>NC_133678.1:3536914-4136914 GCF_048934315.1 Petromyzon marinus
GTTCTGATATCACTCGCCGTTGATGTTAGCCGTGGCCAGAAATCGCACTCGGGTACCCATATTCATAGGGCAGCACGCTAGCCACTGCACCACTACTCCACCCCATAATATATACATGCAGTGTTAGCTCTTTGTTACAACCTCTTATCTCCGTACCAAGAGCAAAGAAATATTGGAAGGCAGGCATGAAAGATGGTTTGGATGTAGGGAGATGATTGGCATTGGGTTCGGTGGCTCGGGCGGTTGACATGAATGACGTAGTGTCCGGCACATTGACGGATATTTTCGGTGGAGCACGAATATACAGTATATATGTGCGTACACAAATTAAATCTGCCCAATAATGCACGAGTAACGGCTTTGCTGATCAATATTGATTACAGAGTCATGTAGAAGACAATTAATATGAAGTATTTTGTACGTAGGCTTTGTGATGCGTTTTCGGGTTGTACTGACGGTCGTTCGGCATTATTCTGTTCACTTGCTCTGACGGTATTATATATATTCACGAATTAATCCAGTTATTTCCACCTTTAATTATATATGTTCCTTTGGATTGCGAGAGACACATACAGTATATAAAAATTATGACCGCTCTGTTTTCTATTGTTTTAAATAGTATTCATCCTCGAAGAGTTAGTCTGGAATGTTAAATACCCTCCATTTGCACCTTCCAATGCATGCAATTACATAGAAAGACATCATCTTCCACATTTCATGGGATTTACATGAAGGGAACGTTGAAGGCAAATCAGAAAAGCATTGCATTTGCAAATAAAAATTTATGTCCAGCATTACACATTGCAAATCTAAATTTCAATGTAATCGATTTTTTAAACCCCAATTATGCCCTCACAATTAATTTAATCGGCCATTTACCAATAGCATTGGAAGCATTGCGTGCTGTGTAGGAATATGCACCTGGGCTTAAAGACTTGTCACTGAAATGTGAGTGATGCATTATATATGTCTCAAGGTGCAAGGCAAGAAAATACACTGACAAACTCTTTAGGCACAAAGAAAGAGTTCAGAATACAAATGCATGCATCTACAATTATAATAAAGCACGGGAAAAACATGTATTCAAAAGTGCAATCCACTCACATATTCCTGGAAATTTGTACGAAATTATACGTAAGTAAAATCGGCATGCAAACATAAAAATGCAAAAATATTTCAGAAGTAAATACGCAAATGTACAAAACTAATTATTCCAATACTCTGTTGTGATAGGAACTGCTGGTCTAATGTTTGCAGTTGACTTTTTTTACATAATAGTAATTTAGCCTCTTTGAAATATGTTTGTGCTGGCTGCATGTACATGCAGAGTTTTATCAATAAGAGTACGCTAAGAAATGACCACTCACCAGATTAAATGTACTAATAACTCGTGTTGCTGTTATACACATGCTGCAGTGGGCATTTTACATTCAGATTTTCCACGAGATCATTGTCTACATTGCCAATGAGGTTAAAGAAAATATTATAATCTCACTGACAGCCATGCACTTGCAAGTCTTGCATTCTGATAATAAAGGTTTTGGGGTTTTATCGCGTAAATGTAATTATCGGCGATACGTCATGGTACCCGAATTGTGAATGTTGTTGTGGGTTTACTTTCTAAAACACACCGGTGTGCTGCAGTAGTAAAACTAATTGGCACGTTTTGTTTACGTGACAAACCTTACCAATTGGCTGTGTCGTATGGCGAAGGGTTTAACGACACATTTACGCGATCTAACCCAAACAAAACTTTTACCATGAATAATATCGGTCGCGAAAGCCTAACGTATTAAACCAAATATAAACGTGTTAATATTGCATTATGACTTAAAAAAAATCACAAAAGCGTACATTTAGCATTTGTAGTTTTTCAGTCTCATGTGGCGTTGATAGGCGTGCAGGCTTTGTGACCGTATCATGGCGTGCAGGCTTTGTGACCGTATCATGCAAGAAGGATGATTCTAGTGCCCACATTTGCATGAATCCATTCATTGCCTTCAACGGCTCTCGAGCATTTACACTGCAAATGTGAAGAAGGCTAATTAACAATGCTTCCAGCAACAGCCACCAGCATTGTCTGCAGACGGGTGGCTGATAATAATTATTTCAATTGGTGGTTGGCCAACACTGTCAACAAAGATTAGTGATGAAGGGGTCAGCTGTAAACAGCACCAGTATTTTGGCACGAGCATAATATAATTCCCGTCTGTTTTTTTTTTTACTTCCCAACGTCGTGTGCGTTCTGTGTGTGCGCGTACGTGCATTTCCGTTTCCCTGCGTGCGTTTTTTTTCTCTCTTTCTGCATGGGCATGTAAAACATCGCCATGCAGATGTGAGTGTGTGTTTGTGGGTTGTATGGGGAGTGGTGGAGCAGCGGTTAGCGCTCAGAAATTACCCCCCCCCCCCCCCCCCGTGTGCTGTGTCGACCTTCGTAGGGTGCTCACTAGCAACACTTGCCCCAACAATCTGTTAAGGTTATACGGGGGATATTTGTCTTCGCTTGGGGGTTGTGGGGGAGTGCGGGGCGGGGTGTGTGTGTGTGTATTTCCCTTTCACATTACCTTGGAGAATGCCCTGCTCTTTGTTTATCGCTTATGCACATATATTTAATGAGCTCAGTTCTCCTGTGTTTTGCATCCAGATCAATTTGGTGCGTTTTTCCACGTTGCATTTTTTTCCCCTCCATGAGTGTAAAGTTTGTTGGGGGTTTTTTTTGGGGGTTTGTTTTACACTACACGATGTAATTAGGATGCTGCCGGAGTGTAATTGTCAGCACATTGGACTTGCAATCCACGTCGGGGCAATCGAAAGAAAGTCTTCCAAATCTGTCCGAGCAGCGTTATAACTCGGCAATAGGCATGTCCGCGTGTGGTGGCGTCAAGTATGAGTACTCTGCCAAAATGTCTGACCAGTGTGTTTCACTGAAGAGGACCTCTGTAGCCTTGTTGGTGAAGGCCCCTCCAACAGCAGTGATGTGACCCATCCAAAGCCGTGTCACTTTACCTTTACATAATACAATATATTAAAATTATGCTTTTTATTCAAATGGTAATAGTAACAATAATTGTAACTCAAGCCCAAAAAATATATATATCTGTATAATATGCTAACAATATGTAGGCACCCTCATTTTCCAGGAAACTGTCACGATTATTACTATTAATCGATGGTGTGTGTTTATCTCAACACATCTCTGTGATCACATGCATTTCTATTGCCAATCGTGACAAGAGTGCCCGGGCCCTGGTGAAAGAATAGAATGGAACACCACGTTCACATTAACTTTTTATTAGGGCTCAACACAGCTTGCAGTTTCCCTTTTTTACACATTGATGTATTACAGATCTTAAAATAAAAGTAAGAGATTTTATTGTGCATTTCATACAGACAGGAATCGCGCGTGATCAGCATCATGATAAGAATGTAAATTATCTTCCTGAGAGCCGAATGTTTGATCAACGCTTAATTTGCTTTTTTGATTTCGATTGCACGCTGCAGCATATACAGCGTGTTTATGCATACACGTGTGTGTGTATGTGTGCATTTCCTTAAAAAATTGCGGAAAAATATTAATTGTGATATTTTAATTGCAATGTCTACGTTTTATTTTTTCATAATAACAATTTACAAATTGACAACACGGTTTAACGTTCGCTTTTTTCACACCTTTGTCAATCAAATGCCGGATGAAGACTCCCCCATGCCTTTTAATAATGAGTATTGTTTGACCATACTTCACCACGGTTAGCCTTCATTCAGTGATTGATTGACACAAGGCTTGGAAGTGATTTTGTTGTTGTTTTAATGACACTCTCCGGAATTTGTTCAGCGTCACGATTGTCGCTGCCAGTCATCATCAACATCATCGCCACCATCTGCAGCAATTCCCATTACAGTTGTAATGTTGCCATTGAACAAGTAGGCTTTCGCGACCAATGTCATCTATAATAGAGGTGTTTTGGGTTAGATCGCGTAAATATAAATGTGTCGTTAAACACGCCACCACCCGACACAGTCAATTAGTTAGTTTCATCACCAGTGTGTTGGAAAGTAAACCCACAGCATTTACAATTCGAGTATTTGTGTTGTACTAGTAACGAATTGCCATGTTTTGTTCACGTGACAAACCTGACTAATTGGCTGTATCGGGTGGTGGCCGGTTTAACGACACATTTATATTTGTGTAATATAACCTAAGACACCTCTATCATGGACAATGTTGTCATTGTTGTCATTGCCCATGTATTGTTAAAAAAATGTTTATTTAAATTTTTACTTTTGAAAATCTTATCTACATGACTTTACCAAAAGAACCAAGAATACGAATTACTGCAGCCACGAAAGTTTTAAGTCTACATTTATATTGCCCAAAGGGTTTAACACTTTTTCTCATCATCACGTTTGCCTATTGAGAGCGAAAGGGATATTTGCTTATGTAGCCATCCCTCTTTGATTGTATAACGGAACAGTGAACAGATCCATCGTGAACAAAGACATTTTATATATATATATTCCGAAAACAAATATCTGCCTGCGAAAGTCATGCACCTTGGAGCAATGCAATCATCAACTAAGCACATATGAAAGCCAGGCGGGAGATGGTGTGTGAATAATCCTGACTCACTGTCATTGTCTTTGTCAAGACTTCCTATTCACCATCAATTGTTTAAAATCAACTAATTTATTCATTCTGGATCATGACTCACACCACGAAGGTCCTGCTTCTGGAAATTGAGCACATTTACATTTTCAGGGCTTTTTCGATTTAGGTGCCGTTGAGTATATCACCTCTCAAACTTTTGCTACGTGCCACTGTGGCCATTTTCATCTCCTTAAGGTGGCTGGACGAGCAGAAAGATGCCCTAAGTAGTGTGTGGCAAAAGCTGAAGAAGAGGCACACTCAACACAAGGCCTAACCTGAAAGACCACACTTGCAATTGCGAGTGGCTGCGGAAACCTACGTGCTACTTATTTTGGAGAAATGTGTTGGGTCACTCACACAAACGTTCGGAAATGTTATGTTTGTCTATCTATAAATAATACTTTCACTTTATATAGCGTCATTCATGCTAATTGCATTCCATAATGCTGTACATTAATTATATATATGGACCAAAACCGAGAAACAGCTACTACCAAGCAAATTAAAACCCTACTATCGAGAAAATATAAACAAAAATTCAAATAAAGAAATGGCACCAAAAAAAGCAAAACATCAAAAGTTGTCACAATAGAGATACGAGTTCATAGAGACTTTGAAGTTCAAAAGACATAAGCTCAGAATCCAATAACAAAATGGAGGCTTGTTTAATGGACTGGCTTTCCAGGTCTGGGTTGAAACCAGGGTGCTCTAAACGAGGCCACGAGTACGAAATGACACTCAAATTATGTGTACATATATTGCATAACAAGTCATAATGTGTTGTTGTTCTGTATCTCCTCCAACAAATGCATAACTATTATTTGTCATCACATTGCTTTGGTGACCCAATAGGGTGATGGATAAAACAGCTAAATAGCTCAGTGGACCTTACCTGGTATTTTTTTTAATATATATAGTTTTTAATACTGTGTGTGCAAAAGGTAAAGATGCATCACTGCCACTTCTTGCCTATGCTGCTACCGGCAGGAGGGCCTCTGCTAGAGGAAGCTCAAGAGAGCCCCCCTAAAGGGTAATTCTCAAATTCTAAGCTGGCCCAAATATCTTAGAATAAGTGGAAATACCCACGCTTTTCCACACCGTACATGACGTACCAAACGACCGAGATGTTTAAATCTAAGCAAACACGTACGCGCACACTTCCAATTAAATTTTCCCGCAAAGCTTGCCTTGCGATCTTCACGTTCACGCAATTTATACTGAACAATTGCTTGTGTGCTGGTGGTCGGAGTATTGTTCAATCGCAGCATCCTGAGAGATGGCGACAGCTTGGGGGGAGGGAGGGGGGAAGCCTTCATCCAGCAGTGGATTTATCTTAGCTAATGATGATGGATGCAATAGAAGTCACGCTGTGGCCAAAGCAGTGCTGGGCTTGAGAAGGGGCCCCAATGGATTGGCGAGACGAGTTGAGTTGAGGAGGCAGTGCCCCGCGTTTGTTGTTGAGGGCTCGCACAGAGCAAGGCTAGTAACGTGTCCCGGTGCACGGCGTTCGTGGCAGCCGTCCCAAGCACGTGACAGCCACCACCGAAAGCTTAATGGAAGGGACCAAGAAGAGGGATTCACAGATGTGTGAATGGGGACCACACCGTGACAGGCGTCTGGATCATGTTCACGCTGGCTGAGCTAACAAAGCAAACAAGACCCCGTCGGCTCACCTTATCGTGTTTACAGTTCGGGGTGGAGAAGTCGTGACAGAAATCCCCTGGAGAAAGTAGACCCTGTAACAAACATGTGGGTGAGCCGTGGCGCAGTGGTTAGCGCACCGTGCATGTTAACCCAGCGATCCGAGCTCTCTTGCTGGCCACAGCTATCATCAGTAGCCAGTGATATCTGAACCAGTCCTGGCCACCAACTCAAACAACCTCAATAACCAACAAGGTTTTGGGAAATGTATAAACCGCTGGGTGATTTCAAACATGCAAGATTGTATAATGAGTAAGGGGTGCAGCAGTGGTGCAATGGTTTACGAGCAGTGTACTATGAAGCAGGCCTACCTGGGCATATTGCTACCCATGGCTAACGTCAGTGGTGAATAATATTCAAACATCTCTTGAACAACCTCGCTCTCCTCTACTTCACCAACTTGCAATGACCGGAGTGGTCAGGTACGGTCACACAAACCCATTGACTGACATGATATGTAGGCCCTCATCTAGCAGTGGATTTATTTATCATGTATATCCGATGGCTGAGAGGTGTGCTTATTGATTTATAATGGAATATTAATCAAGGGTCATAACCCACAATTATGAAGCAAATCTGGGCTCAAAATCTCTTATTTGTGATTAAAAACGACCATCAGATGGAAACACCAATTTAGCACGTGTTGCACGTTAAATATTTTATATTAATAATGGTACAATTTTCGGCTGGTCAATTTTAATTTACTGGATGCAGGAAGTGTTTTTTCCATCGGTTCTCCATATCGAGTTGTAAGTAATAAAGTATTAAAGCTTTCGTGACTGCATAAAATTACTCATTGTTTTTTTCGGTAAAGTCACGTATGTAGAAATACAATAAAATTATATTAAAACAAAAAACAATCACGACGTTTCGATCACAACGCAAGCGATCTTCATCAGGTGTCAAGAACAAATCACGGAGGTAAATACAACAAAAAAATGAGAGACGAGAATTCAACAAACCTGAAAAAACATTATGTGAAGCACATCCAGTCAGGCCAACAACACAGTTAGACACTTCCTGGCGGACCACGAATTTCAGAAGAGTGTTAAATTTCGTGTTCAACCTTTGGATTGCACATACCAGCAAAGATATCTTGCACATACCAGCATATCCAAAGGTTGAACACGAAATTTAACACTCTTCTGAAATTCGTGGTCCGCCAGGAAGTGTCTAAATGTGTTGTTGGCCTGACTGGATGTGCTTCACATAGTGTTTTTTCAGGTTTGTTGAATTCTCGTCTCTCATCTTTTTGTTGTATTTACCTCCGTGATTTGTTCTTGACACCTGATGAAGATCGCTTGTGTTGTGATCGAAACGTCGTGATTGTTTTTTGTTTTAATATAATTTTATTGTATTTCTACATACGTGACTTTACCGAAAAAAACAATGAGTGAGTTGTAAGTACTGGTATAAGCTAAGCTATTTTTATTTTACCAGGTAAGACTCACTGAGATATACAGATATTTTTCAGAAGCGACCAGGCCACAAATGATAACTCAACAAAGAGGCTTTTCGCGTGGAAATTTATAGCATCCAAACACTCTAAACGCATGTTGATTCTAAATGTGGAGGGACAAACCGGAGCACCCGGAAAAAAATCCACGCGACCACGGAGAGAACATGCAAACTCCAAATATACAGGCGTGAGGGTCCGGATCCAAACCGCGACCCCCTGTATACCAGGCGAGGTACTTAACGTCTCATTATAGTCAGCCATTGTCCAATCACTGCTTGTGAAGACTTCCCCACACCATCGCACGTGTTATATATTGAATGTAATTTGTTTCACGGTAAAATTGTAGCAAGCTGTAGAAGCGTAATTCAATTCAGGAAGGGAATGGCCTTTTGGGAGAAAAAAAATATTAAATTGTTATGTTATCCAAATATTGTATTATGATCCACCTATAGATTTACGGTTGGTGACAACAATTGCTCTTAAAACCAGTGGGCAGGTAGAGAAATATAAGTCATATGTTGCTGCATTAATATGAGGATTGATGTGAAATCGATACAACTGCTACTGTTGTAGTATTCTGTTTGTCTGTTGACTGGGAGACTGTAGTAAAAAAGCCTTTTACCCAAGATTGATGGTGAACACCATTCATCTAAAAGCTAATGTGGAAAGCCTGAAAATATAGATTGATATTTATGAAAGCGCAAGTAATATCAGCGCGCATAATTGCCTAGAACTGAGGCTCATGTGTCTGTTGTCTTGAGGTTTTACAAAACCTCCGCTCATGCAACCAAAGGGTACGATATATTTATCATTGTTTCATTATAGTTTTCTTAATTGTAATATATATTCCTTTCAGTGTTGTAATATTGTTAAGATCTTCATTTTTATTTCCCCTTTTTCTGCTTAAATTTGGCCCCAGTCAAATAGTGATTGTAATTGTTTTTACGATTTTTTTTTCTGTGGCTAATGAAGAGCAACTATATGAGATTTAGTTCTAAGTGATTTAGTCATTCAATGTATCCGTCTGAGAATAGGTGAATTTCAGTAATGCCGCCTTGACACAAACAAATATTATAATTTACGCAACATTTACTTTGAAATCGCTATTCGTGATATAATAAACCAATACATATTCATAATCCGCATAAATCACGTATCATATTTTGGTCGACACACTCTTTGCCAGTGTAATATCCTAGTTTAGGAGGTACGTGGTCAAAATGGAATCTCTGTTTAGTGTATAAGTTTGGTGATTGGAAGTACTTCAGTAGTTTGGTGAGGTCCATGGATTTCAAGAACGATCGGGAGGTTGCTGACATGGAATTAGACAGACTGTTGACAATGGATGTTGAAATTACCGATGATGGTTCATTGAGAAGATGACAGACCTAAAGTGGAGATGAAAAGGCACAGATATAAGTTTACCATTGTGTTTGATGGATGGTAGATAATGGAGGGTTTGGAGTTTGGAGGCGGTGGTTATGAGGCCAAGGGAGAGAGCTCAACTAAAACTTAAATCGTGAGAATTTAAAGTCCGGTTTCGAGATAGTAGTGATTCCACCATGTGTTAAAGGAACACCCGTAGAGGTGATAGTCAGAGGGGGGCCTTCAGAGACAGAGGAGCGGCGATGAGGGTGTTTGTCGAGCGACGGTGACACAGGATGTCAGTGGTGCCATCCTGCAAGTCAATGCGGACGAAACATTTATTTTGGGATGATTGAGCAGATATTTAGCTGTGCAAAATGAACACGGGGTGGCTTGTGTATCTGTGGATAATTATTACCTTATGGCAAAAGATGCAGGATACATCCAATTGTATTCAAATGCTGCTTATCTTCTGACCAAAAAGTGGCACAGTGATGGCCAAAATAGCTACATGATTCAGGCATAATGTTAGTGTCTGGCTATATGATATGTATGTATGTAGGTTGAACTTCTTATGCACTGTCGGTAGCCAACCATGATAATCGGAGATGATGTATCTTGCCGGCATTTATTATTTGCGTGAAAATGACCCAAACTGTTTCTCGTGTTCCCATTATATTGGCGCTCAGGAAATTACTTAGGGTAAGATAAATCTCAAAAGTAAGTTGCCTAATGCAAAAAATTACTTGGACCCTGCGCTCTGGCGCACCTTGACATTTCGTTTGGAGCTTCAAAACTCCACGGCTAGGATCGTGTGATCGCAGTCGATTGTTTAACAAGGAAATAGATCATTACCAGTCACTTTTCATTTGAAGGCATTTCTTGACTTTCAAGGGCAGCTCGGAAAATGGCAAAACATATTGCTTGTATGAGCACTCTATTATTTACGTTTGAGATAATGGAGTGAGAAAAGCACCTTTTTCCCCTCCATCCTCTTTACGTTTGAGGCAATTTCCATATAATTGCCTCCAAATGCCAGACGCGTAGTTTATTTATTTAAAAAAATTCAATTTGTAGTTTGGGTTTGAAAAAAAATACCTTTGATGAAACGTGGTCAAATGGTGCGTTAGGGCTATATGAGTTTTAAATAATTAATTGGATTCAAAATTCGATGGGAAATGTATGCATCGCATTTAGATTGACTCCGCTTGAATGGCAAATGTGGTGGTAGTTAGACCACCTGCAAAAGGGACATTTGGGGATATTGGAATGTGTTGTTTAAATGAGTGGATGATTGAATAAGTTGGTACACACATAAAAAAAACTACTACAGTTTAATGGGTTATAGCAAACTAAAAGTGGAACTTAAATGAAGTTTAATGGAAAGCTGTCAACCCTGCGTCAATGTAAAACACACATGCTACACTTTCTGTCCTTATTCTCCAAGCACATCTATTTTTGACTGCAGAAGTCGTGTTTTTATCCCACTAAAGCTGATTATGTTATATCGAGTGTTTGGTAATACTGCACTCGTATAGTATTTAAATGTTGCATTAAAAACCCAATTCGTGTATATAATCTGCGAGTGAGTAAAGGAACATAAGTTGCTCTTGCTGTTTGCGTGTCAGTTTAATATTTTAAACAGACTTGCTATCACTGAATTACATAAATGCACTTTCAAAGGCTAAAATACATGTTTTTAGACAAAATAATACATTGGAAAAAACAACAGTTGTACGGAATTCTAAATATCAGTAAAAAATATGCACGTGAATGATGAACCTGCACTTCGATTGATATTTTTTGCAGTAAAAATTGCTGCATTTTAATGTAATTTTACACTGCATGCTGCTTAGAATTAGTTTCAATATAGGTGAAGAAACAACGTGAACGAAATTCATATTGCCACAAACAGACAGTAAAAATTGCTGCATTTTAATGTAATTTTACACTGCATGCTGCTTAGAATTAGTTTCAATATAGGTGAAGAAACAACGTGAACGAAATTCATATTGCCACAAACAGACAAAGGATTAGAATGCACCTCTTTAGGGATGTACGGGGCAATGTTTCCAAAGGCATTTCACGGGTGCATTCTTTAATGATGAAAGTAGCTTTGATCCTTTGCTAAAAGCCCTCAAAAGGCAACCACGAAGCAAGCAAATGACACTATTAGAATCGAAATGAAGAAAATTGGAGAATAACATTGACAGCACGTGTTGCTATTACCTGCCCCAATAAAATGTTCATGGAAACATTACAAATTAGATTATTATATTTACGTATGTCTTGTTACTTTTGAAATATAAATGTAAAATACAAGTTTGACTGTCTTTCCTCTTTCAAAAACTAGGTTATGTTGTCAATACATCACTAATGGCCTTAGAAGCCATGGCCTACCTTCTGCCCAATGGAATAGGCAACAATTTGAATGACATACTTTGCCTGAATTGGTCAATATTTTTAATATATATAAAAAAAGGTTTTATTCTACTCTGAGATTTCAAGATATTTCTGAACGCCAGGCAAATTGTAATTTCACAGAGGTTGATAATACGTTCAAATGCTTTGTAAGTCGTGGGCAAAAAAAATAAATCAGAATGAGGTCTTACCAGCACAGTGAATGGGGCTCCAGGGCAAGTTAAGTGGAAGCAAAGGAGCGATGGTTGATTCCCTTTCCGTGCATGAAGTGGAATGTCCGATGTTGGCAGTGGTGCTCTCAATCGCGCAATGACAACTGCCATACGCCACTAAGTGGTAGCGATGTCGCCACTTTTTCCGTGGCAAGTTAGGGGCACTTTCAGAGAGAGCCGTCATCATCTCGTGCTGCGCTGTTCCTCACAGGGTTGGCAGTGTGTCGCGCCGTTCTCCTCCATCATCCACTTTTCCACGCGCTCTGCGCATCACCTTCTTGCTGTACCCCCAGGGTATCTGACCAGAGGTACATCCTTTCATAGTCTATGCTTTTCTGCACAAAATCCACGTTTATGGAGGTGTCCACGAAATAATAATTTCTAGGATTGTATATTGTCATAGAGTGCACTTTTAATAGCCATTATTACCAACCCTAGCTATATCATCAAGTTCCCGAGAGACGGACAGACATGTGACGATGGTGGCAGGACCCGAACAAGAAGGAGACCAACCCTAGCTCATTTGTGCTGTTTTTTTATTTTCCATGATGCCTGTAGTGTCTGCTTGTTCCATGCCAGGTGCACTTTGCTCAATACTTTGAGCAACAACGACTACAACCGCCATTTGTCACTAAGTGGCGGTGATGTCACCACGGCGCTTGTACCAGGCTATGTGCACTTTAATGCCACGTGGAGTGTCGAACGCCCGCTGGCAGGAGGCTATGGGACAGACCCAGGTGCGATGGGTTGACTGAGCAACACCCTTGGAAAGGGGCATAATGCTTGTTGTGCACATGACTTGGGGGCCGTCCATAAATGACGTCACGCACCTAGGAGGGGGGGGGGCGTCAGACATTTGTGACGATGTGTGACGAGGTGGGGGGGTTGAGAAATGTGACGTCACATCAAAATACGCAACTTTAAATAAATATAGACAACACGTTCTACTTAATTAAATAGACTTTTTAATAAATGTTTTCTCCTACAACATCAGAGTGCAGCGCCACATTAAATACGCACTACAATGACAATAGTTTAAATCGATTTGAAGCATGTTTTATTTTCAAAATGGAAATATGTTTTTTCTTTGGGGGGCGGCGGGGAGAGCTTTGTGACGTCATATTTGAGGGGGGGTGGGTCTTTCTTTTTGTGACGCCGTGTGACGAGGGGGGGGGAGGTGCGTCAAAAATCGTCCAAAATCGCGTGACGTCATTTATGGATGGCCCCTTGTGCATTTCAACAAGTGCAGAGCACAGTTCCACAAATGCTAAACCTGGCATATGATTCCCCACCCTTCCCCCCCCCTTAGCATTCTTGATACGTGCGCCTGAGTCGTTGGCCGCCCCTTCCGCCTTGAAGAGGCGGACACGAGTGACAGGCCCATGTGGGCATCGCTGCTGCGCTGTGCATGATGACGCCTCGAACGCATTAAGGGTGCGATTAACTCCAAAAGTACACATAATGGTAATTTAATCACCGACTCCGTGCACCCGCATAAGTAAGCGGGATATTTATTTATTGTTCACCTCATATATATGCACATATATATAAATTATGCACATTGCCTTCAGTATAAAAAGGGAATAGTAAGTAGCTCCTTTGCATTGGCACGCGAAAGGGCTCATTGTCTTTGAACCAAAACTGAACGAATAGAACCAGTTTAACGAAAACGCATGGCGTTAAAGTATACGGAGATCTATTTTCCACGTAAACGTCGGAACGCAACGTGATAATTTGCAATAGTCTGGAATGCGCGTGGTAATTTTACGGACGGCGATGCTCACTTGGAATTTATTGTCCAGGTGACTCGCAAGAGGTCAAAGCAAGGGGTCAAGTTGATTTGTCCACTGTGTAACTTTTAAATGCCCTTTTTAATCTGTTTATAGCAGCAAAGCACCAAGACATTTATATCTAACCATATCTATATAAATGCAGGATCAACACTTAAGTGCAACGAATGGCACTGTGTTGCCTCTGGGTATAATTTAAGGCAGTCCTAAACAAAATGATGGTATCACGCCGCCTGTCTCTCTCAGGTTTATTTGGCGATTGTGCGCTTTTTTATATTTCTTATTTATTTTATATCTCAATCGGTAGATCTCTGTTCGCGGCACGCTGCGCTTTTTTTCTGGTGACAGTGTTTTTGTGCCGTGAGAAGGGACACCTCCGACAGTATACTCTTTGGGTCTTTCGGTAAAGTCACGTAGGTATAACTACCTAGAGTATGGATCCCTGCAGTCGCGAAAGCTTCAAATCAAGATTGAACCTCCGACAGTGTTTCAGCTTGGTACAGTCCCAGCGAGTGTCGTGGTCAAACGCTGAAGAGGCATCATCTCAGATATAATGGGTTTAAGGTAAATGCGACCAGTGTACGGCACTGCTATAGCAAAGCTATTGTTTTGTTTTTATCACCGGAAGAGTTAATAAGCGCAGTTATTCTGTTTCCTTCTGCAGTTTGACACTTTCAACCTAATCTGTAGAAAATTGGGAATACTGTCCACAATTTGTTATTGTACTTGTCATACAATTTAGGCACGCGTTAAAGTGTTTCCTTATGCCCCCCAGTATATGTATGTTGTACCACACCTTAGGGATGTACAAAAGTGTGAAAAGTATAACGATCGCCTCGCAGTGAAATTGACAAGAGGCTATTTTACCACACATGAATCGAGATGAGTATATCACGTGAGTCATTCTCACACAAGAGATCCTGGAAGACCTGTCTTTGAATTATGCCACATCATTGAAAGACACCACGTGACCCTTTTCACTGAAAGCGCCGTTCCAGCATAAATAATTCAGATTTTGATTATTTGCTGTCAACATGTGACCATATATTTGAATACATATAAAGAGAGAAATGCATGCTCTTTCTCGGTGATAATTTTTTTGTTTTATATATATAACGGTATGCTAAACCTGAAATGCTTCAGCTCACCGGGAAAGGTAATCACATGCACTATTGCAACTATCAAATGAATGCATATGTACTGCACCCTCCAGTAGATAGCAATAATTTTTCCAGATGGGAAAGCGATCTGTGGTGCTGAATGCCGGTATTTGCTTCGTCGGTTTGAAAAATTGCTTAAATTAGCATTCTGCTTTTGCCCCTCGGCTTGATGCTTAGTATTTATCACCCAAAATGTTACGGCCTAATGAAGGTAGATATCAAAGTCACTTCGCATTAAGGGCCATCATTCAAACGGTGGTTTTGATTTATACTTTCGCTGGGCTGCATTCCGCGTTTGAAAAAGTATTCGGCACCTGCTGATGGAGTTTTGTTGTTGTCGAGTCGGTGATCATGGTGGTGGTTGTGTGGATTTATTATATATTTAGTTGTTTTAACAATGTTGCTGTTTTTGCACTTTGATTATATAATTAAATTAAACTTGAATTACATACGAATATAATGCATATATTGCAGTAATATATTTCTAATATCAGTTGAGGATAAATTATATAGTAGCCAATTCAGTATTTTTTTATATTGTCAATCTACCATGAGAAATTGATACGGAATTCTATCAGTACCAGACAGCCATGGAAATCGGAGCGTTCTGCCTACTTTAATGTGCGGTTCAATAACATGGTAATCAATGAAAAATATGGAACAAAAACTTAAAAGTGGACAAAGAAGCATGGAGAGAGACAGAAAGAGGAACACACGGATTTGAGAACATGTGCAGATGAATGACATCATCCAAGCTCATTTTGTTGTCCATTTTTCTGTGCTGATGCACCATATATATCCCTTGAAAGCTAGCTGGCTAACTGGCTAAACGGGGACTTTCTATGCAACAAATATACATTGTTTGATTGATATTAAGAAATTAAGCTAAGCTTTTTTAACCAGGTAGAAATCTGCAAAAGAGCTATATATACCAGGTAGCGATCTGGCCACAAATTATAGCTCAAAGATGTGGCTCATCATGTGGGAATCACGTGGAAATGTATAGCAGCCGAATACTCTAAACGCATGTTTCTAAATGTGGAGGGGAAAATCGGAGAACCCGGAGAAAAAATCCACACAACCACGGGAAGAGAGACACGCAAACTCCAAATATACAGGCGTCAGGGTTGGGATTGAACCCATCCCCTCCTGTATACTAGGCGAGGTAGTTAACATCTCGCCAACAAGTAAGTGGGCTTGGGCAGGACACGTCGCTAGGAGAGATGATGGATTGTGGTCATGGATGATAACGTGGAGGTGTGGTACGTGTCCGAGGACGTCCACTGGGGAGATGGAGCGATGGGATCGGTTCACGTGCAGGTTCTGGATGGGTTGTTGCATGCCAGGATTGTCAGAGGTGGCAATGGTTTTAGGAAGCCTTTATCCAGCAGAGGATTCCATCATGGCTGATGGTGTTGAAGGCCAGTGTGTTTTTACGTATTTAGTTCGCTAAAATCCCACAGCCACTAGAGGCTCATTCCGCTGTAATGACAAAATACGTTCATCACGTGGTTAGTTACATAGTTATTAGGTAAGAAAGGTGGGGTAGGTGAGGTACGTAGGTTGGCAGGTTGTGTAGGTTGGTAGTTAGGTAGGGAGGCTAGGTAGATAGGATAGGCAGGTTTGGTCGGTAGGTAAAGTAGGTAGGGTAGGAAGTTAAGTTATAAAGTGAGGAAGTGTAGGTTGGTAGATTGGTGAGAAAAGTCAGATAGGTAGGTAATGTTGGTAAGGTTATGTAGGTAGACTTCAGCAATCAATGTTGGAAGTCACAGTGTTGGAGCAAAGCTTAAAATATCAAGCTACAAATACACGTACGTGTATGTGCGTTGAACTTCTTTCGTACCGTACGTAGCCAACCGTGCTAATCAGAGGTGCGGGGGAAGGAAACTAAACAACTTATTCAAAATAAATACAGCTCAAGGTTACAAATGGATTATAATATAAAATAAGAAACGAAATATCGAATATACTTTAAAAAGTAATATTCACATGTATAAAAAGTTGCGTGATATATTTGGACAAAAATCTAATTTATTGTTAAAGCTTTTCCACAACATCTATATTATTTAATGTGACGTGGAGTACATAGTAATGCGGCAGTTCCTCCAGGGCCAGAGTAGTGCTGAATTTATTATCATGTTACATCCGCAGTAGGCACCCTCCGCTCGGTGATCAGACAGACATTTAATTGACCATTAAAAAGTTAATGTAGTTTCCTTCACAGCTTTTAAACGACACTTCCCTTCCCAAGGCTCCACCTATTTGTCTTGATTTAAAATCTTGCCGCAACACGTCCACTTGACTTTCTCTTGCCAACAGAGGCTGACACACCAATCTCATTTGTTTATTGATTTTAATATGAATAATAATCATCATCATCATTTACAGCCCTTTGTCAATCCACTGCTGAATGAGGGCCTCCCCACACCATGTCAATCATAAGGGTTGTTTGACCATACTTCACCACCCTGGTGAGTGCATGTTGATGATGGGTTCAGACACTACTCGCTACTGCAATTAGTCGTGGTTGGAAATTTAACTGCGGCCCCTGGGTTCATAGCGCAGTGCACATACCACTCTGCTACCTCTCCACCCTTTACTTGTATACTAAATGTGAAACATATAACCATACAATCTTGATTTGAAGCTTTCCTGACTGCAGGAATCTACACTGTTTGGTTCTTTTGGTAAAGTCACGTAGGTAGAAAAAAACAACTTCAACCGAGAAGATGGGTACAAACTAAGCAATCATTGGAAGGACGTTATTAACCAGGTGAAGTCTTAACTGACTGTGATGTTTCCATCCTACCTGTCTATGTCAGCTGTTATTTCCGACTCTCTGTGTGTGTCTCTCTCTCTCTCTGTGCCTCTCTCTTAGATCTCTCACATTTCCTTTAGATTGAACTCTCATGCTCACATGTCCTTTGAATTGCACTCTCATGCTCACATGTCCTTTGAATTGCACTCTCATGCTCACATGTCCTTTGGATTGCACTCTCATGCTCACATGTCCTTTGGATTGCACTCTCATGCCCTTTGGATTGCACTGTCATGCTCACATGTCTTTTGGATTGCACTCTCATGGTGCTAATCTCTCATTAACACTGCTGTTGTGCGCATATGCGGAGATGATACTCTTATGCGGCGACGGAAGCTCATTCATGCTAATCTCCCTCCCTAATCCCTCTCTCCCTAATCTCCCCCATTAACACAACTGACGAGCTTGCGTCCGTGGATGGAATTCCTTTCCAGCTCAGACCCCGCTTGCTTGCCCATCGCCACGTAAACAACCTCCTTCTTGTAACAGCTCTCTCGCCGGTTCAGCAGTTCCACTGCTGGATTATTTTTTTCCACCTGAGGACGACCGCTCGTGTTGCGATCGAAACGTCGTGATATATTATTTTTGTATTTTGTTTTATTTTTCTACCTACGTGACTTTACCGAAAGAACCAAAGAGTATACTCATTGAAAAAAAGCATAATGTTGACAATCCATTTATGTATTTATTTTCTTCCCTGTAGTTGAATCGGTTTGAAAGACCTTAAAACACTCTCCTACGTTTATTTAGGTCCTGAGTTGCAACGATGCATTGTCACTTTCGCCAACCTAAGTTGACCTTCGAATGTCGTATTGGTCAGCGGTGGATTTCCCATCTCTGCTCCACTTCATTTCTCATTCCGCTTGTGAGTCGAGCAAGCGGCGTCTCAGCAAGAGGGGAGCAGCTGCAGTCTCTTGTTTCATCGGTGTAAACAAGGCGTCATTCCCCGTGCTCGATCGACGTGACCTCATTCGGCAGGATTCACGTCACATTTGAGCCGTAACATATCGTGCTCCCAGTCTCTGGAAAAAAAAATATCTATATGTATAAAATCTCTGACAGTAAAATGGTAAAAATGTAGCCCAGCAATTACTTGTTCGTGCCACTGCCGGCAGAAGAGCCTCCACTAGAGGGCCCTCTATTGAGCCCCTTTAGATGGTAGTCTAATCTAGCCTTACACGCTGCCCAGATGTATTTGAATATATGGGAGTATACCCTCACTTTACCGCTCCACACTCAACTTTCCAATTGACTAATTGTGCTTTGCGCTTTTATCCTGCATGTGTGGACAGGGGTTGGGTGATTGAAGACTAAACTTAAACTCATAAACATTTGTTTTTATTCTACCAGGTAAGGCCCTACTGAGCTATACTGCTTTTCCAGAAGCGACCTGGCCACAAACGATAGCTCAACGAAGTGGCTCATCACGCGGGGCATTTATAACAGCCGAATACTCTAACCGCGTGTTTCTCAATGTGGAGGGAAAACCCGGAGGACCTGGATAAAAATACACGCGACCACAGGGAAAACATGCAAACTCGAGGTCTACAGGCTTCGTCAGGGTTGGGATCGAACCCACGACCTCCTGTATACCACGCAATGTAGTTAACATCTCGCTACCGTGGCGCCTTTAAGACACATGCCCCATTGTTTCAATCACCACACTGAAAGAGTTGGAATTGAACCAGCGCTACAATCATACGAATGCAAATATCCCACACGTGATTACAAGTATTACGCAGCAAATATAGAATGAAAACCCCGTTGACTTCATAGCAATGCTTTGTCGCAATGGCGGCCTCTTTTGAAGGCGGCATTGAGACGCTAGAGACGACGACGACGACGCTTCTGAACAAGTTCAAACGCAATTTGGATGGGCATGCAGACCTCCAGGGTGCGAGGTGGTGGGGGGGGCCAGTGAAGCTGCCCGATTACGGCAGCGTGGGGAGGGGAAGGAGAGGACGACTCCCAAAGCGCTTGAAGCAACTCACGTGTGAAAACACGGTGCCGGATCAAATGCGGCTGACAACAAACATTCCGCGGCTCACGCTGGGTGCAATGCGAGCACGTGCCAGGGAAGCAATTGATAACTCTGAGCATTCCCTCCGCAACCACACCGGTGCTCAAAGTGTCTTATTGTCGGTCCGTGAGTAAAGTGTGCGCGTGTGTGTGTGTGTTTATTTTCTCGTGGCCTTCTACAGTGCAGATAAGCAGCAACGCGTTCGGCGTTGTGACCGCGACGTGATATTGCTGCTGTGATACGCTACAGCCAGTGGCTGGAGCTTGGCTACGAAGGCGATGGTCCTCATGAAAGTGACATCAGGCGTCAATTTTATTTGCTTCAATTATTCACAGTGTGTGCTTCTCACCAGAAAAAGAGCACGCCTTCGAAATGGGGAACCCTCCAAAATATTGCATTAGGCTCGCAAAATTCACATCAGATAAATGAACCTGATGGCGTGACCCTGGGGTCCCGAATAAACGGAAGTCAAAATCGTAATGAATTTATTTATTTATTTTTTGGCGACTCCGTCCCACCGCGCACATAAACGCCGTGACCCACGTGTCGCGGATCATTCTGTTGTCGTGTCGTCCAAGCGCAGCATCGAGGACGAATGCGCTGAAGAAACAACACTTTGAAACTTTGATTATTAGCGCGTCGTGTCGAGCTCGTCGAGAGCAATAGATCGCCGTGTCATTCGCCTTCAACAGACATAAAATGACGTCGCAACGCAGTTTATGCGAGAGCCAGGGACTTATGGGACCCCCGGGGTCCCGCCATAAGGCTCATTAATGTATGTGATGGTAGATATGGCGTATGGCACCTCTATACACATTGCCGATTGAAGAGTTCACGGTGATATACGAGGAACCCGCACGACTGCTGGCTCATGCCATTGCTAGCGGAAGGTGCTCCACTCAGAATGAGAATCTTCATTCATCCTGGAGAAATCCGATGAGCTATGAAGCTCTTTTTCACACATGTCCATTAGTCACACTAAAAGGAGCGCTGTAAAACGCTGCTCTGTAAGGCACTTTAGCCAGATGTGGCCTGCCGATCGAAGCAATGTGGTTTTCTCAATTTCTACTGCTAGGTGGACAGAAGCTTTCTTATCTAAGAACCTTGCACCATTTTTTCTAACTGCCGCGCCAGGAACCGGCAACCTCTGGATTACAAGTCCAGCAACCGCACATCACACACAAGGTGCTTGCCACAAATGAACCACAATTCCTTGCTGATCTCGTCAAGAAGCACAAACCATTATCACGCGAACTCCGCTCATCCTCGCATTGGCTCGTTCGATGGCTAACCATCGAACAAAGATGGTTACTGCACCGCTCACTTTCAGATATGAAGACGCCACCGGAGCTATGCAGTTTTAATTCGAGATTGAAAACGAATTTCTTTCGAACTGCTTTTTGTGTTTAGTTTGTTGTCCTTCACCCGCACCTCCAATTAGCTCGGTTGAATACGTATGATGCGAAAGGTGTTCAACACGCATAAATAATTATGGTGTGAAAACTAAGATTAAAACATTGCTCTCCCACGTGTGCTTAATAATTAATACACACCGTCTGCAAACATCTATTTTAGGTAATAATTTATGTTTAACTTGCCATTGACTATTGTGTACCAACAAGTGTGCAATTTACCGCTGCACTTATTCTATACGCCAGTGGAATTAATGTTTAAACATCCCAATTATTGGTAACATCAAGTAGCATGGCAGTAATTAGTATGTAATAACTGTGTAATGAATTGGTAATTATCCAGGAACAACATTACAAATACAGTATACACTCACTGGATAATTACATAGCCATTACATGGCAGTTACCCAGCAACATTCATACCCATGTAGTCTGATGGCCGGTCAAGTCCACTGCAGGACTTTCTGTGCCAACCAGGATGGCCAATGATCGGCAGGCAAGGTATTTCCTCGTTATTTGCGAGGGATACGTTCCGGAGATGCTTGTGCATAGCAAATTTCGCGGATAATGATATTGCCCTCCGAAAACATATTATTTTTAATGAATCGCCTCAATAAATATGTAAATAAGCTATTAAATACACAAATATGATCATAATAACAAACATATTTTGCGGTTATAATTAGCGTTTAGTAAATATCTTTCATCTCTTTATCTCATGACTTTTTCTGTCATCACTTTAACTCCCATCACTTTATCTCTCATTACTTTATCTCACCACTTAATCTCTCATCACTTTATCTCTCTCTCTCTCTCATGCAGTCGTGTAGAGTTCCAGATGCGATTTGCGGAAAGCCAAAACCGCGGATACCAAGTTTGCGATTAACGAGGGAATATCGTAATTTGAGAGTGCATAATCTTGATTTGAAGCAAAAAAAATATTGCTGTGGTTTCCCACCTGATGATGATTGCTTGTGTTGCAATCGAAACGTCGTTGATTTGTTTGTATTTTATTTCATTTTATTTCTCACTACGTGACTTTGCCGAAAGAACCAAAAAGTTGAGAGTGCATGTTTGAAGATAGAACACCAACCTTGCTATTAACAGGCTGCAAATTAATGATAATATGTTGTGATTGATGGAATATGCTTTAAGCCGGGTCGTCGCAAAGCACGTTACACCCAGCAAGCAACTTACATCAGGACATCTCATCTCAAAGAGAAGCGTTAGCCGGGGTCTCAGTGTGGATCCTACTTTAAGTTATCGGTTACTTTTTGCGTTTGCTTTGTTAAAATAAAAAAACATTCTTCCTTAATTATTTTTATTCAGGAAAGAATGTAGTCATGTTTTTGTGTGTGTTGTTTTATGTTTTCTGTAAGATGTAAAGTACATGTACCAATACTCGCTATTTGTACCGCAACCGATGTAACCACTGGCTGTCTTTCCCAGCAGGTCCTGTCAATGTGCAAATAAAATAGTAAGCACATAATTCTGTTTTATATTTTAAATAAACAACAAAAAAATGATGTTTAGTAATTAACTGATCCACGCTAAGCAGCTGGGAAGACAAACCTAATTTTAATGGGGCACACTCACATATCTCATTTGCTGGGCAGTTGTCCCAATAGTTAATTTTTTTGGGATATTTTGTCAATTGCATACTCATTGTGGTATCGGAAATCATGTCATGCCATCAAGATACTTCTATTTAGAACTCTGCAGGTATTTGTACATCATACTTTGCTAAATAATGGTTTCAGGTGATGCCATTGCAGAACTACTTCTGAATTCCATTCGATTTACTTTTTACAACAGGCACGTCTTTTAACGGCTTGCATTGATTATTTGGCATATGCTAATGAAATAGTTTTTACATCTCAGAGCTGGAATAAGACACATTAAGTGAATAACTAAATTTACTATAATGGTTTCTGCAGGCTTTGCTGGCTGAGTCATGAACATTTACTTACCGTACATGAGGGCCCAGTTTAGTTATGGGTGGCTGCGCAGATATGAACCCAGGATCTCAGTAATGCCAGCGCAGTGCTCTGACCTGTAAGACACCCATTCACTTCTTTCACATCCAGGTTTTATCCGTGGCAATGAAATTAAACCACGTAGCCTTGTGATGGTTTAACAAGGTGTGCATTTAAAATTTTCTTTCGATATACGTCGTGATGCGTAGAAAAAAAGGCGTGAGTAATTTAATAAATGTTCACATTTAAATTAAATAACTCAGTCATGGATCGATGCCTCAATCATTCTTTTAATCAAAAAGGGAGTCAAATCTGATTTGAGGAATTACAGACCCATTAGCCTTCCATCACACACGTGTACAAATTATTAACAAAGGTCACAAGGAACCAAATAAACCAAATAAGGGACGACTTAGAGGCCAATTAAAAGCAGATTTATTTTTTTAAAATATATACTTCTACTATGGACACCACAATACTATTGTTGCACGTTAGAAGTGACGATATGAGGTGCTCCAGGTCAATGGCAACACATTGAATTTGTTATGGGACCTCCCTTGCCAGTATCAAAATATAAGAATAGGTTTTACCCTTTCTGGCAATAAAACAGCTGTGTTAAGATGTTACAACACCAAACTGAAACCTTTTGCAGGGAATTATGTTTGCATTAACCACAAATACTTGTGGTGGACATGCAAACAAAAAAACCTGCTCTGGGAGTATATGCATTGTCTTTGAAACTGATTGGTCCACACCAGAGACCAATCAGAGACCAATCAGTTTCAAAGACAATGCACATACTGTCAGAGCATGTTTTTTTGTTTGAATGTTCATCACAAGTATTTGTGGTTAATGCAGACACGATTCCTTGCAAAAGGTGTCAGTTTGGTGTTTTAACATCTTAACACAGCTGTTTTATTGCCAGAAAGGGTAAACCCTATTCTTATACATTGAATTTGTAATCGTTGTAAAATGCAACAATGGGTGTTTTGCAGCGTGAAGGCCTGCAGCAGGCCTCCGTGGGGCTGCTGAGAGTACCAGGCTACTCAAGAATCCCCACAGTCACCTACTGGGTCAGAATTTATATTTCCCGCCCATGCACATTACAATTACTGCTTTTAACTGATAGCATTATACTGATTATAGGGACCTAATTTAGGGAGCTCATAATGCAAATGACGCAATTGCTACTAATAAAATACAGATTATTGACGGGGTCTCGATTTAAATTGTTGCCTCACCTTATCGAAACCGTTACAGATGAAAGTCTAAATAACAATATATATTTAAAATATATAATAAAAATATAAAAATTAAAAAGCTAAATTGAGGTTATGAAGTTTGTAGAAAAGTAAATGTTAGATTGGGTGTTACATAAGGTGACAAGCTGTCGCCAAGTTTATTAATACTAACAGGATAAGATTATTTCTAAAACTGGTAAGATAGTTTATGTTACATAAATGGAGAGAGTATTAACCACATGCAGATGTGCTATTGATAGTCATTTATAACAACCAATGTGAATTAATTAGACGTGTACAAATTTTATCAAGAAGGTTGCAGTGTAACGCTCAAAAATAAACTTGAGCAAAATGATATTCACTTAGAACCCGTTTGCTAAAATTAACTACATTGACGCAGCCGAAAAACGCACGAGAATGTGTATGCCGAGGTCAGAAATTAAAGGCAAATGAAATCAAAATGATACAAAGGTGCACGAGAACGTGTTGCAGCGCTTTTCGGGATGGGAATTCGGTCAAGAAAAGCCACGTGATTGTGCTTCTACACGAAAGTTTTGCGTGACGCGGAGCGATCATGTTCAGAAGTACCCCTGAGACAAAGTTCAGAAAAACACACAGGTCAGGGGATAAATGTCAATTACAGAGATCGTCTCATTGCCTGTCGAGCAAAGGTAAGTGCGACTGGGCATGACACTCCACGAGGAGGGACGATAGCCAATGGAAGAGATTGGTGATCGGAGTAGTAACTAAAGGAGAATACAAATATCCCCCGTATGGCCTTAATAGACTGTTGGGGCAAGTGCTGTTAGCGAGTAGCAACTGCGCAGGCCAGAACGGCACACCAGGGGGTGAGTGGCCAGGACCACGCCTGGCCGCCTTTGTCTCCCCAGTGGCGATGTTTACACAATCGCACCAGGTACTCATTTGAGACTGAGTCGACCTATAGGGAGGCTCATGACCGGTTCAGATAGTCGTCACTGGTGTTGGGCCATGAGCGGGAATCGTTTGTTGCGGTTGCACCCGATTCAAGAGCCGAATGGCTCACAGGGCTATACCAAATAAATGAACTATGAACTATGAACTCGGGTCGCCGGGTTCGTAGCTCAGCGTAGCACTCACCGTTGCACTCTCGCTCCACATGAAGGAGAATACACACCCCAGAGAATAACCACTGTGGAGATGGAGCAAAGGAATCCACGCTAGTGCATGAGCAACATTAACCAAGGCATTTGCAGAGCTGTGAGTGATGTCATAGGAGTGGGGAAACCTTAATCCACTGTTGGATAGATCATAAAATGGTGGTGGTGATTATGTTGAACAAAAGTAATTACAGTGGAGCAGATTAATGTTTTCGGGAAGAATCTCGAACACTTGTTTAAATAATGTAACGCTTCATTTCTAAGGATTATGTTAATCCATTTCGTTCAATTGTTTGAGAGCACTTATCTGCCGTGACTTAGGAAATGTAGATCCATCACGTATGCACGCTTGCATTACAGTAACTGCACCGTAGTTGTCATGCAATTCTAATCGGCATACGCAGTCATAGAAACATTGCATTGTGCCGCTCAACTGTTTTGGGAACTGTGCCTTATGAATAAATATGCATGAAGTGCTCCAAATTCGAATGGCTAACACGAAGCTTTAACTTGTTTTGCAAAGTGTACTCCGGCTGTTGCGAGGCATATACATGATTGCACCAAAAAACCCCACCCACGAATAAGCCACAATGTGTAAAAGACCCTCCGGTGTCCTCATATTCTGATGATATTTTATGCAAAATAAAAACTTCTAGTTGGCAGAAACGACACGCGCGCGAGGCATCGTCCTTGCAATGAATGAAGAGTGAGACGAACTCGGCAAACACCGAAATACAATGGTGCCCATGACAATGAAACAAACGCTTAGCTGTGTGTTATTATACAATGATGTCAGGGAGCTCTTGCAAAGGCGTTCAATGACTTTAATAGCAGTGTCTGCCCAGGTATGTGCGATGTCTTTCCATTGCAATCACAACGCTTTCAGCATCTCCACATTTGCCAACCCCCATGCACTGAGACCCAACGCCCTAACCATAACTCAAACCTCTCTTTTCTCTGCCTATGTAAAAATTGCCATCCCTTCCAAATCAACATTGCGTGTTTATTTAGAAACTTGTTCTTCTTATGTTTAATTTATTTTAACTGATCTCCTTGCTGTTTTTTTCTGGTGTACCACACTGCTCGGGCAGTCTCTAAACAGTCTCAATAATCGCCCGAATACCACTTTCCACTACAACAGAGCTCTGCCGAGCCAACCCGGATCAGCACAGGAGGTGGGTGCCAGGTTGATTTTCCACTGCAGATCACTGAACCGTGCCACTGACGTCACACGCAGCAGGACTCTGGGTACTGTTGCTTTGCGTACTTTACCATTCTGTTTTATGTTTGTATTGGTTGGAAAATGTGTGTTTATATCTACGTTAACGTCCATGAGCAAACAAAATCACGTTAAGAAAATGGGCATACACCAGTTTGTTTCTGTCCCTCTGCATAACAAAATATAGTATGTTTCAAGTCCATTGGCTGATTGGCTTTCATGATTTGCTTTTATTTTGTAATTGGAGAGATTGAGAAGAGACAGTAGTGCGCTCATTTTATTATCCTTCTTGGTAATAACGCCACCGCGAAATAGAAACGGGGTCTGCAGTAGAGATAAAGGTAATACTACTCATTTAGATATATTAGGTGCCTTAAAAAATATTTCACATCGCCATGCATATAAAGTAGGAAATGGGTGAGAGGTAACCAGGGAGAGAAAGACGCAAGAGACAGATAGATGACCACACAGAGGTCTAGTTAAACTAAACTAAAACTCTAAACATTTTTTTTTATTTTACCAGGTAAGGCCCATTGAGCTATGTTAGCTCTTTTAAAAAAGCGACCTGGCCACAAATGATTGCTCAGCAGAAGCGGCTTATTGCGGAAATTTTATAGCAGTCGAATACTGTAAACGAATGTTTTTAAATGTGTAGGGAAACACTGGAGGACCCAAAGAAAAATCCACACGACCACGGGGAGAACATGCGAACGAGCTCCTGTATACCAGGCGGGGGTAGTTAACATCTCTTAGCCACCGTGGCGCACAAACAGCCGGGACTTAGACGTCTCTCTTGACTGTGAGTCCTGACCTCCAAGGGCTGGGAATTCCAGAGCCGAGGCGCCATGTAGTCAACAGTTGAACATGATATGCTTTCTCAAAACAAGTGGTTCAGTACACCCAGTGGTGGTGCTGGACAATCCAGGGCACCCAAGGAGAAGTATTCCCCGCAACTTTCAATTCATGAACTCATTGAGAGGCGAAATAATATATATTTAAACAAAAGACAGAGATGGAGTGAGATGAGAGAAATGTGAATGGGATGAGAGGAGATAGATGCAAGACAACCCGTAATTGTAATGAAACGAGAGTGACATCGATATGTCGTATGAGATATGGGAAGGGAGCTGCAGACAGATATGAACGAGAGGTCTAATTACCTTGTTATTTTAATTTGCTCTTTCTATTCAATAATATCTGAAAATTGAGCTGATATCTGTTGAATCTGTATTTTTTTCATTAATCTGGGCCCCTTTAGCTTCTTAGGATCCTAAGCTCTGGCGTCGTTTGCTGTGCCTCGTGCCACCGCTGATTGCACTGATAGAAAGCCTTGGTCATTTTGGCACGAACGTACAGTGAATGAGAACCCAGCTCCTGATGGATATATACAGTTTAGCACTTTTATTTGCGTGGAATCCTTATAATAAAAGCAGCAGCTGAGTCCATTAAATGGGAAAATGGACAATCCTTGACAGATTGCCTCTCCTGAGAGTCAATTTCTCGACTGCATACCACACTGCATTCCCCGTTCGCTGGGGCTGCCATGTAATGATGTTAATTTAGGTTTTTTTTCTTTTAAATTATTTCGTCTGCCAAAATGTCTATTTATATGCATAGACTGTGTGACGTGTACCCAATGATGTTTCATTTCTGTCTCAAAACTCTTGTGTGATTGTGTAGGACAGGAAATGGGCTGAACATTATCAGAGAATGTCAAACAACAATTAATGTCACGGCACTAAAGCATTTGACAATGGTCTGTGTTTCACTAATTAAACAATTCGTTTGTTGTCAACATTGGGTCTCAGATTACACCCCCCCCCCCCCATTACATGATAAATGACATAAATTTATGTTAACAGTGTTGTGGAAAAATATTTGCAGCAAACATTAGTTTTTGCTAAAACAGCTGCTGAACAGCTGACATCTCAGATTACTCTGACTTGTATGCACGCACTGCAATTCCCTCTTTTGGCATGTGGGACCATCGTTAATGGAATAGCTGATGTGATTTGTTTGTATCCCAGGGGAAAAAAAAAATCACCCTGTTACTTACTGGCTATTGTGGTGCAATTTTGTCACTTAATTCACTCAAGGATGGCTTGAACAGTACCCGCTGTACAGCTTTGGGAATATGAGGCCATTTTTGTTCAGGATCGGTAACTTGAAAAGCCCCGGCTTCAGGAGAGCAGGCCACTTCACAAGGCTGGATATCCTAGCGGTTAACGCGCTCGACACTGAGCCAATTGCATGGAGCTGAGGCTTCAATTCCCACAGCCGCACGGCAATTTCTGCAGGGAATTACCAATGTGTGTCATCTTCTGAAAAGTGGACATTTCGAGGCCCGGTGACATCATTTGCAGGAGTTTGTAGGCCACTGTGTGGTCCATATTCGAAAACTTAATCACAGCATCCCCCCCTTCCCCACGGCTTGTGGTGGTTTGAATGCAATGACACGGCCGGCTGCCACGCGTGACCCCCTGCTTGGCCCTCGCTTGCCCCGGCCAGCCGGGAGTGCTTTATAACTGTCACGTAAAAGGTGCTATTTATGAATAAGCTTTGATTTGATTTATTGTGGTCATAATCCTTCACTCGTATCAACATGCTTCCAATTACAGCGGGAGGTACCAACTCAGCGACTGTGAATAGGCTTCACAGTCGCTGAGCAATTGCCGGCAACGTGGCATTACAAACTCTCATTAGCATAATTTCACAAGCCTGAAAATTCGTCACCGTTGTCTGCCATGCAAATAGCAACCATGATAGTGCTGGCAGTTGTGTGCAAGCTATGATGTAAAGCCTTGACTGTACTCCGCGCATCTCATACTCAAGCGAAGCTGCTTTGCCAGCGCCGTGATCTCGAGAGTAAAAAAAAGTATATATATATCACGGTCAAAGTAAAGCACGAAACACAATTGGGGAATGAGCGTCAGGTTTGATCAACGGCTGCACCCGATGGGCACAGTCAGTGCCACTGCCACTGGATTCATTTACATGAGCTCGTTGAACGGTAAATATTGACCTCGGACAATTTGTTCCTAAACCTTTGCAATGCAGACCTGTGAACCAATATTTACTCGTTGAAATGCTCATTTGAAGTAAGCTTCAGCCACTGCTGCCACGGTATGGCCTGTCGGGCAAGTTTTGGCTTTTTTTCGATTTTACCGAGGTCACGATTGTCCATCCAGCGCACAACGATGTATCCCTTTGCGAACCTAAATGTGTCAATTTGTTAATTCCAGCACAGCCGGGTAGATGGCACGACTAACATTGCATAACGTCAATAAATTCAATTCGCTGGAATATTGCGAACGTTTTAAAATATGCCTCAATCACACACGTTGTGGTGAATGTAAGCTGTTTCCAATGCCTGTATGGGTGACATAAACACGTTGCACACATACGAATCTAATACCATTGATTCTTACACCCGTGATTCAATGCATATATTATGAGCTTAATAATCAATATTAATCTATTAATCGATGCAACTATATACTCCTACTAGACAGTGCTGGGTGATGTCTTGGTCGATATTTGAAATCTGCCCATAATGGATGAAAATAACAACTAATCTCCATGGATATCTTGTTTTTTCACTTACTTGCATTGGAAACCTTGTGAAAATAAGCAAGTGGCAGATTTACCAAATAAATGCAATAAAATGTTCAAAAAAGTAATTTTTACATTCATGTTGTCTAAATTCCTGGTAATTATATTTGGCTACAACGACAACTTAAATGCCAACTTCATACCAGCCCGGTCATGCAGCCAATGGCATGCGGTAGCCTAAATTATATTTCGCTCTGACAACGCCGCTGTGAAACCCAACACATTAGTCAGTGCGCATCTCTCAGAGACATCAAGCAGGCTATCGCGAGAGCGATCAGCAATATCTGAAACCAATATATTTAATAGATTGTAGCTATCGATAGAAGAAAACATTTAATAACGTAATTTTTTGTATTAAAGTATTTCCATTATTAATCAAGAAAATACAGGGTGCCGCATGTACATTGTAAAGTACGGATGTGTTCCCGATGAACATGAAAACCAACATCTAGATGCAACATTTGTGATAAACTACATTTTAGTTCGTTTTAAATTTCTCAATGTCACTTTCATGATGTCACATCTGTTTCATTCATGCCCAAAATTGGATTCGTGTGGCATCAAGTGAGGTCACTTTTGTCAGCACGAAGACACGTTACATCATTACAATACGTAAATTATCTGAATAAGCCGAATATTAATTGGAACTGTCCTTTTAATAATGCCCCAAAAAAAAACGGACAACGTGTTTAAATCGGACACCACTGAAAAGCGATTTCACTGCAATTGGCATGCAGAAGATGAATGTAAAATGTGCCGCTTGGGCTCATAGAGGCATTAGATGTTATAACACCCTGGCTGTCACTAGTCGTGCACTGCAATGTTGCTCAGTGTTTTATCACCAAAGTCCAACATTTTGTCAATGATATATTTGGCTATGCAAAGGTTATGCAGCAATGCAATTTGTCAGTGATTTGCGGTGGTGGTCAAAATGTTCGGCAATGTTTATGAATCTTCTTAAGACAAGCGTGCATAGTAATTCAACCGGGTGCAATGTGAGTAAATATTCTCCAATACAATATAGCTTAAACATATCAGCTCCAAGCCAGCAGTTTTCGTTATACTGGCTGGACAAATGCTCATGCACTCATGCCTACATCAGAATATGAAATGCATTTTAAATACAAATCTGTTGCAACCTTCGAGAAGTCAGTAATACACATTGTGATTTATTCGTCACGCTGACATTTTTTAACAAAAATTGCAATTTTAAATTAAATGATTTAATGTGTGGCAATGGGTTCTCCTGCATGTTTACAAGATATATGTTTCGTCACATTTCATCTCCAGCTTGCTAATGCACGTCTTGGCTATCACGCTTCATCTGTTAATGGTTGTTTGAGCTTATAGGCATGATCCACGTTGGCGATATAACAGGTGTTACCAATACTCCACTTAAAAAAATGAGAGCAATTATATTACTTGCTGTACCGTACACATGTAAAAATTAACACCCCCAGCATTCTTTCTTATTTGTGCCATCTTGTTTGTGTTGTATCCAGTTTGTTCGGTTCAATTTCCAAAATTGTTTGTTCATTTTCGTCTGAATGTTACATTAGCATAACATCCGCATTTAATTTACATAACTACTACTGTATATACATCATGCTCATGCACACAAATTGAATCACGTTTCGCTTAGTGTGAGAATCGTTTGTTTTTAATTCAACGGAAGTGTCGTCACATGCCGATTGAGTGGTATTATTGATACGCGGTCTTTCAGCACAGATGTAGTGCATGTTTTTTTTATTTCACCTCCAGCCCCCAACGTTATCCCAATCGTGCTCTCAGTTTGCCACGTGAAGAGATGGAGTATCCGTTCAGATCTTTCGCAGAGCGGTGCGACCCTTTGTTTTGGAATGGCCCACGGAAGGGGATACAGCATGGCCACGTCTCTGAGGCTTCATCAACTGACCTCTGACGCGCCAAGTCTAGGGGCAGCACTTGCCCACCCACTCCGCCGCAGGCGGTAGCGTTTCGTCAAGCAACACGCGAACCAACATTTCCTTCTCACGGCTAGAATGTCGCCATATTAATTGCGGTTTCCAAAGCGTTCAATGTGATTGGGGGCTTGTTTTGTGTGTAGTCATTGGTGCCCGGGCTGAAACCATCAACTCGTTACACCTAAGGACCCCGGTTTAATCAGGGGCAGACCGCCTGCATTCAAACACGGTAACTCCACAGTGTCAGCTCTTTACTCTCACCTCTAAGCCATTTGGCCACCTCGCAGCATTTATGTCACTTAAATAAATGAGATTTGTTTGATTTTACAACATTTTGCGTGTCTATGCTACTTTAATTGTTTATGTTACTGCCAAAGGAAAAAAAAAATAGTTTCTTACTGCATTATATGCGGTGCACAAACCACAACTTTCACCATTATGAAGTATTTATTGACCTACCGAGTTTTATTCATGAAGTGACCCAGAAGGCAAATATTTCACAGCTCACCAAAGGGGTTCCATTTCCCAACCCCACACGAATCCTCCATCCACGAGTTATGCACTGCGGACAAAACCTGTCACATTCGCATAGTACACACCGCATTGAAACGCTTCAGGGATAAAGACAATGGGCTGCATTGTTGTAGCAAAATTACTCTAGTCAATTGGCAATGAAGGTGCAAAGAGCACTGTGCCTTTTTTTTTCCTCTTTTGTTTCTGCCAGTGCTGGAGGATTTTTGGCTCGGTCTGACCGTGAGAAAAAGCAGCCAAGGCACTACATTGATGTTTACCTCATCTCTCGAGGTGCTTAAAGCCATCCTTGACATCAAAGGCAATTGCCGTCTGCTTTTATCCACTACATATTTTAATCTGAAAATGAGCTGCACGGTTTGACCATTTTAGACGTATAATTAAGCAGAATTACAATTCATTCTCCGTATCAGCTGCAGGCATAAGCCATGCACGTTATTGCTTAGAATATTCGACAGCATTGAATTAATTGGACATGCGCTGCAGTCCTGCTGTCGTGGTCACGTAATAGTTAATTGAGTCATACTTATTGAGGGTACCACTGTGTAACACTGTGACGAATATACAATTTTAAGCCTCTTTTCCCCGTGTCGGTAACTGATTGGGCTCACTGAAAGTTGCTAAAAGTCATGCAGAACACAGTCGCGCATCTTGTTATTTCTGCCCTATGTTAGCCGACACAGTGTGTTGTCGCTAGGTGTTATCGACACTGATATACGGGCAACGTTAATAACCAGAGGATGCGAATAGTCTCATTCACTCAATAGCGGGATCGTTGAAAGATTTTAAAGGTGTGTATTGCGTGCACATTTCAATTTCAGTTTAATTTTAAGCATCGTTTCAAATGACGGAGAATTACTCTGAAATTCCAGCTGGGATGCTGTCCTTGTAACATTGAAAGCAAGATGTTCGCCTCCTACGACGTTACCTTTATTGCTGAAGGGAAGAAGATTCTGGAATGCCCCATTATCAGACGCCGTCATCAGCTAAGTGTTCCATCGGAGAAGTCTTTTCAACCTCTTCGCGCTGCAATTATTCACCATTAAGGTGGTTAAAGCGCAACGCCTTTTTTTTGTGTGCGCAATCACGCTTTCAAAATCACTTTCCCTCTCGCTGCTCACTCCCACTGCGCAGGGCGTGATTCCCGACGTCCCATGCGCAGACTCATCAGCGACAACGTACACGTTCCGCGCGGCTGTCACTCCTGGAACCTTCAGCGCGGCATATTTTTTTTCTCACCGTGTCTTTGCCTTAGCACCCCCTCCCCCCGCTGCTTCCAAAATTGAGTCGTTATTTCTGCTATTTTGTGGCGTTATTTTTTGTTGTTTAAAAGGAGCCGCCGTGAGAAAGGGAGTCTGCATTAATTGAATTGATTTTCTCCACTTTCTATCACATTAATGTGTACTTGCTTCCTTTGCAAAACATTAAAAGCGCTATATGTATTTGCTTCAAAAAACATATATATATCGCACTTGGACTTTTATTTACGGTTTCAAAATCAGCTACTCCACAATGCACTCGGTTGTCACTTGTTGGGTATTTGTACATTCGAAGCTGTTGAACCATCATCAGACTGGGTCAATCCACTGCTGGTTGAAGGCCTCCCGAATCCACCAGCATATCTCACAATCACGTGATATACTAATCCACCTAGTACCTGTACACAAGATAATTTAATCGCTTCATCTCCACCGGTGGGCGTCCTTTAGGATGTGTTCCGTTAGTTTGGCTGCTACGTCATAATTCTGCTTGACCATCAGCCCACGTACATTTACTTTTCTTCACAGATTTAACCACGTTTTTTAGCTGTGTATTTTCTATAAACCACGTGCTCCTCTTTCTGTCTCTCAATGTAAGTCCGAGCATGTCATTGTTCCTTACGTGTGTTGTAGTAAAATGTTTGTTTAGTGTTAATAGCCACTTTGCTAAACCATGTGAGACATACTCTTTGGTTCTATTCGGTAAAGTCACGTAGGTAAAAAAAAAAAAAAATCACGACGTTTCGGTCACAACACAAGTGGCCTTCATCAGGTGAAGGGACCAGACTGTCCAGAGGACAGCGCTGGAGTGAAGAAAGCCAAGCGCAGGTCGCCTCCTTTAAGCTGTGAGGGGGTAAACAGAAAACGCCTTGACAAAGGAATTAATATAAAATGTACTACTGTTGATGTACTACTGTGAAAGTTTGGGATGCCACTACTTGAATAAATATACTGTACCATTGAAAATTAGTTTAATGATTGGTTCGATTTAGAACATCTTTCCAATGAGTGCTTAATTTATGAGACATATGAGACTGTTGAATAAAAAGTTAAAAGTGCAGCTCTGCGATTTATGGCTCAGGCCACTGCTGTCAGAAGGGCCTCCACTCGGGAGATATAACTCTATTAGAGAGTCCCTCTAGAGGATTTTTCGGCCTCTTCATTTACGCTTGCCAGACATCTTGGAAGACGTGGGGGTACCCACACTAATTCCTCCCAAATGTGACCAGCTGATCAATTATCTGTGGTAGTACCCATTGTTTACCCTTTGTCTTCCCATTGTTTCCACTGGCGCACCCAGAAGTTCTAACTGGCAGCCCGTGGATCGCACGTCTTGGGTGCTAAGAATTACAGTACTGCGGCATTCCTTCTGTTGTTGAATATGTGAACTCAAAAAGGCCAGTGTGATCGCGCAGCGAGCGGAGGTCACGATCTTTCGTCCTTGCCACGCGCTTGTTAAAACAATTTCCCACTGATCGGATGAAACCCACGGACATCGTCGCTCTGTGCATTTACACTGAGTGAAAGTGAGTAATTTGGCAGCTTCACCCGACATCAAAAACTTTCCACGCACAGCCTACCCATGATGCGAATCGTAGGCGATGGCGGATTTCACTCGATGCGATGTCTGAGTGTTGGGTTGCAAGCGTGCTTCAGAGAGATGGGTGGGCATGCATTGCTTTTTTGTGCTTTTTGGTTTGGTGCCATTTTTCAATTAGTTATTTTTTGCTTGCGAGTAGGGTTTTCATTTCCGTGGTAGTTGCTTTAAATTGTATTTGATCCGTTATATATAATTAATGTGTAGCGTTGTGGGATGGAATTAGCATAAAAGATGCGATATCAAATGTAATTATTTGGCAACTCAGAAAACAACTACTTACTTTAAGCCCTTGTTATAAATAGGCTGCCAGTGAACGCTGTTATTATGCAGCTTGAAGCCACTGTGTTTGTTCCATGAAACAAAATAAGCTTTGGAAATTACGTATATTTGGTGTGTGTAGGCAATGTTTACACAGGTATTGAGCACTGTGCATCGACCCATCTTGCTTATTTTATTTTCTCATTCATAATAATACATGTGCCCTTCATTTAGCATGTTCTTTGTTTGTTGGCCAATGCAATTAAATTGAATTCATGTTTATTGGGCAGGAATGAATCGGAGTGCCCAGAAAGAGCCCTCCGCACCAAGGGGTGACACTCAGCAACTCCGTCTGTTGGCCAATTGACAACCGCGTGCCTACAGCGCCTGACGAACCCTGGAACCCGGTGACCCATCCAAGTCGTCACGACGTGCAAACCTTCTTAGCTCACCGCTATCAGTGATTTTTGCAGCGGGGAAACCCGGTGCTGCGAAACCTCATTGTGAGCCCCATGAAAAGCATATACGTAAATGTATGCAGGTGAGCGGGGGGGGGGGGGGGTAAACAATTATTAACATACTTTGGTCGCCTGATGAAGCTAGTTGTAATTACTGGCGAAACGTCGTACTCAGTTTGTACATGTTGTGGCTTGGCTCTCCAGCACGCCGGTGTGCTGTACTAGTGACGAATTGGCCACGTTCTGTTTACGTGACAAACCTTACTAGTTGGCTGTGTCGGGTGGTGGCGGGTTTTAACGACACATTTATATATTTACGCGATCTGACCCAAAAACCTCTATTATGGAGCACTTCACAGTTTAGCACTTTTGTACAATGTATAAAGCTATGAAGTGAATGTCCTTCGTCCCACCATATATATGGTGTATAATTATTGAGTGTCTTAAACAAAAAAAAACCGTCGGATTATTTTGCTTCGTGGTGGTCACGCATGCAAGTGTGTGTCGGTGTTTGCGGTCGTGCTGCACAGCTTCGTCGTTGCGTGTCCATGTGTTTAGCACTCGTTGCCGAGCACGATGTGCGATGAACCTACCACGTACTTCCCGACGAAGCTCACCGTTGTGCGGGACAACAGGCGTCAGACATTATGCCGAACAGGATACGGTGAAACCCGACAGCACGCTGGAGAGCTCCTCCATCCTACGAGAGGTCTTGCATTCGGCGATATATAACGTGGGGTTGGTGTGCTTGTGGGGTTTTTTGTTGTTGTTGTTGTTGTGTGATACGGAAAGCAAACCGTCGTGGGGGTGAGATGAGACGGTTTTCGAAGGAGAGAGCAGAGAGCAGCGTGCATGCACACAGGGCCTACGGATTCATTGCCTGCATCCTCACGGAAGAATGCTCCATTATGTGTTTGCATACTGTATAGATGTTGTATTTCTGTCCTACCTCATTATTTACTGTGCACCATTTTACAAAGCTCCACTCCTCCAAACTTGAAGCACTGTATGCGATATTCACAACCAAAGAAATGTGCTCACACGTCAAAAATATACCTTTGACTCTTGCAGCTGATTGCTAGGCTGATTATGAGAGTGTTTTTTTTTTCTCTCTCTCGCAAAGATGATTCGTGCAGATGAAAGGAGCTGTATAATGCTTGGGTGTATTTTTTTTTTGCTTTGAAAGTTTTCAAATGCCAGACTGTACACTCATTTAAGGTTGTGGTGACCCAGGAGACCTGCGACCAAGTGGATTTTGCAATTTGGTGACTGATGGAATGTCAACTTCTTTTAACACAAGAGTCATGTTTTTGTATCCGGATGAATTGGCGGTGTACTGCTACGTACGTGCACACATACATGAGTCGCTCGCATATGAAGCGGATATTTCTTATTTATTTTTCCAACTATAAAAGCTATTCTCAGGATGTTGTTCTTTCTCCACGTGATTTTTTTTTTACATCAGTTCCATTTTTTCTTCATGACTAATTGCTGTAAAATAATTGTACCACGAAGCTATGAGCAGCTCACCTTTGCAAAGTAATTTTGCGACTAAGTTTTCAGTGTCCATTTTTGTGCTGTTGGTTTGCTTTGCCCATTACAAATCTGCTACAATGGGGGGGGGGCACCATGTCTTTTGAGTAAGCTTGATAGTGCTGATGAGGCCCAGATGGATAAGGCCAGTCTAGAATGTGTTTCAAAAACTAGGCTGCTATACAGTCTCTCCGGGTTACTCCACGAAATTGCACAGTGAGTTTGAATACAATAATAATCTTCCAGCTCTATTTAAATACAGTGGTGGATAAAGGCCTCCCCATGTCAGACTGGTCAATGGGCGTTGGTGAACAGCAGAAGCAAGGTACCGGTTCAAATTCCCCTCACCACTGATGTTAGCCATGGCTGGTAATTGATCTCAGGTCACGTGGTTTATAACATGGCATGCAAACTACTGTGCCGTAATCTACTCACTGAAATGCAAAAATGTAAAATGTATCAAGTACAAATGTATCAAGTACATTTTACATCAACCGTAATCTCAAAAAACCTGGCGACATAATATTCTTTGCATTAATATATCGCATCTCATCTCAAACATTTGAAGGGCACCCCCAGTGGCAGCTATCCCTGTGTCGCAGGTAATTCAACACTGGTCTGCAAGCGGGCATTAGTCTGCCAGCAAGGGGTGATGATTGGTACGTGTAATCTCAGTTGAGTAATAATTTGCGGCTCATTTTTCAAATTTTAGCAAATTTGGAGCATAACGCCAACACAGAATCTTTAACGTCCACTGTGGACATGCATGCACATTTTAATTCGTCATTACTAGAGGGAAGACCTGTCCTAAGACCGGTCATTTACCACTCATTTCACACGTGTCACTCATAAATAATCTTTTCACCGATCACCACTGCACTTAATACCACTCACAAGAGCTCTCGCTACACAGGTAACGATGAATGGACACCAGTCGGACAGTCATGTAGTATATAGAGTGTGTGCACCTATGAATACCCCCACCTCTGTCCACCCAGTATCATAAATGGGTATTGCACCGTTAGTCGATCGGCAGGTTGTGTGTGGTCGGGTAGAATGTGGGGACAAATACAGAATCAGAATAATCAGAATATTGATTTATATTGGAGGAATCCGAGGAGCTATAAAGCTTTTTTTTCACAGATGTCCAGTCGGGGCCAATCAGAACGTCACAACACCAAACAGAACAAAAACACGACAGAAGTGCAAAGTATAGGAAAGGTTAGCAAATCACTAAACATTTAAATAAATAAAACAAAACAATTTTACTTTACCAGGTAAAGCCCACTGACCTATTAGCTTATTTTTTAGAAGTGACCTGAGAGCTCTACGAAGTGGCTTATCATATTGAAATTTATAGCAGCCAAATAATCAAAATAATCTGGCAGAAGTCTTTCTGCCAGCAGTGGCATAAGCAAAGCATTTGCAAGGCTGCAACTCTACCTTTTGACCTATACCTGTTTTACTTGTCTCTGCTTCCAATGCAAACATTTAAACAAACCACGTTTTAAATCTCACACATGAATGTAACTAAACGATGGCCTTAAACTGAACTATGGGCTTACACATTCTTATGAACTGCAATCCCTTTAGAGACCACAACGAATTTACAATGTTAACCCTGACCTACGTTTTAACCTTAATTACAAAGTAATTAATGATCATTTTGATTTGTTTGTCAGCCATCATGGTTCAGATGAACGTAATCCTGAGTGTAGAGGCCCTGTCTGCACTGCCACGTTGCGTGACGAAAGCAGCCTTTAACAAATTTAGAGACTTTAGCATATCTACGGGACTTTTTTCTCCAGTATCAAAAATGATGAAAAATATATTTTAAAAAGAATTGGCTTTAGCCAGAAAGGCTAAAGCCTATTTTTTGTTGCAGCCTTTAATAGTTAGGTTATTAAACCTTAGCAGCAATGGACTATGTTATATCCATTCCACATCTTAGCATACGGATTTTTGTAATGCTAAACCTAAATACATTTACACTAACTGGGACTATGCCCTTGAATATAAATATGCCTTATATTCCTGGGCACGACCACCGTTTTTTCACAGCCATCCACATTTTACAACCACCCCAAAGTTTACAGACATGCCACTCAAACTATAGCCAACCATTCCTAACACGAGGAAAGTTCTGTCGTAACCTTTACCACAGTCAGGCTACTGACAATATTTATCTCAACACTAACTAAGCTGTGGGAATATAGCATTTCAAGCTGTGGCAAACCTCAAACAACAAGTATGCCCCCAATAAAACATACACTTTTACGAGATTAACACTGACAATTGTGTACAACTTTGTGATGTGTGGAAGCTCTTGTCACCATTTCATTGCAGTTCCTGCCCAGGTATATCTAGCCCCATTGTAGCAAGACTCCAATGTATGTCTGTCAAAGCGTACTATACCATCACTCTACAGCTGCTATATCTACACATACTGAGACCCAAAAAATACCTTGCCATGTCTCCGCGTACCAAGACCCAACATCTCTTGCTGTGTGTCCATTGGAAAGACGGCTTGGTGACCCAGGATCAGTCCATTTAGCAACTCGTTGCAGAATAATTTCCGAACCATGTCTCCACAATCTTTGAATCACGGGGCCCTGGGTACATTTCCCCAGCCCGTTCATCTCTCTTACCCCCTGCCCATCACTATCCTCCATGGTTGGAGGAAAGGAATCAATAAATGCATGTGGTTTTAAAGGTAACAACAAAAGCATATGCTTGGGTTAGGTTCGGCTAACCTAACACGGATTCTTATTTTGTAATTTTCTGCCATTCGTTATAAATAAACGCGCAATCTCTAAAGTTGAGATAAACGAGGAATGCCATAATGGTGCATCTCATGTTCACATTTACTCCGTGACACCATAACTAGCTGCTAGGGTGACGCATGTGGACGTGCCCAGCTCGCTTATCAAAGTGAGCTGATGAGCCCACTTACTGAGTCCGCTTGCTGCTGGGTCAGCCTTGAAGGGATATTTTCTCTGGCACAGAGATTTTCAGGTAATCAAAGATGTACTTGGGTATCTGCTGAAAGAAACTCAACTGGCGGGTGCTTAACTATGCTCCATACATCCTCTGTGCCTATCTGTTCCAAATTCATCATTCATCTTTTTATGAAGTCATCTCCTTCACTTGTTTAATAAATTAAAAAGTAACAATTATCTTTCTGCTCAAACAGGCGTTGTGTATTCAACACTGGGAATCACTTTGGTTGTTGCGATATGTTTTTATAGACCTAGTCACCCTAGGCCTATAACAACTGTGTCTACTCTGATAAAATTCAACACAATAACACCAGATCTTGGTGAAAACGAAACATCTATTCCTGCCACCCTAACACAGATGTCAATTACCAGACTTTCTTGATAAACCCTGGGCAGGTGGTAACCCTACTCAGAGATGAAAACCCTAGGCTCAGCATTAAGTACGTATGTGTCTCAGTAGTGCTCGGGCAGACTAGGCACAGAGAAGGTGCAGATAGGGCCTGGTACAGCTTGATACACAGGGCAGTAAACACAGACATGGCCCAGGACAGTAGATGATGCCCTGCACAAGCAGAACAGATAAGACATCAGGCAAAGCCCCAGGGCAAGCTTCAGACAGCTGAGTAGTGAGGCAGCCAGTGTAGCTGTGGCCAGTGCAAGTTTAGGACTGGGGCCTAGGTCAGTGGAGGCCCAGGGAAGCCAAGACCAGGGTTACCACTTGCCCGAGGATCATCCTCTTTTTGAGGTCGCTGTCCGAAGAGTAAATTCGTAAGTCTTTCCAGGACATTAAACATCCCGATTTGTGTGAGTTAAATTGTGATGCTCCTCTCAAGACAATACATTTGTGTATATATATATAACTCTCCCCTCTTCCAGTATTGTGAGATATTATTCTCAAGATATGTAGCAGTTTTGTTTTATATCTCAGAGTTGGCTACCCTAATCAGCTCAGGGGCAGCGCCGCTGAAACATATAATGTCCGCGATAAACTGCGGCACAGGGCAATGGCAATGATGTGAGAGATTAAGAATAAAGAAGGGGAGAAAGATGATACGAGGCAGTGAGAGCATTAGGCCAGTGGAGACAAAAATGTGAGAACAAAAGAAGCCAAAAGGGAAATAAAAAGGCATACATCTAATATAAAGTAATAGAACGGTAGTGAAAAGGTTCGGGAACAGTTTTGGTCTAAGCAGTGGTTCATTTACGCATGCTGACTGCCTCAGCCTGATGAAAAGACAGGATCCACATGGGAACTGGTACTGCCAGAGGGGTGATCACGCTGCCTTCATCCAGCTTTTGTGATGTCCCCAAGATTCGTATCTTGAGTAACTACAGTGGTGAGAAAAATCAGCTCGCAGGCTGAACAGAATTTTGATTAAACGAATTTGCATTCATTTGTGCCCGTTGAAGTGTGTTTTCATGAGTGTGTGTGTCGCAGCGGTAGTGTAGCGGTTAGCGCACTGCGCTACGAATCTAGCGAGCCGAGATCGATTCCCGCCCACGGCCAACACCAGTGACGATTATCTGAACCCGTCCTGGGCCTCCCCTAGGTCGACTCAGCCTCAAATGAGTACCCGGTGTGGTGTATAAAATATCACCACTGGGGAGACAAAGGCGGCAGGGCGCTCGTGTGCCCTGCCGGCCTTTATAGGTGCTCACTAACAGCTCTTGCCGCAACAGTCTGTTCAGGCTATATGGGGGATCTTTGTCATATCGCAGTAGGTGTCTTTACACAAGTAATTAATCTATTACAGTAGAATTTTCGGTCTGGCTTTTTGTGAATGTGTGTGGAACATTAATAATCTAAAAATGTAACATGCACAATATTCACTCACTCTGAGCGAGAATGAATGACTCCCGTATGAGGAACCCCTTACCAGTGAGAAAGGCAGCGAGGCAGTGAGCCGCTGTTGAGTTCCGCCTAGGTCTGCACTCGCCCATCCAGCACTGTCTAGGCTTCCAACATATAATGAAATCAGGTGCAATCCCGGTGATGTGGTCAAAGGCTAGTTGCTTTAATTGCTTGCCTTGCACAATTGCAAAATATTTGCAGCTCGTGATTACAAATACGCGATTCAATCTGTGTAATGGAGCTTGATGGGGAAACGTGCAATGCCATCTGAATGTCTGACATATATGAATGTGACTGCATTTCAAGATGCTGTAGAACAGGGTGGACATTCAACATTAAGGCAGCTTCGAAGAGCGGAGGAATGATAAAGGTAAGTCAGATGCGATGCCATCCCATTTTCATGAGGCATTATGTCGAAATGAATTCGACCACATCTTGTATTAACTTTGGAACATGATAGACATTGTGAAGTGCATGTCAGAATACAAGTGTTTGTCTGTGGGCTAAGTATTTGGGTTAACAGGGTAGGTAGAATTGTGGTGCGTGACTATGTTGGTATAGTGCGCCTACTGCCAACAACAGTTATATATGTAAGAGGCTGGTGTTTTGGCCAATTTGCACTTATTTATAGCAACGAGAGAGATTGCTATTGTAGTTGCATATGAGGCATTTTGCAATGTAATACCTCGGAAATTTGGACAAACGAAGCTCTTTGTGACTTTACAAATTTCTTTTATGCACAGCCTAAGGCCGCCCAGTAGGGGTGCGGGTGAGGGAGGGGGGGGCCGTGAAGAAGGAGCAATTTGCCCAGGACTCCACACAAAAGAGGGCCCTATAACAGGCTTGTGTTTTTTTTTTGTCAAATGAATAAAGGGGCCACATGTGGCATCCTGCCCCAGGCCTCCAGGCTCAGGACTTCCCGAAAACTCCAGGCGGCTCTGGCACAGGCACAGACGCACACACAGGGCAATGCGAGTTGGAGTCCATCTCTGCAAGAGCCACACGTGGAGCTAATGTTCCTCTAACAATGGCAATGCACTGGCCCCCCCCTGCTCTCCGCCCGCTCCAATTTTTTTTATTTTACATCTGCTGATAAATGGAAATGGGAAATTCTCGTGGACGCTGCCAAGATTCACTTCAGATTGAACAGCAAGCCACCGTGATTGAGGGTGGCTGGGGCCACACGAGGGGTGCCTTGGAAATAAAGTCCCGTGCAAAATGAGTGGGGAATATGATGCGGGGGATGATGAGATGGGCAACATACCCTTATCTCTAACTGGTGGAGATGAGTAACTGCCAGTGTTAAAGGTTTCACTTGGATCAAGCTGTGGCTGACAAGAATAAACAAGTATGGAATTTTATTTAAAGCTTTCGTGACTGCAGGGATTCATCTTCTCGGTTCTTATTATTTTATTTCCATTTTACGTGACTTTACCGAAAGAACCAAGAAGAAGTATGGAATTGTTTTTTTTTATAGATGTGTTTACATATTTGTCTAGAGGTATATGTTAAATCATGAACATGATACGTGACTTTACCGAAAGAACTAAGAATATGAATATGATACGGAGAGTTACAATCTCACATTCTCACTCAATCTATCTAGGTCTGTTCTGTTACTTCACTGCTCCACAAAGTCTGGCTGTGCACCTTGCCTGGCACAGGCGCTGTGGTGACATCACTTAAATTAGTCACTGACCTGTGTGTAACTGCCTATGTTGTATTTCTCTTTCCAAATGTTACTTCAATTGAGCGTTCGACATTACGTCATCCGACAAAGCATCTATTTGGAACTCGTGCGGATGAGAGCCACCCTACCTGTTTGAGAATGGTCAATGGCTAGAGATATCACACACATTGATAATTCCCTTCAAGAGGCCTCTTTTATCCACACGAGAGGCACTGCACGATTCAACATGCCCTTGTGACACAAAATAGGTCATTGCACGGCAGTCATTATATTATTATTATTATCTTAATTCGTGTCTCATCAGTACAGTACAATTGCAACAACAGACGGTCACTGTCATATAATCATTTGTCTTTGTGGTCTTGCTCACTTTCATTGAGGGAGTATATCATTGTGTCCTCATACTTTTAATCAAACTAATTTTAAAAAAGGGAGGGGAGACGGGGGGGCTGGTGGTTGTGGGGGAGAGGTATGCAGTGTAACGGTAAGCGGTAGTGTAACGGTTAGCGGTAGTGTAACGGTTAGCGGTAGTGTAACGGTTAGCGGTAGTGTAACGGTTAATTTGTCATAGGCCTCTGTGTCTCGAGAGACAATTCTTTTGTGCCTTACGAGGTCAGCTGTAGGTGTTTTGCAGTGCCTAGCATGACTTAGTAGGCCAATCCTTGAGTGACGATCCTTGCCACGGCAATTGCAAGTGAATGCGGTGGCAGCTCCAGAGGTGTTTGTTGCTTTTTCTTTACGTCGCTCCCTCTTGGTCTGCCAAGCGGTGTGTCTTTTCTCCTCGCCTCTCCTGAGGCCTGTTTTCACAGTTAGCGGCAGTGTAACGGTCAGCGGCAGTGTAACTGTCAGCGGCAGTGTAACGCTTAGCGGCAGTGTAACGGTCAGTGGTAGTGTAACGGTTAGCGGCAGTGTAACGGTCAGCGGCAGTGTAACGGTTAGCGGCAGTGTAACGGATAGCGGCAGTGTAACGGTTAGCGGCAGTGTAACGGATAGCGGCAGTGTAACGGATAGCGGCAGTGTAACGGTTAGCGGCAGTGTAACGGTCAGCGGCAGTGTAACGCTTAGCGGCAGTGTAACGCTTAGCGGCAGTGTAACGGTTAGCGGCAGTGTAACGCTTAGCGGCAGTGTGACGCTTAGCGGCAGTGTGACGCTTAGCGGGCTGCGCTGCGAACCCAGCCACCCGAGTTCGATTCCCGCTCACGACCGATACCAGTGACGATTATCTGAGCCTGTCCTGGGCCTCCCCTAGGTCGACTCAGCCTCAACTGAGTACCTGGTGCGGTGTGTAAACATCGCCACTGGGGAGACAAAGGCGGCCCGGCGTGGTAGGTGCTCCTCGCTAACAGTACTTGCCCCAACAGTGTGTTAAAGCTATATGGGAGATCTTTGACTTTGTTGTTTTCATGAATTATCAGCTGCACGGTGGTGTCGGTTGGGGTTGCATCTCGTATATCATGGGGGGCAGGGGGGAAGTGGCTTAATTACGTGCGTGGGTTTATTGAGGGTTTAAGGGGTTGTCTGCACAAGACTCCCTGTGGCAGTCACTTATATACATATATTTGTTTTTAGTGTCAGAGGTGGAAATTTGCCAAATGAAGCAGAAACGTGAACTTTGCAGGATTTTTTGATTGTGTGTGTGTGTGTGCGTCATAATTGGTGACTGGGCCGAGACCATCAACTCACTCCACTTGAACATCTTGTTGAATGACAGGTGGCTCGCCAGGTTCGAGCCCTTGATTTCAGTGGAACCCGTTGAGTGCTCTAACCCCTAAGCAAACAAATGCTGTCTCCTGAACACCTCTGAGTAGCCGGGTGGCTAATTACTATAATCTTATTCTTACTTTTGTTGAGATACTATTGGCGGTGGTGCACACACACAAACTCGACAGCGTCATCAATAACACTGCAGATATCTCCTCTGTGCTGCGAGGAAGGATCATTGCCCTAAAACGTCACCTGTTACATGTGCATTCTTGTTTCGGGCAGTCTCATTGATGAACGTGTGACGTTTTTGTTATTTATACAAGTGAATGAGATGAATAAAATGTACAATTAACTTACAATCAAGAAACATGTTACTTTATGAAGACAAGGCCGATGTAATCGGAAAAGTGACCACATCAATTATCTTCCTTTTAATATTTCGCATCACCCGAGTACATACCATTATTAATTCATGCCTTGATGCAAGAAACCAATTTTTGGTGATCAATTAATTAACGATATTCCTGCCACACCAAAATCAGAAGGCAGACGCCACCAAAGCCCTCCTTCAAGGATATGTGCCACGGCGGGTAATGATCCTTGAACGTGACATTTCTGCGAACGCTCCCTTCGTTGTCAGAAAATGTCACGCACTCTTGATACTTAGGACCCGAGCAGGTTGTTATAATGTGTAACCTTTTAGCATCTATCCATAGCAGCATTTGTCTTGCTGCGATAAACAGTGGCTGTTTTGGGGGGGGGGGGATGCTGGGACATGAGTGATGTCGGGAGGGTAAATGGGCCTTTAGAAGCTTTCACCCGTTGCAATAATCAGATTTGTTTAATAACAATTATTACAAAAAAATGCTGTAAATATCACCTCACAAGTGCCATATCTATTGCCCATTGTGATCAATGACTCGATAGGTGAAAACTGCTCCATAAATTTGTTTGTCGAAACAAATACTGTTGGCTGAAAATAAGGCCAGAACGGCCAATTTGGCGGACTGGTAGTGTTTATTTTACTGCATACCTGTTTATAATTATTATTTTACTAATGGTATTGGAGAAGCCAAATGAGACATTAATTATTGGTGATGCCTCGTGGGCAATGAGGAATATTGTGAGCATGTGTCACGATGCTGATCAGTTTGGGATTGTGATAATGGTGAGGAGTGCAGAACAATAGGGCTATCCCTACTGCCCTCTCCTGCCAACAACTCCTACCACACCTGTATTTTGTAGATGGTGGTCACCCATCAAAGCACTCTTCAGGCTCAGACTTGCTTAGTTTTTGAGATCTGATGATATTAGGTGCATTCTGGGCGACTTGGTCACAGACTGTACTGTACGTATACTGAACAAATTCTGCCTCTACCATCTCCGAGCAACCAGGCAATATTTGTCTACCCGGCTACACTAAGAAAGCTGAATCCGATACATGTGGCTCATAGGCTAATTAATTAAAATATTTAGAATCAGCAAGGTCAGTCTACAGCTGGATGAAGACCCCCCCCACCCCCCAATCCACTGCCATCTCTAACGATCCTGAGAAATCATCACGATCTTTGAGGAGATAGCCCATAGTTGTCCACTTGTGCCAATATACTCAAGTAGTGGACACCTTTCTGGCAACAATTCCTTGTCGTCAAGGTCAAGCCATTCTCTGTTCGGACTTCCTCTCTCTCCTCGGTTCCTTCCATTTCTCCGAACAACACACTTCCACTCTCCTGAGACATTGTAGGATCAAAACGTGGCTCGATTTTTTTCATGATGTAACAAACCCTTTCATTTTGAGAAGGAAGGAGGCAACTGTAGAAAGCGGTGATAGTGGGGGGGGGGGGAGTGTAAATGCATTGGAAGAGATGCAGCCAAAACTTTGGGATTAATAACCATTGAATGTACAGACACACCGCTGGTGAGCACCAGCTCTGGATGTTATATAATTTATATATTTTGGGTCTCTTTGTTCTCAAAACCCACGTTATCCTTAATGGTCAATAATGTTCTGGATCCACCCATGTGGAAAGTTTTATCTGTTAAATATGAAAGTGTTGTTGAAATACTCAGCATGAGATAATATATTGAAGTCGGTTGCTTTAGAGCTTTTAGAATTTCAACAAAGCTATGATTGCTGCTTTAGAGCTTTTAGAATTTCAACAAAGCTATGATTGAATATTTGTTAATACACTAATTTAATTGTCTGATTTTTTTTCATTGTTATTATCAAGGTCGTATTGCAGTCCTGGTATAGTGAATATTTAAACATGTTTATGGTGGTGAGTAATAATAAAAAAGCCTTCATTTCTCCAAATTTGTTCCATCTTGGCATTATGCAGTGTGCATAACATTCATACCACCTTCCACGGGCTTTGGGCTCTGGAATGTGTCGCTGGGAATTCATGATCTGAATGACAATGCTGTGTTGCAATTTGACAAAACAGCCTTACTTATTCATGTACTTACACAACAACAATTGCACATTGCAATTTTTCAGCAAATTGGTTGGACACACAATGTATCTAAATTCCCCGCAAATCACTTTTTCTGCTAACCCTTACATTTATTATTTTGTGTTTTTGTATAAATATGTATATTTTACTCTTATAGAGTATTTTCCCCCTCTGTATATATTATAAATCTCTCAGCTTTGCATTGCATCATTTTGAATTTCTTGTATAGCCTCTCTCTCTCTCATTAATCTCCCTCCATGTAATCTCGCAAACCTGATTCCCCCCAAGCCACCTCCCTCACTACATTGTATTCATATATTGTTTTAAAATAGAATACACATTAGACACTTTATGAATCAAACTTTTCTACTATTCATTTGTCAGAAGAGAAAACCATTCCCCCCCCCCCCATATATGTAAAAAACAACATGTTATTCTCTTTTAATAAAGATCAAAATATGATTTCCAAATTGCAAACTTTTGCCCAAAGGGAATGTTTTCAATTGGTGTGTTGAAGGTGTTAGGATGCACCATTCATCATAAGGCACTGGGAGTGCCGGGGTATTGATATCAGCGCTGGGTTTTCCAGTAAAAAAAAAACACAACTTAGAATCACGACAGCACTCTTGATTCCAAAACAAATCGAGAGATTGAAATAAATTGCGTGTCACAAAATCTTTAATGCACTTATAGATAATATTGCATTCGTGGATTTTTTTATTTTGTCTAGCAGCATGAGCAAGAGAAAAACGTTGTATTTCAACATGATGCTGTATGAAAGCTTTATCACCACAGTATTCCATATACTCCACAACATTGGTCAAACGGTCCGTGTAGTCATAGTAACGATCGGTTAAAGCCATATACCCAACCATACACAGAGTGCGGACTTCCCCGATTTCAAATTAACGCTGTATGTTACACGCAGTTTAGAGTAGGTGAGATTTAAATAACCTATGAAAGTAATCAAAACTTTAATTTGTACTTCGTAATAATGATGGCAGACAGCACACTATAAAGTATATAATATATCCCTTTCCATTATTATGAAGAATATAAATCGACTTTTTTTTTACTTCCCCTATCAGCCTGGATTGGTTTTATTGTTTGGCAATAAATACGTTAGTAAATAAAGCATTGTCATATTTAAGAATGCAATTTGGCTGCCTGTTATTGGCTGCTGAATAAATTAACAGGGGCATGCGGAAACAAACAGATACCAGGATCCGACACCACTCCGTGTTCGCTTCGTTTTCAAACACCTCTTTTGTTTGCCGTGCAATACTCCTTAATGACCCTGTAACTCATCTGCAATGTCGATGTTTTAATTTTGTTACCGCTACGCTCAACGCAAGCCCGGATCTCCCTTGTAAAATAGCCGGGCGACCGGCCGAACGGGACCAACAATTCGCGGAACAAATCGCATTTCAGCGCGACACTCGGTGACGACTGCGCTCATCACGATGCGGACCAACGTGGCTCGCCGTTCCACCTCACTGGGTGACGTTCCTCTCCGCCTGGGGGCCCTTCTCCCGTTGATGTCTGCGCGACCCAACCCACGCCCGGCCATTTCCTCTCTCCCGCCTGGGGGCTTCTCGCACAGGATGAACGCGTCGCGCGCGAAGCCAAAGCGCCCTTAACAGGACGCGTTATTCGACAGCGAGCTCGAAGCTCATATCGGATCAGCCTGAGCCGCATCCGCAACCGACAAGGCCAGACAAATGGAACATTCAAAATTGTGCAGCGGCGCTGCGACTGCGGTCATCCAGAACAGACCGTGCAGCGCGTGGCGACGCAATGCCCCCCCGCCCACCGATCGACAAGTACGATGAAGACATCGCAGCGAAAACGACTCTGTTGTTCCTCGGCCACCTGAATGTCACATTGTAGTTGCGGCTCTGCGTCGACATTCAGGCGTTCGAAAGAAAAAGGGGATTCAAAAGCTAACATTAAAATTGACCATAGACTAGACAGACTGTATTATCTCAGCGAGCACTGCACGCTCCACTATGATTTATCTCTTATAATCATCATGATCATCATCAGCCACAGTCAAACCACTGCTGGATGAAGTCCTACCCAACCCGGCATCATCTCTCACTAACCCGCGGTGTAACAATCCACCGAGCATCTGTGCGACGAGATGATTTCACGGTTCCATCTCCTCAATGGATACCCTTTAATCTCTTTTAGAATTAAACATGTTAATTTCACGGCTAATTTCCAAAGGTATGCATTGTATAGCCATGCATATTTCGGGCAACCCACTTGCAGACTATTATCCCGATCCCACAGTGTGTCGAGGGACAGCGTTTGTTGTGGTTGTTGCAAGCAAAGTCAACCGCGAACAGATACACCTCTGAGATTGATAATCATTTCCTGCTGGTTGAGATTTTTTTTTTGTAAAAAAAAAAAGCGTAGACAAAAAAGAGAAACGCCCTCCATCGCTTCTGATTTAAGCGGAGCCTCGCGGCGTCCGAAGACACCCCGATATTGAGAGCGCAGCGCAAACCGCGCGTAGTGGCGAGAATTCCTGCTTCGGGAAAATGCGACGTAAAGTTCGCGTGAGAGTGTCTCCGAATGCCGCGTCACGCTTTGTCCATCCCAGGACGGCTTTGTGCAACGAACAGAGGAAGGGTGGTTCGAGGTGTTAGCTGCGATTGTTAGCAGTCACCCATAACGCAATAATACATTGCACACCTCGCATTTTTGATGGCTCTAGAATGACCCATTTACTGGGTGTGCAGATTTAAATTTTTACTTGCGGTCTTGGCAAAATTAAGATTATCCACTTCATGAATTCACATTATCGTCATTATAACTGCATTAGGACTGTCCTGGCTGAGCGGCGTTGCTCTGTAGCTGCACGAGCAGCCATCTGGAACTCTCTTCCAGCATCCAAGCACCATCATCCACCTTCAAGCAAGAGTTTAAGGCTCTCACCTGTTCAGGCTCTCACCCGTGCAAGGTATCATCTTTGCATGTTCAGGCTCTCACCCTTTCAAGCTCACACCTGGTTCAGGCTTTCACCTGTTCAGGCTCTCAGCTATTTAGGCTCTCACCTGTTCAGGCTCTCAACTGTCCAGTTTCTCACCTGTTCAGGCTCTCAGCTGTCCAGGGTCTCACCTGTTCAGGCTCTCAGCTGTTCAGGCTCTCACCTGTTCAGGCTCTCACCTGTTCAGGTTCTCACCTGTTCAGGCTCTCAGCTGTCCAGGCTCTCACCTGTTCAGGGTCTCACCTGTTCAGGGTCTCAGTTGTCCAGGCTCTCAACTGTTCAGTCTCTCAACTGTTCAGGCTCTCAACTATCCAGGCTCTCAGTTGTCCAGGCTCTCAACTGTTCAGTCTCTCACCTGTTCAAGCTTTCACCTGTTCAGGCTCTCACCTGTCCAGGCTCTCACCTGTTCAGGGTCTCAGTTGTCCAGGCTCTCACCTGTCCAGGCTCTCAACTGTTCAGGCTCTCAACTGTCCAGGCTCTCAGTTGTCCAGGCTCTCAACTGTCCAGTCTTTCACCTGTCCAGGTTCTCACCTGTCCAGGCTCTCACCTGTCCAGGCTCTCACCTGTTCAGGCTCTCACCTGTTCAGGCTCTCAGTTGTCCAGGCTCTCACCTGTTCAGGCTATCACCTGTTCAGGCTCTCACCTGTTCAGGTTCTCACCTGTTCAGTCTCTCACCTGTTCAGTTCTCACCTGTTCAGGTTCTCACCTGCTCGAGCTGTCTTACCAGGAACTTTGAGCTCTGGCTCTTCAACTCCGAGTTCTCAATCGAACATTGCGTCTGGTATGAGAAATATGTGCGCATTTTAATTGTTGTTCATTATTTTTATTGAAACAATAGTCATGTTTATAGGTCTGTAAACATTGCACAGCTTATGAGTCGCTAATTTTAAATGCATTTTAATATACATGAACATTCTATTTACTATATTTTTTTAAAATTACATTTTGCGAATGCAAACTGCAGACAACTAATTTTAGTGCCTTTTATTATTTTAGCCCCGAATAAATTGCTTTCCCTATCTCTATCTCATACAACAAGGCGTGAAATGTGCTGCAAAGTGTCACATTAATATGCGACTTAGTTAAGCGGTGCAATGTATATAACACCTGTAAGTCACCACATTTTTAAAGTGACAAATTGGATTTTGGAATAAGCAGTCGAACCTGCCAACATTAATTATTCTGTTCTAGCCGTCCGTGAAAGGCAAAGTGAAAATGAAGTTTCATTGCTTTTGCATTGAATAAATAAAGTAATTAAACACATTCTACACAAATGCTGTTAAACAATATACTGTAAACACAGTGGTGGATAGGACATTTATCTCAACTAAAGAATAATGCTCAGTGGACCGAAAAGTTGATGCCTGTAATCAATGGATAAACTTTTCCCCATCAGAATAGTTAAATGTCGATGACTGTTCTGACATCCCCAATGGGTAACTTCACTCCAGCCCTGTCAGCTGTTTGCTCAGTGATTTTTCCAAAAAGAGCTCGGTTGTAAATTTTACTCTTGTGCTGATGAAGCAACCTTGTGGCAAACAAGAGCTTGCTAATTGTGTTAACTTTAATTTGGTATGAAAAAGGCAAAGGTGCAGTCCTGCAATTGCTCCCTCACTCCGATGCTGACAGAAGAACCTCCACTAGCTCTAGAAACAGCCCCTCCCAGACAATTTTCGGATAGGATAAATTGTGTTGATGTAGCGGTGCACACCAGTGATGGGCAGACAGCATGGCTGTTAAGTAGTGTATCCACCGCATGCCTGTAAATTCCCTTGCAATGTGCATTACTCATTGGCTAGAGCATGGATAGTACCGCCAACTGTGATCAGTTAAAAGGAGGCTGGGAGGTGAGGACGTTGAAAGGCTCTCTTCCAAGCTGGCCAGAAAGTCCTAGAAGAGGTGGGAGTTCCCACACTTTATCCCACCACACGAGATCGACTGTGGTGAAACCATTTATAGTGTTGGGTGGACAGAGGCAGTTGAGGTGGGCGGGGGGGGGGTCATGCATGCTCCCCATTGTTTCAGCTGCCGTACCGGGAGATCGAACCAACGATTCCTGGATTGCATGTCCGGTGTCCTAACCATTACGTCCCAGCAGCAATCCCAATTTGATGTGTTCGCCTACAAAAGTAAAACAGTTTATATCATGACAGTAGCTCAAAAGGGTGCTTTGGAATATATTTGTGATTTTTTTGTATTTTTACATAGAAGTGAACACTGCTAAATGGGACATGTATAAACATCTGCAAAGGTTAAGTGCTATTTTGTTTTGAGACATTTCAACACATTGCATAATAAGTAACTTAGTCAAGTATCTACCTCATGGTAGATTATGATTTTCTCTTGTGCTGTCTTTCAAAGAACGGTCAACTGCAGCAATTACCTTGTGGGGATCATGGTTCCCCAGTCAAGTTATACGATGACGTTCATACTTAAAGGCTTCCAACTGACTGCAGTTGATCCTAAGCAGGCATCATTCTTTTTCATTGGATGCAACTTCAGTTTTGTTTTGAGCGGAACTTTCAAATCTCACGAGTATTTATATTTGTTACACTTCCATTCAAGAGGGTTAGCTTGAGAGTCTCTTCAGTGGCTTTGGTTTAATGATGCCACAGTAGCACATTGTGAAAGCTGATGTCTGCTTGATACATACTTTATAGCTCCCTTAACGACTGCAATTTGGTGTTAAGTGGCCTGTGCATCAGTGCTGCTGAGTGTGATGAAATACACAAGTAACATCGCAGCAAGGAAGCTGAATTCTCCATTTAATTGTGTAATGTTTGTACAGTTGACCGCATGTTGTGACGGTGGAATTCGCATAGTTTATCCTATCATTGTACGACACCTCGAGGGGTTTTATTTTTACCAATGTTTGCTGTTGCTCTATTCTCCACCGCTGAAGTTTGTACACTTTTGCAAAAGCAGTGAAGCTTACGAAATGTGTGGCCTATTTACTCTCAGCGTGCTAAGGTGCGTTATGTTGTGAAGTCTGTAGAACTAAAATAGAATCTGAAAGCCGGTTAAGTTCTTGGGCATGTGCACTTTAATGACTTTCTAAGTAATTTTGCAAAGCAGATGCAGGGTTTTGGTATTTCCTTTGCAGTACATTTGTTGTTGTTTTGTATTTGCATCTTGCTTTTCTTGTCTTTTAGGAATTGTTTAGTGCACATATTGTTCGTCACCGATACAGAGAAGTCATACTTCAATGCCCTTTGTCTACGGCCAGGTAAGAAGCCATCGAGACCAGGAGCGCATGTTTTTATTCTATCAGTCAAACAATATCCTTCATTTAAAATCAGATGGGAGCCCGCCGAGACTAAAAGTCTGTTTTTCAAGGGAGACATGGGTCACAAAAGCAATGCAATACCACATGCGATAAAAGGTCGAGACAATATGGTATAGGGTCGGAATATTAAGCGATAAAGAAGACCCTTATATTACGGTGAGACTCCTCTTAGCCAAGCTTCTCTTATCTGCGACTCCTACCATCTGTGGCAAGGATCTATCCTTAAAAACCCCTATTATCTGGGGCGATTGTGTTAGACAAGAAATGTAGCATGACAAATTCCTCCTATTGTCCGCATGTATTCGTAGATTAGAACTCCCACGATTTCTTGCCCGTGGATTTATGATCATGTTGAATTAATGACAAATCATCATGAACTCTAAACTGAAGCGAAACTGTTTTTTTTTTATTTTACCAGGTAAGGCCTATTGAGATGTATAGCTTTTTTTCAAAAGCGACCTAGCTATCACAAATGATAGTTCAACGAAGTGGCCCATCATGTGGAAATGTATTGCAGCCCCGGAGCGAGAACACGCAAACTCCAAATATAGAGCAGCAGGCATCGTCAGGGCTGGGATCGAACCCACGACCTCCTGTATACCAGGCGAGGTAGTTAACATCTCGCCACCGCGACGCCCCCTCAATTGATGTACGTCCAATGTGCTAGCCATTTCACCACAGAAGCCCCTTTTCGAATTAGGGGAAAGGGGGGGGGGGTAGGACATTTGTGAACTTTTTTTACACGGTACTTAAGAGTTGTTTTTTTATCTCAAGATTTTAAAAGGGTGCTCAATCCATATATAAAATCAGATTTTTGATAGAACAACGTGTTTCCTATCAAACAATTTGAGCCCTCATACATTTTGAGAGCAACATATGATACGTTTTTTTTGGTTGTACCTCAAGGCTATTAATGTTTGTGTCTGGAAGTTTTGAAGGATACAAAATCCAAATATTAAATGAGCTTTTTTTGTAAAATATTTGATTCCTATCAAATTATTCAAAATCTCTGCATTTTAAGAAAATGCTTACAAGCATACTTTGTGCTTATACATAAACATTTTCAATTCCCAAATGTGCCTAATATTTGCGTCCAGTATTTAAAAATCTATTCACGGGTATTACATTTTACATACATAAACCATCCTGTCACCATTCCGTTTGTTGCTGCATATCTTTTCACCAAGTAAATTAATGAGAAATTTACCTAGGCTACGAAAAGCTGAAAATAATGTTTGTAGCAAAGAAGATTTACATATTGTTTCAGCATATGTCGTTGCTTTTCTTTTTTCCAAAGAAGAAAAATGTAATCGCAATTAGCCTGAAATCTACCACCTCCCTGTTGTCTGTATATGAATCCATAAACGACAATTGTCAAGGGCTTATTGGTATACAAATTCCTATCATGGTCTTTTTTCCCAACATTCTAGGGTTCTAGGCTAATACAGTGTACACGCCACAGCACAAGTGATGCATTTCGTGGACCTGCCCCACTCTACAGCTCTCCCCGCGTGTTGTCGCGGTTGTACCGCGTGCACGTTGGCACGATGTCTCAAGTCTCGCGGCGCGGGAGCTTCATCAGGAACCCAGCTCAATGCACAATGAGTTCCGTGCGGTGTTCCTTCGCGTGCAACAGTTAGCAGCATGCGGATTTCAGCTCAGTTCCTGACACCGTGCTGAACAACACGTGCCACAAACCCGAAGACACGTCGTGCAGCTATATGGGCACAGTGGCAAAACCTACACAAGTAGCCTTTGCCGAAACATTGTCGTTTCCATCAGTGTGCATAGAAACTAAAAGTAAACTAAACTCTCTACGATTTTATTTTAGCAGGTAAGGCCCACTGAGCTATATGGCTCTTTTTTTCAGAACCGACCTGGCCACAAATAATAGCTCAACAAAGTGGCTTATCACGTGGAAAAGTAAAAAAAAAGACGCTCTAAAAAGGCAGGTTGCTGAATGCCCACTGTTCACGCCTAGCTGTCCCTAACAGGGTGAAGACACCTCTGCACGGTGCGCTGTATATAACGACAACAAAAGCCATGTCCTGAATTGCCGGTGTCTCCGTGGCATTGACAAATGGTGATGAGCGCAAGATAGCAGCAGGAAGGCCAAGTACACTTTTACACAATGGTAGGCTATTTTTTATATTTTTTTGCAGAATGCAACGCGTCCATTGCACGACTCATTCACGCATCACGGCAGTGGCGTGCGTGCGTTCGGAATGCATTTTTTTTGTTGCATCTAAAGGCACGTTCATACGAGCTCTTAAAATGTCGCGACGAAATAACAACACGGAGCTGACACGTCTTCGCCGCGGTTTAAATCATACGTACTGGCGAATTTTGGATCCAAGTGAACAACGATGACATTATACTCTTTGGTTTTATTCCGGTAAAGTCACGAAGGTAAAATAAAATTAAAATAAAACGATTAAATCACGACGTTTCGGAGGCAACACAAGCTTCCGTCTTCAGGTGGAACAGTCACAGCAGAATATGTGTCAAGTGCACAATTCCGAGACGACTTGGATCATATATAGGTCAGGGGGGGGGGAGGAGCCAGAGAGGAACGTGGGCGGGTGGGAGGGCTGAATTGAGCCGCCTTTTGTTAAACTGCAGGGGGCTCGGGGAGAGGTGGTGCACTGCACAAAAGCGGGTAAACTGCAGGGGGCTCGGGGGGAGAGGTGGTGCACTGCACAAAAGCGGGTAAACAAACAACCCTTTTGCCTTTTGTTATGTTGCCGGGGGGTTCGGGGGGAGGCGATGCAAAGCATCAAGTACAGACCAACCTTTTGGAAACTAAAATGACCAATTTCGATTTAAAGCTTTCGTGACTGCAAGGATTCATCTTCTTTGGTTCTTTCGGTAAAGTCACGTGGAATGAGAATAAAATAATAAATTGATAAAATAAAATAACACAATAATATTCTCACGACGTTTCGGCCACAACACAAGCGGCCTTCGTCAGGTGAAGGGGACGAGACTGTCTGGAAATGGCAGTACAATTAAAAGACAGCTAACGTTTGACTTGATTTATAACATCTTTCCGGTGGTTGCTCAATTGAAGTTGTGTCTATGTTTGTTCCTTTCTGGCTCCCCCCCCCCCTGACCTATATATGATCCAAGTCGTATCGGAATTGTGCACTTGACGCAGATATTCTGCTGTGACTGTTCCACCTGAAGACGGAAGCTTGTGTTGCCTCCGAAACGTCGTGATTTAATTGTTCTCTTTTATTTTACTTACGTGACTTTACCGAATAAAACCAAAGAGTATGAATCCTTGCAGTCACGAAAGCTTCAAATCTCGAACGATCACGTTGTTGTTGTTGTGGCAGTGGGCGAGGGAGCAATGGCACAGTGGAACGGCTTAGTGCACCGCGCTATCTACCCGGCAAGCCTGCGTTTGATTCCCAGGCAACTGCCGACCTTCGTGTTGATCAATATCTGATGCGTTCCGATGACCTCCACTTCACCAACCCGCGCTGACTAGCATGGGGGAAGTACGGTCAAATAACCCTCGCTGCTGGACACACATTGGCAAATGCTTTCAATTTTTTTTTTCCCATTTCATTCACACAATTGCTTTGCTGCAAAACGGAACACCGTCTCTTACTGGCTGTGTTTGTAAAAGACTAATACACGTCACCTTTTTTTTTAAACAAAGACCATTGCTGTTTTTATTGCATTTCTACTTTTGAAATCAGCATAAAAACAATCAGCAGTCATTCAGATAATTGACTAAGTGAGTGTGACAAGTCGACTCGTCACTAAGTGAGCGGCAAGGGTGGTTACTTGTCTCCATTTTAAATGTGCATTGATAACGGCTGACCATTTGTATGGCGGAGGTTTGTGAAGGAATGTGGTCCATTTGCAGGGCACTTTCAGAAGCAATCCGTATTTCTGCCAGGGAGCCTGATTGATTGAATGCTCGGGGAGCTGCCTTGTCACAACAAGTTACAGTCCGTGGAGATGAATGCAAGTGCAATAGTCAGCACAGCGGGGGCATTGAATGAAACGGGAATCCAGGACATCCACGAGAGTCGCTAACAATAATACAGCATCGGCAAAATGTTGGGCGACCCGTCCATTTAAACAATTCACGGCAGTAACCATTGCAGTCTTTGTTCATTTCTGAATGAATTCTGACAAAAGCGTCAACGCCTAATGGCATCAGTAAGTGTGCAGTGGGCGTTTTTTGATGTGAGCTGGCGTGAGTTGTCGACTATGATTTTTATGCTTTTGGCCAATGTTTAGTATGAAATTCTCCGTTGAAATATTGGGCTAAAGAACCAAACTGCATGGGTCACCTTTAACATTATATATTTCAAGAGGTTATTTTTGGCATACCTTAAGCCGCAAAGATGCCTGCAGGTTTCGTAAATAATGAGGCTATGAGTGGGAAGTAGTGGCGCAGTGGTTAGCACATTGTACTTTGAACACTGTGATCCGAATTAAATTCCTGTCTAGGGGTTAACATCACTCAATCAGTTCTGTCCCCCAACCTGCACTGACCAGCGTGGTACATCGAAGTCAACCCCATGTACAAAAGTGGTGGGGAGGCCTTCACCCAGCAGTGGATTGACAAAGGGCTGGAATTATTACGAGTTAAAGTAATATGATGCTACAGTTAAGCGTCTCATCAGTAGGACCTTACAAACCAAAACTCTTACGTACAAATTTGGGATGCGCTCCACAAGAACATCAGTAGACCAATTTTAACATTTTCTTTGTAGATGTAAAATTAAAAACAAGCTACAGTGCGACTGTGACCAAGCAACCTAAACTATTGATGATATTCTGATTTAAAGCTTTCGTGACTGCAGAGATTCATATTCTTGGTTCTTTCGGTAAAGTCACGTAGAAGGGAAACAATAAAATAATAAAAATATAAAACAATACAATTCTCACGACGTTTCGACTGCAACACATCATCAGGTGTGAAAACCACAGCAAGAAAATTTGAAAAAAGTGGCGTTTTTTTAACGTTAGCACCACGGAGAGCGATTTGGCAGTTATTCAGATGGACGAGTCCATCTATGTTCGGAAAAGAGGAGGGGGGAGACGAAAATAATGGATGCGGTCTGAAAGCCACCGTAAACGTGAACAATCAATTAAGACCCGAAATGGTTTATCAAATCCTTCCAATGATTGCTAAGCCAGAATCCATCTTCTCGGTTGAAATTGTCTCTGTGCTTGTATATGTGGATAGCCTCATGAACGAATCTCTCATGGTAGCCAGATGGCTTGCAAAGAACCTCTGTCTTGGAGAAGTCAATGTCATGTGAGCCTACTGAATATATAACAGTGATCTGCCACGGCCGAGGTGTTGGTCCTACCGTGTTTTAGGTCTGCTTTGTGTTCACGAATGCGGTCCGAGACATGTCGTTTGGTTTCTCCAATGTAACTACTACCACAGAGGCAACTTAGTTTGTAGACGCCAGGGCACTGTATGTCCGGAATCACATCTTTTACAGACGGAACCAGATCACGGATTTTATGTAATGTGTTGAATCGGACCTGGATCTTGTGTTTATTTTATTGTTTCCCTTCTGCGTGACTTTACCGAAAGAACCAAGAATATTGATGATATAGCAAACCACTATAATCAGCGCTCCTTCAACAAAGGAGGAATAGCAAAATGAAACCTTGACATTTGCATTTAGCTCTTTAACATATTCACATACACAATAATTTAAAATGGAACTCGTGATGTGCTCCTGATTTTCAGATGAATAAAAAAAATCAGGCCCACCTAATTTGGGGATGACACAGGATTAATTGGTTTCAAATTGACCCGAACACCAGAAGTGATGTCACTAAATATGGCGTCATGTCCACACTTTTTTACCGCCAAAAAAATTGCGTCCTGGTGACATAAATATTGTTAGCACGTGGACACGTCAACACATGACAAAGCATACATGGTCCAAAAATCCTAAGAAGATCTGAAATTGTACTTAAAAAATAAGTTAAACGTTTACATCTATAACTCATCTAGTTGTGCATGCCCGTTTACTTAAAAAAAATTACACCATCTTGAGAAATAAAAAAATAGTACCTCACGCAGGAACAGCCTAATAATGGCCTATGGGTTGTAATGTTAAAAAAAAAACATTTAAACGAGCCAATTTAGCCAATACGAGGTGGTCCCAGTGGTCGCTAGGAACAATATATATCATGGGAATTTATGGTCATGGCTTATTCAGCTAGGGGTTATTTTTTATATCCAGGTCATGTTTAGGGTTTATGATGTTTAAGTGTGAGACCTTTAGTGCATGCAGCATATAAACAGCCTTAGGTGAAAGGAAATTATTCTAATCAAAAATGTTATTGCCACATTATTCACATTTCTACATTGGAGTCATTTGAATTACCAGAACAATGGCACCCAACTTATGACTTGAACTAGAAGGTTCAAATTAAATTCAGACATACGTTTTTAAAGAACACTGTATTTCTGCACCGTTTTAAATGCCACAATTGGTTTAGAATTGTGTTGTGTAAAATGTTAAGTTGTTAATTTATGGCTCTAAGGCTCATGGATATACAAATGTGATAATACATCAGACTTTCCATGTCTAGGTGGAATGCACAGAACTGATTGCACAATGAGTATTTTGACAGTCATTCAGGGCTCCTATTGTTTTGAATGTGACCATAATAGCATCCATTCTTATGGTAATGTACAGCTGGAACATTACAATTGTGTGACTTCATTTTAAAAAAGCCCAGTTATGGTGTTGTATTATTGGTGTAAACACGATGGTACGTGATCTCTGCATTTTATGGCTGGTATATTTATAGTTCTGGAGAAACTATAAATAACATTGACCTCTAATTACATACACACACACAAAATAGACCCTGAAAGTGATGAAACCGATCTAATTCTTGTCATAAATTCTACACTTAAACCTGCTCGGCAGACGTGAAAATGCAGTGTGCAATGTGCAGTGAAAAACATATGGAAATGGGTTAATATGACTTATTGCTGTGTGCTATGCGTGAGTTCACAGTCTCACTCCCTCCGCCGTGGGTTTGTTTATGGAGGGAGAGCCGATTTTACAGGATTTACAGTGCATTGGAGGCATTTATCTCACAAGGGGGAAGGGCAGATGATGCCTCAGTGGTGTGGAAGCATGGTGGGAGGGGGAATGCATCAATGCAAAGGGCAAGGATGAAATGGACTCGGAAGGTAGGGTCAACAGCTTCTCTGATTGCTCAATTATATTTTGCATCTCACACACCTTTACCTTTTCCCACGTTATATTCCACTGTTTTAATGCCCTGGGCGTGTGCGTGAGCATTTGCCAATTGGTGATTGTGACGCTGACCACTGACGCCCTCTCTCAGGCTCATCACTTGGAACGTCACAGTACCGACACAAAGCCTCAGCCATCACATAATGCCGGGAGAATTCATAGTAGAACAAGGGGCCTCACAAAATGGTTTGGGGTGGGGGAGGGAGAAACTGTAACTAAAGATAAATGTATCGAAATGATTATGCCAGAAATGGAAAAAGGCTTTTTGATCATCTTAATATTGTACCGGCAAAAGAGTCCCATATATATAAAACAGCTTGACCCACACTATTAATGATTTTGTGTTTTCAACGTCCTTGTACTTTTCACGTCTTGGCACCTTTTGCTCTGCAGCCACGGTGAGACAAAGCAATAAAGGAGGCATCTCTGGTGTAGGCCATTACGTTCCAAGGACAATGCATACATTGTCAAAGCATTTTTGTTTGTGTGGTTAATTCAGACTTGATGCCTATTCGGTGTGTTAACACTTGAACACCTCTATTATACCAGAAAGGGTAAGACCTTTTTTTAAGTTATAGTTTTAACATTACTGACATCGTCTGTGTAAAGCATAAACATATATCCTCTCATATAGGAAATGTTATTATCTGATCATGGTGGGTGAGTACAAGCCCAAAAGCCAAGAACACCAAGAGGCCAGACAAAAACAGCGCCCTTGAAGGCAGAATTTATTAACTACTTTATTTCTTGAGTTGAGCAAGGTTGCAATGATTTGGGAAGGTAGACGATGGGAGGGAATGTATGCACTTTCAAATCTAAATTGAAAACTCGCTTCTATAGAAATGCTCTTTGTGCTGAGTATGTTGCTCTTTCCCCGCACCTCCGATTGCCATACAATTTCAAATTTTAGCAGTGCGAGGCAGGATTCAGAAAAAGAAGTATCTTGACCCGCAACACATTGACAGAGCACGGTATGAATGAGACAAAAGTGAGTTCAGGTCCTTAACAGAGGTGGAGGGGGGGGATGTGTGAGGTTCATGGAAACAGTAACCATGGTAGTCGTGACCAAAGTACGACCGTGAGCGAGTGACAGGCGGGATGAGTCAGTGAGAGATCTCTATATACAGTGTGGGCGCAGCACGGCACTAGCACATTCATTAATATGGATTCTTAAGCACTGGCTGCAAGCGTGGGAACACATGTGCATGAATAAACGTATTTACATTCGTATATGTAGTATGCGATGGATCAAGTGACTCACTGCGGTCAGTAGAGGCCACCGCACTCACCACATTATATATATTAAAAAAATGCTCGTTAAATTGGATTGTGATCATGAATCACTCACCGTGAGGTGACTAAAGTATTACACCCCTGGAATACAACAGCAACAGTCGCCATTCGCCACTAAGTGGTGGTGACATCCCCACAACGCTTATGCCAGGCTAGGTGCACTTTGACCGCGTGAAGTGTCAAGGGCTTAATGGCAGAAGATCACAGCACAGACCCATGTGTTTTGGGTTGACTAACGGGGATGACCGACAGATGCACCACTTGTGCTACCTACAGTGCCAACTTGCTGCGTTTTTAGATGCCTGGAAATCCACTATTATTTGCGAGCATCACTCCTCTGCAACTGCCTCCAACGGCCCAGTCGCATCCTTCACAACCATCCTCCCCTCCATAGAGGCAAATTTGAACGCCGCTGCTACCAGTCATCGGCAAGTCCACTCAGCTGGTTACAAAATTACCTCTTTTCTCGTACCCAAACTGTATTCACAGATGGTTGGAGGTCAAACAGTGTTAAGATAACAAAAGGGGTTCCACAGGGTTCCATCCTCGGCCCCCTTTTATTCTCTCTTTATGTCAATGACTTGGGCACTCACCTGGATCATTCCAGGGTAAATCTTTTTGCAGATGACACGATACTGATTACTGCTGGCCGCTCTCCGGATGACGTGATTGCTAAGCTACAGGGTGATTTCAACAAACTACAACATCAGCTAGTTGCTCTTAAACTAGTCCTGAATACCTCCAACACCAATGTGCTATGCTTCTCACCAGGACTAAAGCAGGAAGTTATTTTTCCCCAATAACATTCCTTAAATAATGATCAAATAGAGCAAGTCAAGATCTATAAGTATCTTGGGGTCATCCTAGATTCAAAACTGAATTCTGAAGATCACATTGATTATATTGGTAAAAAGACAAAAAAAATGGTTTTCTGTATCGACACTGCCTCTACTTGACTACTGTGACATCGTGTATAAATCAGCCCCAAGTACTGTACTGAAGAAGCTTGATTCCATCTATCACTCGGCCTCAAGATTTACATTGAACTGCCCATATAGGACTCACCACTGTGATCTCTACATTGGGTCAAACTTAACATCTCTTAATGTTCGACGGCTTGTGCACCAGATCTTATTTATTCACGATGTACTTACAAAAAACCCGCAGACTACCTGCTGGATCTCCTCTCTGTTTCAAAGAACAAATTTGACCTCAGGTCTTCGCTCATTTACCAGCTTCACATTCCCCATTGCCGTACAAAAACTGGAGGAAGGGCCGTTGCTATTGATGCCCCCAGGGTCTGGAATGCTATTGCCAATAAACTGCAACTTGAATCGCTACCAATGAGATCTTCTCTCAAAACTGCTCTAGAGGAGTTGTACACCCCTAACTGTCACTGCTATTCATTGGCGTAAAATGAAATAAAATGTTTTGCTCCAGATGACGCTGCAAAGTATTATGTGTATTTTGATTTAGCGTGCTGATCTTAAAGGTGCATTGAAAAATTTAATACTCCAACTGATGTTTATGTTGTGGAGTAACTCATGCAGCCAGCTATGGCTCTCGGATTTTGTGTTACATGTTATTTATGTAGTTTATTGTAATAATTCGGTCACAGTCCCTATGATCACTGTTACGTTGCAATTATGGCTTTATTTTTTCGTGATTTTGAAAAGTTTTTTGGTTTGGACATGTTTGTTTTGTTGTAGTACGAAGTTAGACTGATGGCCTTAATCTAAGTTTTCTTGTTGTTGTTGTTTGACTTGCATCCCACTGGGATTTTTTGAACACAGCGTTGGTGTACGGTGCTTTTTTCAGGAATATTTTGCTGTTTTTTCCTGGATTTTCTGTTTGCACAGTCACATAGTCACTTTAAGATGTTTCCTTGTTCGTGTTTTTTTTTTGTTGTGGTTGCACCCGATTCAAGAGCCGAATGGCTCACAGGGCTATACCAAAATAAATAAACTGAAACTGAAGCTCAAGATCTTCGTGTGCCGCATCAGCCCATCTCTTCTCTAGCCCGTGCCACTCCCATTTAGCACCCTATATCCAGCCAAACAGCAGCTGCTTGTGGATGCGTGGCAGGGCATGCGGACTGCATTACCTAGCCAGCACAGCCTTGCCTGCTGCAGGAGCTCATCGATAGGATCGTGTCCAGATTTTTCAAGGATCTGTGAGCTCGCACAATCCAGCCTGGTTAAACCAAGGATGGATCGTCGGCAGGTTAGCCAGAATGTTTTAAACCTGTGCATATTTTCCACCCCTAGAATATGTGCACACTCACACGCGTGGAACATTCAACATTAATGGTGCAGAGTACAATCCTAAAAACATTGCACCAATCTATTGATACTCTCGCAGTATGCAGAAGACGTATACTTTCAATAATAACACATGTTCATTAAACTGGAAAATAAATGCAGACGTTGGTCTATGTTAGCGTATGAAAACTGTTGTATGTGTTGTATGTACCTGTATTATTTCATTGTTTTGGAGTTGTGTTTTTTACGTTGTATCGTAATATTAGTAAGTTGGTCTTGCAGGATTACAATGTGAGTAGGTTGGGCGTGCACGATTGTAATGTTCGTAAGTTGGTCGTGTAGGATTGTAGTGTTACTCGTGCAGGGTTATAATGTGAGTGAGTTGAACGTGCAGGATTGTAATGTTAGTAAGTTGGTCATGTACGATCGGTGAATCGTGTAGTGATGTTAAACCGACCTGCATGATGCACCTGCCTGTAGCGCAATGAGGCACCCGTAAGATACAGTACATCAAATAGGCTGTAATTTACAGGTTGGTCCAGATGTCTTGTGACCACCAATTCATTGACCCCTACCATGTTTTGTTTTGCATATTAATTTATGTTTGAAATACACCTTACTTAAAATATAATTAAGTGTTATAGAATGAAATGGGTGTCACAAGACATATGGACGCACCCTGCATTTGTGTATTTGAATTAGTTCCAATATCCTCGAGTTAGTTGCATTGAATTTCTTTCTTAAGCAAAAGTACTCAAACACATCAAACTATCAGAATCAGAATATGTATTTATGCTGTAGGAATCTGATGATCTATGAAGCTCTATTTCACGGACATTCAAAGCAGAACTTCCCTGCAATACGGTTCTGAGATTGTTTTTTTTGCATTCGCGAATTAACCATTACGTGCATAATATGCACCATAATCACTCTTCTGCCGCTACTGCCTTGGTTGCTGTTCCAGTGCCCTTTACTCATTGATTCCTCCACCCATGTTGACGTTTTTTGTTCTACCTCACTGGATAGTCTCATCCACCTCATTGCGTTCATCCACCTCGCCGTGTTCATCCACCACACTACAGGTCACCCACCACACGCCTTGTTCTTGCATCGCACTGCGCAACTTTCAAATTCTCTCCCATCATCTTATTTTCTCTTTGTCCTCCCCCATCCCCCCCCCCCCCCAAGCTCGTATAACCTTGCTCGATTCAAGAACGGTGTTTAACTCTTTATCTACCACTGATTTGACACGTGCGTTTGCTGCTAGCCGTTTTGTGTGTTTTTTTCCGCCTCTTTTCCTAAGCACGCGTTTGTTGAAACATTTTTTGTATCAACACCGCGTATTCTCAATATATTTGGTTATATCTACAGTGTACAGTTCAATAGACAACACGTGTGGAATGACTTTTTTGAACACTGAAGGTCCAGATGCGATTGCTGCACAATTATTTTCCACGCCACAAAATTCCACTTGTGTTCTAACTACCAATTTATTTCGCAAGATCAGAGTCTTGCCAAATTGTCTGAAAGGTATGTGGGACTACAGGGACAATGAACTAATTCGACATTCATTGCATAAGTTCATTATAGTTAATATCAATTACAGCTCATTAATAACAATAAAAATGTATGCATCGCAGAATTGTTAGCAGGCGTGCCATTATGCGGGGGTGTGGGGATTAACCATTAATTAATAAATTTTCAACCCATTCATCTGCCTTTATAGATTTTAATCTTCCTATGCAATAATTACCTGCCTTTAAACATGTTTTTTTTCATTTAAGCACTGGAGATTATGCAAACACATATATGTTAGTTCCTTTATTCAAGCAATTAACGTGATAGGTCGAAAGAGGAAGACATTTTATTTAATCATATTCTACATACGTACAATGCCAATCAACCTAATTGAAATAAAACTTTTTTTTTTACACTCAACATATATAAATACGCTGTACATTGCAAAGCAGTATTGAGAAGCAATAAATGTATGGAATGTTTTTTTTTAAGAATCGCATACATCAATCCGATGCTTGTTTACATGTTTGTTTTGCATGCATGGGATTCCGCGGTCTGGGGCGCTCATTGCATTGATATTCTGCGCTTCGTTCAGTAAAAGGCAGCAAATAAATAAAGCTAGGGGGACGTAGCAGCAATTCCACAGAGTAACGGCTGCTGTCAGATGTTGGAAACATTTTATTTATCATAGGGCTGTGCCTTAAAAATGATGAATTATCATATACCACATTTTCACACCTTTGAAACTAACTTAAACCAGCTTGATATATTGTACGTCCCTGTGATTGCATTTTATTCCAATAATATAATGTTGCTTTTGAGCAGTTGGTTAAATTTTGGCACCGATGTGCGTTAAAACTCTCATCTGCTTTAAGTAGGAAGGTGTGTGTGTGTTTGTGAGTGGTCATGAGAGGTGTCAACTCATTGTCACGATTCGTACGCCACAATTCAATGTAAGGTTTCGTGAATTTGTCTGAACTGCGGTGAATGTTAGTGGCCACTCGTGGCTACAGGCATCACGTAACTATGTTCCATGCAGCATTAACGAATTGCCAAACATCGAAAATTACACGCGTTATTCGATTCACGTACGATGAGCTTGAGCATCAACAGGAATGAACAAAACGATACATCACTATACCTACACATTGTTTGCACGGACATATACAGTTTGTATATAAAGTAGATCGTATTCAATGCAGCACAATAAAACCAATTTTAATTGATATAGCGTCTAAATACAACTGGTGACTCTGTACAGAGTATATTTGGTGGATAGTGGTGTGGGGGCAGGGACGGAGCCAGGATTTTGACTTTGGGGGGGCTGACTTCAATATTCTGAGATATCCAGTGTTTATGTTTTCCAATGGGCGCCACAAATGTAGATTTTTTTTTAAATTGGATTTGAACACGGAGTTTATTAATTGGTCGGAGCCGCTGATGTGGCTAATAAGTTCGATAAGTTCTAAAGGCTGCCGCTCAAGCAGCCTGCAGGGCAGCACGAGGTGGCAGCCTGCAGGGCAGCACGAGGTGGCAGCCTGCAGGGCAGCACGAGGTGGCAGCCTGCAGGGCAGCCCGAGGTGGCAGCCTGCAGGGCAGCACGAGGTGGCAGCCTGCAGCATTTTGCAGCAGGCGAATATCCGGTTATCCCAATGACCGACTTTCCCAAAATTGCAGGGGGGGCTAAGCCCCCCCCCAGCCCCGCTGCTGCTCCACCCCTGTGTGGGGGTGTCACGGCAGGGAAACATCGAGAGAGGAGAGACATAAACTCCACAGCACAGCCCAGGGAGAAGCGACTTGGCCGGGCATCACGTGACCTCCGGGCAGTCTTAGTGCAGACTGGAGGCAACCAGGGCAGCTGTTCCAATGGTTCATTATGATCTGCACAGTGTATGGTTGTGCCAGACTTGACACCAATGTCAGAGACTGGGCAAGCAGTGCCAACCCGGCCTCCTGTGTGCATGGCACTCCACCCTTTATCCACTCGTACATCTGATGCTGAGCCAGTGCCGAGTATTCACGGTTATAGGTGGCAGAGCCGGAACCAAATCATGATACACTGGCCTCATGATACACTGGCTCGGGGCCAAGCAGGGCCAAGGGTGGGCCAAATAACGAATTTATTGAGTGTGATGTCAGTGGAACGGCTTGGCTTAAACAATGGAAAAACACCCCAATCTGACCCCTCCTCAGCCGTGCCGGGCTAGCTTAGCACGGCCTTCGATCGGCTCAGTCTACAGTGTAAAAAGAGGAACTACGCAATTTTTGTGGAACGGAATTCACTCCCACTGCAACCCACGATATTTGGAGGTTCAGGGGCATTGCTGGGGGCATCTCAAAGCGTTGCCATCTATCGCGCTTACATGCTAATGCAGCGTCTGCTTTGGTTGAGCAAGAGCGCAACATCAAAAAAGGCAAGTGCTGGAGGAAGACTACGGGATAAGACTCACATCCACACGGCGTTCGCCAACAGCCCTACCTGTTTGGCGCTCGCGCCGGCGACTTGAGTTTCTGCGCGGTGTCACGTCGTGCCGACCACTCAGAATGCACTCTGATGGGCGGCAAGTCTTAGCGACTTGAATCTCAAGGAGGTTTACCAGCCTTGCCTTCAACCCAGACCAAAAATGAAAGCACCGTAGACACACGCACACCAAAAAAGCACACAGACACAGGAGCCGCAACAACTGAATGTGTTCTCCGTTTGGTGACGCTCACCTGTTGTGATATGGGGAAACAGAGTGCTGCAGGTAGCAATGTGTTTTTTTGTAACTTTTAAGCTGGAGATAAATGTGGATGGATTTTTTTTTACAGTATTTCGTAGAATGTAAAAGAGCATTTGAATGTCATTCTTTGAAGCACGTGCCTTATCGGTCAGTGGCAAGTCAGTGAAATGTGCTCGCAATTCAAATAGACATCTATTGTCATTTATGTGTGGAAATTACATCCTGTCGTAAACATCACCGTAGGCAACTGACAGGACTTGTCAAGTGTGAGTATATTAGCTGTGCTTAATTTTTTTTTATCTCCACGAGTTACATTTTTTCGTCATATGCATTACCTTTATTATTATATGCTTAAATGTATTATTTTAAATGTGCTTTTCTGTAAAAAGTGTGTAACCACAATGATTGGCAATACATGACGAGAAATGTTTGCAATGATGACTTGTCACATTAAAATGGTTAGACCACAGCTGATAACTTTAATAACTAAATTATACCGTGACAAATTTGCACCTACAATTCTGTTTTGGTTGATCCATGAATTGGATGTGTTTAATTTTTGACATTTAAAATAAATACCATATAATGTTGGGAATATTTCGAAGGGAAAGGTGAAGGAGCGACTTTAGAAGCTTAGCAGGGGCTACTGATATTCTGAAATTAAACGTGTTGTGTTGTTGATGTATAGTGCAGTGGTGTACAAGCACAGAAATCTCCTATACACATTCGTAAATAATACTGCCTTGAAATGAAAAATATATAATAGGCGTCATTTCGAGCAATGGACCTTCGTCATAGCATATCAACAATTAGCGTTGCCTCTTACGTATTTTTTATTTATTTTAAGGCAGTGTTATTGACGAACGTGTTCAGTTTTTTGTTGTTGTTGTTAATACTCTAAAAACAAAAAGGCCAGGGATTCTCGACTTAGATGGTTTGGGCCTGCGATGGGAAGAGACAACGGAGACGCAATGAGCAGGGCCACGGCGATGCCACCGGTGCAGGGCACATGGAGTAAAGGGAGAGCGAGCGTGAGATGGAGAATCTGGTGGAACGAGATAGTGGAATGTTTGGCGAGATGTTAACTGCCTCGCCTTTTATACAGGAGGTCGTGGGTTTGATCCTGACCCTGATGCTTGTATATATGGAGTTTGCATGTTCTCCCCGTGGTCCTCGTGGATTTTTTCTGCGGGTCCTCCGGTTTTTACCTCCACATTTTACCTCCACATTTAGAATCAGCATTTGTTTAGAGTATTTGGCTGCTATTCACTTGAACATGATAAGCCACGTCGTTGAGCTATCATTTGTGGCCAGGTTGTGTCTGAAAAAGATCCATACAGCTCAGTGGGCCTTATCTGGTATATTAAAAAAATCGTTTAGTTTAAGTTTAGACTGGAGAAGAGGCACGGAATAGAATCTAATGGAGAAAGAAAATCTGAGCAGCAGACCCGTGCAACAATGTGCCTTTTTGGCTCGGAAGAATATGTACATCTGTGGTTCTCTGTGTAAGCGTATATGGGTCTATACGTAAGTCTGTGTTCTCTATGTACCCCTATGGATAATGTAAGAGTATGTGAGACTATGGGGGGGGGGGGGGGTGGCCTGTAAGTCTATGGATCCCGATGTAATCATAGGTGATGTGACTTGAAAATATGCATAGAATAGAAGTTTCTGGAGAAATCCTAACAATGAACCAATGCAATACTACGACTTCTGGATTAGAATAATAATGTCCAAAATATATAAATAAACATCTATTTTGCAACAAATATGAGAACATTATTGGTACGTCTTACTTGACTTTTTCCTCTGACGATAAGTGAATGGCCTATTGTGGTTATCATGTGCAACGTCTTTTTTATATATGCATAATTAATTACAGATTAGTAGTGTTTTTAACACCATAAACACAATTCATTGTGTGGAATTGGCTCATGCTTTGAAAGGAGAAGTCTTGCTTATCACAAATCAGTGGAAGGAACAATAAAAAAACATGATTACATTGTAACAAAATATCAATGCATGCCTCATGTGGCAAATTGCATGACCTGCCGTAGTCAATTTTTTGGTGATAATCAGAAACCACGTTTTTTGTATTTTTAGTTGGCACGTGCAAATAATATTTGTACGCGACCCTGTAGAGAAATCAAACATGCCACTTGACGTTGGAGCCAAGGCACATTGTTATCACGTCTTTGAAGCCGGCAAATATAGTAACAGGAACATATCCATGTACAACACTGTATACAACATGGGAATTAATAAGACAATATACTGTATCGTACAACTATTTTAATTATACTTCATGTCTTTTAACTCTTTTAATTGATCTTATCACAGTATTAATTTCACATGCATGATATTGTTGGTTTTACACTCAACGTTCATTCATTTCACGGCTCTTATCAAGAGTTACCTTGCTCTTTTTACCTTCAATTCGTTCTTTGCTGAATATATTCCTTCTTTCTGTCATAGAAGTTAGAGAGAGTCATTCCTAGTGTGAAGTCTTTCGATTCTGGCACGTCATCTCACCTGTGCCTTTACAACCATGTAGGTTATTAGCTGCTTGCAAACAATATCGCTTTTGGCCTGCGATGCAATATTTCATGTGTGCGATCAATCTCTGGGAGGGTAGGGGTGGGGCTAGGTGCTTGTGGCTTATTTGTCAATACGGCTGAATAACACTTTTCTGCCGCAAACTCCAGGATCGTTATCATTTGCTCTTTGTTATGGTTTGCACGTCCTTGCCTGCCCTCTGCAAATGAATTTGTGATAAATATCCGTGAAAGGCAACAAACGTTTTAATTACCGCTGTATTTATAGCGCGTCTCATTTACACTTACAGTGGCTCTCTGTTGAAAAAATATATTATCTGCTTGTATATGTGTCTCTGTGTGTGTTTGTAATGTGTATACTCTTATGTAAAATGCCTGTCTCTGTATGTACAAATTGTTGCTTCAATGGCCATTTTTCATGAACGTATTTAATTCTATTCATGCAGCCTTGACAACGAACCATTAGGCCAAACACAATGAATCTCTTCATTCTTGCTCGGCGAGATAAAAAAAAAACTTTTTTTTCTGAGGTGCATGCTCACAGAGACGAAGAGTACATGGATATATTACACTCTACACCATACCTTTGTGTGTTACATCCACACAGATGTTGACACTAACATGGTATCACGGTCACCGTGCAGGAAACATCAATGCGGTGCTTATATTCTGTGATGCTCCTGCCCGTGGCTTTCCATATATACGTACATAAAATCCCACAAATAGAGCAGGTCGCTGCTAACTCAAATGCTATTTCCTGTACTTCAGATTTGCAGAGAAATACTGCATTATTTTGCAATTATGTTGCTAATCATTGTGGTTGTGCAAGGTTGAAGGAAGCTTGAGATACTCGAGCAGTTATGAGGGCCCGTGATTCATGAGAAAAAAAAAACTAATTAGAGATGTATCCGATATCATATCGAATTCAAATTCTATTAAACATGACAAGCTAATGACCATAAACAGGCAATTCATCTCTAATCTCTATCTTGTCTGCATTATCTCCTTCCCCCACCTGACTGCATCTCGATTTCGTGTCCACACTTCAAAAATGTAATTCCACCTTTATTTCTGACCTACATCCCTTCTCTGTCATCCCGCGAGGATTTTATACATTTGAAAGGGGGCAACCCCAAAGTAATTTCTTTCGATGGCTCACAATAGACTAGCAACTGTTGCCAACGTCGGGAGTTTCACCGTACACATTTCATCTTGTGGTGCTCTTCACTGCACCGGAAAAGGCTTCTCAAAAGTGTGGAGCCGATAGGGTGGTAGTGTGTCAGAGAGGGGGGTGGGAGAGTGAAGGGTCGCACAGATGTAATCTCAAGAGGAGGCCTTGCTACTCACACCAACGCCTCACCTTCTCCCCTCACAAAAAAATGTGTACACAAGACTAGAATATTCTCTCGTTCTCCGCAATTTTAGCTTTCCGCGAGTCGCATCTGGAACGCTACACGACTGCATGGAGATGAAGATAGAGAGAAAGTAATGAGATAAAGTGATTAGATAAAGTGATGATGTTGCCGCACAGCATTAACACAATTTAAGGTAAGTTTATTGATAAACTATTATTTCCAGGGACGTGCGGTCAGGGGAGGCAAGGGAGGCACATCCTCACCTGTCATACTCCAATGAAAATATCTTTTACGAAAAGTAAAAAATAATAAGCTAAAAATTAAGATTTTTCCACTGATCTGTGTTATATATATATCATTTCTGTAAGATTCCAATAATTTTTATAGTCAAAATCGCCAAATTTGCGGAGCTTCGCTGCAAATACAGGAAGAGACGAGAGGGGAGGCAGTGACGAGCTCAGCCTCCCCTGTGATTGCGCAACCCCTCAGTAACTGGATGGAGCGCGGGCAATAAGCGCATGCCTGTTACTATCTCAGTACGTCACCAATGTAATGTTTGTAGACCCCTTCATTTCATGTCCTCGCCTTCCATACTTCAGGTAACTTATTTCACGTATGTGTATACAGATATTTAGGCTCGCTGGTCTCGTCATGAAACTGCAATGAAAAAGCACCAGGGGAGGCAGCTATCACATCTGCCTCACTGAGGGGGGCGTGTCAGACACGCCCCCCTCAGTGAGGACACGCCCCCCTCAGTGTGTAAATCTGGCTCTGATACCAGCCAGTGACTCCCCAGCCATTGACCTCACCGCACGTCACTGATTATTTCATACTTAAACATGACATTTTATTGACTTTGTTTATTATTTTATAACAATGTTTTGTGTTATGATCATTGTCATGTATTTAATAACTTATTTGCGTAAATCATATGCAATATTAGGAGGTAAAAACGAAGATGCTTGTACGAAATTGAAAAACAATCTATGAATATTCGTCTAAATATGGCAGGACAAATTATGGCTTTTATCAGGCAGTTTGCTGCTTCCAGGCATATATTAAATGGCCTTTCACTTTAATCTTTGCAGAATTAAATTTGGTCTCAAATTCGTGAATCCAAATATCTGAATTGAACATCTAGCTGAAAAAAATATTCAAGACGGATCGGATTTTAAAAAAATCAAACCATTGCTAATAGAATAAAACTGAAACACAGTCAAACGAATGCAATTTCTAATACATTGAATGGGACTGTGCCCATGATTTTCAAAATGATTACACTAAATAAAATAAATTGTACGAGAAAATATTTCAGGCACAAATTCTTGGATTCAAACCAATATGAGAAACACACGGAGCATAATTGGTTGTTACTCAAACAAGCTGTCAACCTTTCACGTGAAGTCAAAGTTTTATTCAGTCTGTTTTCCCCCAAATAATTCTCAAATTACTTGCATATGCCCTTGACCTACCCTGTTAAATATTTTTGCATCAGTACAGGATAGAAATCCTGTATGGACGGACCTCTCTTTGAACCTTTGCGCTGCTCGTCGATTGTGGATCCAGCTTGCATTGTCAAGTTTTACAGTCTTGTAACGACTGTGCAGAAAATGCTTTAGCATGCTGTTACTCGGCATGGCATTCTGACAGAAAATGCTGTTACTTGGCATGGCATTCTGACAGAAAATGCTGTTACTCGGCATGGCATTTTGACAGAAAATGCTGTTACTCTGCATGGCATTCTGACAGAAAATGCTGTTACTCGCCATGACATTCTGACAGAAAATGCTGTTACTCGGCATGGCCTTTTGACAGAAAATGCTGTTACTCGGCATAACATTCTGACAGAAAATGCTGTTACTCGGCATGGCATTCTGACAGAAAATGCTGTTACTTGGCATGGCATTCTGACAGAAAATGCTGTTACTCGGCATGGCATTTTGACAGAAAATGCTGTTACTCTGCATGGCATTCTGACAGAAAATGCTGTTACTCGCCATGACATTCTGACAGAAAATGCTGTTACTCGTCATGGCATTTTGACAGAAAATGCTGTTACTCGGCATAACATTCTGACAGAAAATGCTGTTACTCGGCATGGCATTCTGACAGAAAATGCTGTTACTCGGCATGGCATTCTGACAGAAAATGCTGTTACTCGGCATGGCATTCTGACAGAAAATGCTGTTACTCGGCATGGCATTCTGACAGAAAATGCTGTTACTTGGCATAACATTCTGACAGAAAATGCTGTTACTTGGCATAACATTCTGACAGAAAATGCTGTTACTCGGCATGGCATTCTGACAGAAAATGCTGTTACTCGGCATGGCATTCTGACAGAAAATGCTGTTACTCGGCATGGCATTTTGACAGAAAATGCTGTTACTCGGCATGGCATTCTGACAGAAAATGCTGTTACTTGGCATAACATTCTGACAGAAAATGCTGTTACTCGGCATGGCATTCTGACAGAAAATGCTGTTACTTGGCATAACATTCTGACAGAAAATGCTGTTACTTGGCATAACATTCTGACAGAAAATGCTGTTACTCGGCGTGAAATTCTGACAGAAAATGCTGTTATTCGGCATGACATTCTGACAGAAAATGCTGTTACTTGGCATAACATTCTGACAGAAAATGCTGTTACTAGGCATGGCATTCTGACAGAAAATGCTGTAACTCGGCATGGCATTCTGACAGAAAATGCTGTTACTCGGAATGGCATTCTGACAGAAAATGCTGTTACTCGGCATGGCATTTTGACAGAAAATGCTGTTACTCGCCATGGCATTCTGACAGAAAATGCTGTTACTTGGCATAACATTCTGACAGAAAATGCTGTTACTCGGCATGACATTCTGACAGAAAATGCTGTTACTTGGCATAACATTCTGACAGAAAATGCTGTTACTCGGCATGGCATTCTGACAGAAAATGCTTTTACTTGGCATACCATTCTGACAGAAAATGCTGTTACTCGGCATGGCATTCTGACAGAAAATGCTGTTACTTGGCATAACAATCTGACAGAAAATGCTGTTACTCGGCATGGCATTCTGACAGAAAATGCTGTTACTCGGCATGACATTCTGACAGAAAATGCTGTTACTTGGCATAACATTCTGACAGAAAATGCTGTTACTCGGCATGGCATTCTGACAGAAAATGCTGTTACTCGGCATAACATTCTGACAGAAAATGCTGTTACTTGGCATAACATTCTGACAGAAAATGCTGTTACTCGGCATGGCATTCTGACAGAAAATGCTGTTACTTGGCATAACATTCTGACAGAAAATGCTGTTACTCGGCATGACATTCTGACAGAAAATGCTGTTAATCGGCATGGCATTCTGACAGAAAATGCTGTTACTTGGCATAACATTCTGACAGAAAATGCTGTTACTTGGCATAACATTCTGACAGAAAATGTTGTTACTTGGCATAACATTCTGACAGAAAATGCTGTTTCTCGGCATGGCATTCTGACAGAAAATGCTGTTACTCGCCATGACATTCTGACAGAAAATGCTGTTACTTGGCATAACATTCTGACAGAAAATGCTGTTACTCGGCATGGCATTTTGACAGAAAATGCTGTTACTCGGCATGGCATTCTGACAGAAAATGCTGTTACTCGGCATGGCATTTTGACAGAAAATACTGTTACTCGGCATGGCATTCTGACAGAAAATGCTGTTACTCGGCATGACATTCTGACAGAAAATGCTGTTACTTGGCATAACATTCTGACAGAAAATGCTGTTACTTGGCACAACATTCTGACAGAAAATGCTGTTACTTGGCATAACATTCTGACAGAAAATGCTGTTACTCGGCATGGCATTCTGACAGAAAATGCTGTTACTCGGCATGACATTCTGACAGAAAATGCTGTTACTCGGCATGGCATTCTGACAGAAAATGCTGTTACTTGGCACAACATTCTGACAGAAAATGCTGTTACTTGGCATAACATTCTGACAGAAAATGCTGTTACTTGGCATAACATTCTGACAGAAAATGCTGTTACTCGGCATCGCATTCTGACAGAAAATGCTGTTACTCGGCATGACATTCTGACAGAAAATGCTGTTACTTGGCATAACATTCTGACATAAAATGCTGTTACTCGGCATGGCATTCTGACAGAAAATGCTGTTACTCGGCATGGCATTCTGACAGAAAATGCTGTTACTCGGCATGGCATTTTGACAGAAAATGCTGTTACTCGGCATGGCATTCTGACAGAAAATGCAGTTACTCGGCATGACATTCTGACAAAAAATGCTGTTATTTGGCATAACATTCTGACAGAAAATGCTGTTACTCGGCATTGCATTCTGACAGAAAATTCTCTTACTTGGCATAACATTCTGACAGAAAATGCTGTTACTCGGCATGGCATTCTGACAGAAAATGCTGTTACTCAGCATAACATTCTGACAGAAAATGCTGTTACTCGGCATGACATTCTGACAGAAAATGCTGTTACTTGGCATAACATTCTGACAGAAAATGCTGTTACTCGGCATGGCATTCTGACAGAAAATGCTTTTACTTGGCATACCATTCTGACAGAAAATGCTGTTACTCGGCATGGCATTCTGACAGAAAATGCTGTTACTTGGCATAACAATCTGACAGAAAATGCTGTTACTCGGCATGGCATTCTGACAGAAAATGCTGTTACTCGGCATGACATTCTGACAGAAAATGCTGTTACTTGGCATAACATTCTGACAGAAAATGCTGTTACTCGGCATGGCATTCTGACAGAAAATGCTTTTACTTGGCATACCATTCTGACAGAAAATGCTGTTACTCGGCATGGCATTCTGACAGAAAATGCTGTTACTTGGCATAACAATCTGACAGAAAATGCTGTTACTCGGCATGGCATTCTGACAGAAAATGCTGTTACTCGGCATGACATTCTGACAGAAAATGCTGTTACTTGGCATAACATTCTGACAGAAAATGCTGTTACTCGGCATGGCATTCTGACAGAAAATGCTGTTACTCGGCATAACATTCTGACAGAAAATGCTGTTACTTGGCATAACATTCTGACAGAAAATGCTGTTACTCGGCATGGCATTCTGACAGAAAATGCTGTTACTTGGCATAACATTCTGACAGAAAATGCTGTTACTCGGCATGACATTCTGACAGAAAATGCTGTTAATCGGCATGGCATTCTGACAGAAAATGCTGTTACTTGGCATAACATTCTGACAGAAAATGCTGTTACTCGGCATGACATTCTGACAGAAAATGCTGTTAATCGGCATGGCATTCTGACAGAAAATGCTGTTACTTGGCATAACATTCTGACAGAAAATGCTGTTACTTGGCATAACATTCTGACAGAAAATGTTGTTACTTGGCATAACATTCTGACAGAAAATGCTGTTTCTCGGCATGGCATTCTGACAGAAAATGCTGTTACTCGCCATGACATTCTGACAGAAAATGCTGTTACTTGGCATAACATTCTGACAGAAAATGCTGTTACTCGGCATGGCATTTTGACAGAAAATGCTGTTACTCGGCATGGCATTCTGACAGAAAATGCTGTTACTCGGCATGGCATTTTGACAGAAAATACTGTTACTCGGCATGGCATTCTGACAGAAAATGCTGTTACTCGGCATGACATTCTGACAGAAAATGCTGTTACTTGGCATAACATTCTGACAGAAAATGCTGTTACTTGGCACAACATTCTGACAGAAAATGCTGTTACTTGGCATAACATTCTGACAGAAAATGCTGTTACTCGGCATGGCATTCTGACAGAAAATGCTGTTACTCGGCATGACATTCTGACAGAAAATGCTGTTACTCGGCATGGCATTCTGACAGAAAATGCTGTTACTTGGCATAACATTCTGACAGAAAATGCTGTTACTTGGCATAACATTCTGACAGAAAATGCTGTTACTTGGCATAACATTCTGACAGAAAATGCTGTTACTCGGCATCGCATTCTGACAGAAAATGCTGTTACTCGGCATGACATTCTGACAGAAAATGCTGTTACTTGGCATAACATTCTGACATAAAATGCTGTTACTCGGCATGGCATTCTGACAGAAAATGCTGTTACTCGGCATGGCATTCTGACAGAAAATGCTGTTACTCGGCATGGCATTTTGACAGAAAATGCTGTTACTCGGCATGGCATTCTGACAGAAAATGCTGTTACTCGGCATGACATTCTGACAAAAAATGCTGTTATTTGGCATAACATTCTGACAGAAAATGCTGTTACTCGGCATTGCATTCTGACAGAAAATTCTCTTACTTGGCATAACATTCTGACAGAAAATGCTGTTACTCGGCATGGCATTCTGACAGAAAATGCTGTTACTCAGCATAACATTCTGACAGAAAATGCTGTTACTCGGCATAACATTCTGACAGAAAATGCTGTTACTCGGCATAACATTCTGACAGAAAATGCTGTTACTCGGCATGACATTCTGACAGAAAATGCTGTTACTCGGCATGGCATTCTGACAGAAAATGCTGTTACTTGGCATAACATTCTGACAGAAAATGCTGTTACTTGGCATAGCATTCTGACAGAAAATGCTGTTACTTGGCATAACATTCTGACAGAAAATGCTGTTACTCGGCATGGCATTCTGACAGAAAATGCTGTTACTCGGCATGGCATTTTGACAGAAAATGCTGTTACTCGGCATGGCATTCTGACAGAAAATGCTGTTACTCGGCATGGCATTTTGACAGAAAATGCTGTTACTCGGCATGGCATTCTGACAGAAAATCCTGTTACTCGGCATGACATTCTGACAGAAAATGGTGTTACTTGGCATAACATTCTGACAGAAAATGCTGTTACTTGGCACAACATTCTGACAGAAAATGCTGTTACTTGGCATAACATTCTGACAGAAAATGCTGTTACTCGGCATGGCATTCTGACAGAAAATGCTGTTACTCGGCATGACATTCTGACAGAAAATGCTGTTACTCGGCATGGCATTCTGACAGAAAATGCTGTTACTTGGCATAACATTCTGACAGAAAATGCTGTTACTTGGCATAACATTCTGACAGAAAATGCTGTTACTTGGCACAACATTCTGACAGAAAATGCTGTTACTCGGCATCGCATTCTGACAGAAAATGCTGTTATTCGGCATGACATTCTGACAGAAAATGCTGTTACTTGGCATAACATTCTGACATAAAATGCTGTTACTCGGCATGGCATTCTGACAGAAAATGCTGTTACTCGGCATGGCATTCTGACAGAAAATGCTGTTACTCGGCATGGCATTTTGACAGAAAATGCTGTTACTCGGCATGGCATTCTGACAGAAAATGCTGTTACTCGGCATGACATTCTGACAAAAAATGCTGTTACTTGGCATAACATTCTGACAGAAAATGCTGTTACTCGGCATTGCATTCTGACAGAAAATTCTCTTACTTGGCATAACATTCTGACAGAAAATGCTGTTACTCGGCATGGCATTCTGACAGAAAATGCTGTTACTCGGCATAACATTCTGACAGAAAATGCTGTTACTCGGCATAACATTCTGACAGAAAATGCTGTTACTTGGCATAACATTCTGACAGAAAATGCTGTTACTCGGCATCGCATTCTGACAGAAAATGCTGTTACTCGGCATGACATTCTGACAGAAAATGCTGTTACTTGGCATAACATTCTGACATAAAATGCTGTTACTCGGCATGGCATTCTGACAGAAAATGCTGTTACTCGGCATGGCATTCTGACAGAAAATGCTGTTACTCGGCATGGCATTTTGACAGAAAATGCTGTTACTCGGCATGGCATTCTGACAGAAAATGCTGTTACTCGGCATGACATTCTGACAAAAAATGCTGTTACTTGGCATAACATTCTGACAGAAAATGCTGTTACTCGGCATTGCATTCTGACAGAAAATTCTCTTACTTGGCATAACATTCTGACTGAAAATGCTGTTACTCGGCATGGCATTCTGACAGAAAATGCTGTTACTCGGCATAACATTCTGACAGAAAATGCTGTTACTCGGCATAACATTCTGACAGAAAATGCTGTTACTCGGCATAACATTCTGACAGAAAATGCTGTTACTCGGCATGACATTCTGACAGAAAATGCTGTTACTCTGCATGGCATTCTGACAGAAAATGCTGTTACTTGGCATAACATTCTGACAGAAAATGCTGTTACTTGGCATAACATTCTGACAGAAAATGCTGTTACTTGGCATAACATTCTGACAGAAAATGCTGTTACTCGGCATGGCATTCTGACAGAAAATGCTGTTACTCGGCATGGCATTTTGACAGAAAATGCTGTTACTCGGCATGGCATTCTGACAGAAAATGCTGTTACTCGGCATGGCATTTTGACAGAAAATGCTGTTACTCGGCATGGCATTCTGACAGAAAATGCTGTTACTCGGCATGACATTCTGACAGAAAATGCTGTTACTCGGCATGGCATTCTGACAGAAAATGCTGTTACTTGGCATAACATTCTGACAGAAAATGCTGTTACTTGGCATAACATTCTGACAGAAAATGCTGTTACTTGGCACAACATTCTGACAGAAAATGCTGTTACTCGGCATCGCATTCTGACAGAAAATGCTGTTATTCGGCATGACATTCTGACAGAAAATGCTGTTACTTGGCATAACATTCTGACAGAAAATGCTGTTACTCGGCATGGCATTCTGACAGAAAATGCTGTTACTTGGAATAACATTCTGACAAAAAATGCTGTTACTTGGCATAACATCCTGACAGAAAATGCTGTTACTCGGCATGGCATTCTGACAGAAAATTCTGTTACTCGGCATGACATTTTGACAGAAAATGCTGTTACTTGGCATAACATTCTGACAGAAAATGCTCTTACTCGGCATGGCATTCTGACAGAAAATGCTGTTACTCGCCATGACATTCTGACAGAAAATGCTGTTACTTGGCATAACATTCTGACAGGAAATGCTGTTACTCGGCATGGCATTCTGACAGAAAATGCTGTTTCTCGGCATGGCATTCTGACAGAAAATGCTGTTACTCGGCATGGCATTTTGACAGAAAATGCTGTTACTCGGCATGGCATTCTGACAGAAAATGCTGTTACTCGGCATGACATTCTGACAGAAAATGCTGTTACTTGGCATAACATTCTGACAGAAAATGCTGTTACTTGGCACAACATTCTAACAGAAAATGATGTTACTTGGCATAACATTCTGACAGAAAATGCTGTTACTCGGCATGGCATTCTGACAGAAAATGCTGTTACTCGGCATGACATTCTGACAGAAAATGCTGTTACTCGGCATGGCATTCTGACAGAAAATGCTGTTACTTGGCATAACATTCTGACAGAAAATGCTGTTACTTGGCATAACATTCTGACAGAAAATGCTGTTACTTGGCATAACATTCTGACAGAAAATGCTGTTACTCGGCATGGCATTCTGACAGAAAATGCTGTTACTCGGCATGACATTCTGACAGAAAATGCTGTTACTTGGCATAACATTCTGACATAAAATGCTGTTACTCGGCATGGCATTCTGACAGAAAATGCTGTTACTCGGCATGGCATTCTGACAGAAAATGCTGTTACTCGGCATGACATTCTGACAGAAAATGCTGTTACTTGGCATAACATTCTGACAGAAAATGCTGTTACTTGGCACAACATTCTGACAGAAAATGATGTTACTTGGCATAACATTCTGACAGAAAATGCTGTTACTCGGCATGGCATTCTGACAGAAAATGCTGTTACTCGGCATGACATTCTGACAGAAAATGCTGTTACTCGGCATGGCATTCTGACAGAAAATGCTGTTACTCGGCATGACATTCTGACAGAAAATGCTGTTACTCGGCATGGCATTCTGACAGAAAATGCTGTTACTTGGCATAACATTCTGACAGAAAATGCTGTTACTTGGCATAACATTCTGACAGAAAATGCTGTTACTTGGCATAACATTCTGACAGAAAATGCTGTTACTCGGCATGGCATTCTGACAGAAAATGCTGTTACTCGGCATGACATTCTGACAGAAAATGCTGTTACTTGGCATAACATTCTGACATAAAATGCTGTTACTCGGCATGGCATTCTGACAGAAAATGCTGTTACTCGGCATGGCATTCTGACAGAAAATGCTGTTACTCGGCATGGCATTTTGACAGAAAATGCTGTTACTCGGCATGGCATTCTGACAGAAAATGCTGTTACTCGGCATGACATTCTGACAAAAAATGCTGTTACTTGGCATAACATTCTGACAGAAAATGCTGTTACTCGGCATTGCATTCTGACAGAAAATTCTCTTACTTGGCATAACATTCTGACAGAAAATGATGTTACTCGGCATGGCATTCTGACAGAAAATGCTGTTACTCGGCATAACATTCTGACAGAAAATGCTGTTACTCGGCATAACATTCTGACAGAAAATGCTGTTACTCGGCATAACATTCTGACAGAAAATGCTGTTACTCGGCATGACATTCTGACAGAAAATGCTGTTACTCGGCATGGCATTCTGACAGAAAATGCTGTTACTTGGCATAACATTCTGACAGAAAATGCTGTTACTTGGCATAACATTCTGACAGAAAATGCTGTTACTTGGCATAACATTCTGACAGAAAATGCTGTTACTCGGCATGGCATTCTGACAGAAAATGCTGTTACTTGGCATAACATTCTGACATAAAATGCTGTTACTTGGCATAACATCCTGACAGAAAATGCTGTTACTCGGCATGGCATTCTGACAGAAAATGCTGTTACTCGGCATGACATTTTGACAGAAAATGCTGTTACTTGGCATAACATTCTGACAGAAAATGCTGTTACTCGGCATGGCATTCTGACAGAAAATGCTGTTACACGGCATAACATTCTGACAGAAAATGCTGTTACTCGGCATGGAATTCTGACAGAAAATGCTGTTACTCGGCATGGCATTCTGACAGAAAATAAATATGAAATGCATTGCATGTCATATGATTGATCATGGTTTTTTTCTAAATATGTTTTTTAACACAATCTGGTTAATTCTAAGAAACAAACAGTTGCATTCTTGTCTTCACGTTTTCTAACTCTCTGGGGAAATAACACAATTAACCGTCAATGTTACATCAATATTTATTTCAGAATCACTTTACACTTATATATTAATGAACACGGTGATTATTTCTACACATTTACACGTATTTTCTAATTTACACTTAGGATTCATTATATTTTAATTGGACAAAAAAGGAAAAATATAATAAGTAGATTTCTATCTCTTTGTAAACTTGATCTACCCAACAGGGAAGCGCATAATGAGGCTCCGTGGCTTACAATCCTAGTTACAATTGCACTCTTGCAATTCTAATTTTATTATCGTGTTTTACATTAACGATCGGTTATATTTAGACGCCTTATGAATTTAGTGCAAAACGCACGGGCGCGGTCTGAGGACAGAGGGTAAGCCCGAGCGTAGCCCCAATGAGACTCTGCGTCGCAGGATCACCGATTGGGAATTCAAGTGTGGCCCGTGCGCTGTGGGGTCAGCGAGGCAGCGAGCGCGGCACTGCATCGACCTTCGCGGGGATATTTGTCTCACTATCCCTGCCGCTCGTGCATGCTAAAGGACCCCACAAGGCATTTGGTGAGAAAAGCCATTTTGTGCCACCGTAATGGCCCAATGAGCACACCAGGGCGCGCTTTTTTTTTGTTCTTTCGCGGCCGCCTTTGACGTCCAGCGAAATGAAGGCGGTCCGCATTTTTTTTTTTTTACGGCCGTGCTCGCCGCGATTTCGTCAAACGAGCGCCGTGTTTTACACATCCGGCACCGAGTTGGGGGACGCACGCGAGTGGCATCTTTGTTCCAGCGCGACCGACTCGCAGGTGCCACTGTTTTCAACCCGGCTGCACGTTCGGGCCACGCAACTGGAGCAGAGCATTCTGAGCGATGTGTTCAGTACATTTGAAGTCAAATGTACAGGCACCTGCGATTTCTCGCTCATCGCTGGTGGAAAGCACCTCCACGGCAGGTTATTTGGCCTGCTCCTCCACGCAGTGCACTAAAAATGACACCAAAGCAGCAAGTGTTAATTTTATTATAATGAAATAAATTATTACCATTATCCAGGATAGTTGACTGTGGCACTTAGTGATCATTTATAAAATATTGTTTCTTGCGGTGATGGCCCATGGGGAGGATGAGCCCCAGCAGGGCAAACTACTCTATAGGTTGAGCTTAGGCAAATACTGCTTTACATGTATGGAAGGACAATCAGCAGAGAGACACGGGGAAATGATATTTTGTAATTAAACATACCGAACGGAAGGTGATTTGTTCAATACATCACTCGATGTTCAGGTGATCATTGAATTATCCACACTGGCTGATTGTAAATATGACGAACGCTTTAATTGAAACAGCATGTATGGAGATATGCATATAAAAACAGTAGCAATCCTACATTCTTTGCTCAGAGAGCATGGGTTTATTTACAATATCGTCATGAGCCACACTGTGATGACACCCGCATGTAATGCATGCAGTGTGCAACCACTACGGGAGGGTTTACAAAACCGTATTCCTCACGACCCCATTAAAATACAAATTAATTCGCTCCACGCTGCACGTGCCCTATGATTATTAAACACAGTCCCACGTAACGCCGTGACGTGAAGCACACTGACATCTCAATTTTAAGTAGAATCGACTCTGTTGCCGCAGGCAGTTCTTAATTGCATGTTTGTTGAACTTCTTTCGCACCGTACGTAGCCCACCGTGCTAATCGGAGGTGCGGGTGCAAAATCAAACTAAACACAAAGAGCAGTTCTGAAGAAATTAGTTCCTCAGCGCCTCACGTGGGACGTGTTTAACAATCATCGGGCACGTGCAGAGATGGAACTAGTCAATTTGCGTGTGGATGGAGATTCAATTGGTAAACGTGGAAAGACGCGGCCGTGGTGAGTCGCGAGAAATTGAGTTTTGGGAAAACCTTTCCGAGGGGATCATCCCGGAAAGTCAGAGAAGGGGGCCAGAGGGGAGTGGAAGGGTGGGATAAATGTAGCATGACATCATTAAAATGCATGGCATCATCAAAATGCATGGCATGGGTTCATTGCGATTCCAGGGCTCGCTCCGAAAGGCGCTGTAAAGAAAAATCACCACCAGGAACTAAATTTAGTTTTACTCTGCAGCGAATGGGTAAATATTAAGTACTTTATTCATCCATTGCCGGTGCAGTTGAGCGTGCAAAGTGGCACGCTCCCCAGTGCCTCTTCAAACACTGAAGCCCCCCCCTCCCATCCCCTTGCCTCCCCCCCCCCATTCACCCCCGACTCCCATATGACAAGTCTCTCTGGCAGAGCAGGAACGTAGCTACTGTCGGTGGCAGTCTTGGGGGGGCGGGGGGGGGGTGGGGGGCTGATGAATTACTCTGTGAATTGTTGCAAAAATGTATGATATCATGCGCAAGAGGATTGTTTTGTTACAATTATCTTAGGAAGTTAAAAAATGTTGTGTAGATTCACGGCCAAATTTGAAACGTGTGCCCTTTAGACCTTTACGAAAAAATAATTAGCGGTTGTTAATGGCGGCGTGTAAGTTAAGGCACGGACAAATGAATATTTTCGTTGAGACTAGGCGACCTCGTGCATTTCCAAATTTTATTAATTGTCTCGGTGCGTCTCCTGTGTGTGTGTGTGTGTGGAGCTCCTTTCTCTGGACAGCAACATGTTTAAATCTTGACTTAAAGCTTTCGTGACTGCAGCTCCTGCGACGTTTCGATCGCAACACAAGCGGTTGCGATCGAAACGTCGTAGTTTTTTTTGTTATATTTTTCTTTTGAACTTATCTACGTGACTTTACCGAAAGACCCAAGGAATAAAAGGCTGTTTGTTATTTTGTTTAGGTAGATGGTGCTTAATATCACCGGAATTCCCCTCCCCCGTCCCCCACGTTAGCAAAAAGGTGTACTACCTCGGCATGTAAAGTTACACTTGTATATTGCGTTGTACATTCTCAAATGGTTCCATCTGCCAAGTTAAAATATAGTTTTGGGGAAATGTTTAAGACGAGCTCTCGATAAAAAAAAGTATCAACTGAACAATTGTGGTCGTGAACTCGCCTGCTTGGACAGCATGTTCAAATACAATGCAATTTGTATTCGTGTAGCATCTGAATGCAAACTGCGTCAAGATTCTGCACAAAATAATCGAGACATGCTTCTTTTGTGCAACAAACGCACATATAGGTTATTTGTAGAGAAGAGACAGTCACTCGTAGACTCGTAGACAAAGCAGAATGGGACGTTCTTGATTCTGTACTTGAACAGGAGCTGAAAGTAGACAGAAACAGATGGCTCTCGGAGGGTGTTCCAAAAATTAGAGGTAGCAGGGAAGAAGGAACGATCTCCCGCTCAGTCAAGGTTGATTCAGACCTTGACAGACCTTGGTTGCGAGGGCAGAGAGTACGTGTGGGAGAGTAGAGTCAGACGGGAGATGTAGGCAGTGGAGAGTCCTCTATGGAGAATCTCGAAAATGTTGAAGATGATCTTGGTCACTTAGGGATGCAATGAGAGCGAGGGGATACATTAGAATATCAGAACAATTATTATAATTGAGTACATTGGCTATTCGCGCCATTCTTATCATGAAGAGTATCAAGAAGGTGGTTTGTTCGTATTTCTAGTCTGCAGTAGTATCATAGAAGGTGTAATTCCAATCGAGTATTTTGCAAGTCATTTAAAACATTTCTTGCCTAATTCGGACCGCGATGCCGACACACACCGGCGGGCTCTTTAAAGGCCACTGTGAAGCAGACGGCACAAACGTTGCGGTTAATACGCCTGAAGTAATAACCACGGCGGCCTGCCGGATTCGAACCTCCGAACGCAGCTCCCGGCGGGGGGGGGGGGGCGTTCCACGGCGTCTCTCGTGCCAGCGACGTCGATCCAGAGGCGATGGCGGACCCTGCGCTTGCGGGCGTGGGTTAAGACGCCTTGCGGTGGCGTTTTTGGATCGCGTCTAACTCGGAGGCGAGGGGGAACTTGGCATAGTGGTAGTTGTTTTTTTTTTGTGGCTGTAGCTGAAGACAACTTCGACAGAAAGCGATGTCAGCGAACAGCAGCGCATAGATGGCGGCACCAGCAAACAGCGGGAACAGCTAAGGTCTAATTTCGTTGCACTCAACCTTAACCTGTGCTTCATGAATATAACGGCCACGGCGAACATGAGTCTGCAGGAACAGCAGGAGGTGAAGTGTAATTATAATTAAGATAGGTTGCTGGTCTTTTTTTTTTTACCCTGCATTACCCCACCAACCTTATTAACCCATAACAGTGGACTCCTACAAGCAATGCGAATGGGGAAACTGCAACATTGTTAATGAGTTGATGATGATGACGATGTGAATCTCTTGTGTGCATGTATCCTATAGTTTTGCACAGTGAAGTTCAACATTGATTGTCCAATAAATAATCGTGCTGTATACTATATTGTTCAGTTTTCATCTAAGACTATAAAATGTATAATTTGTACAGATTTTGTAGCTGTTATCAATGTACTGGTTTGGTATATACTAATTGTAAATTATTGTATAAAATATAATCGTAATTACGTTTTTGTTAAATGCGACGTTATCCGAACATAACGTTTAATTGTCATCATATGGAAATGTGGCATTCCACATCTAAGCTATTCTGAATGTGCCCTATCTCATAATTTCAGAAGAATAAGCAGGGTTGAATATGGTGACTACTTGGTAGACTGCCTGGGAATACCATTTATTGTAGGCTTGTGCTAGGCTTAGCAATGGATTGTTGTGGCTTGGCTCTCCAACACACTTGTGTGCTGTACTGGTGACGAATTGGCACGTTCTGTTTACGTGACAAACCTTTACTAGTTGGCTGTGTCGGCTGGTAGCGGGTTTAACGACACATTTATATATTCACGTGATCTAACCAAAAAAAAAACTATTATGGATGATATTGGTCGCGAAAGCCTACGTGTTAAACTGATTGTTGAATCTATTGGTGAGGAGCTTTGAGCATTACTCCCTTACATGTACGGGTTTTCTCTGGGTGCTCACACATAGCAAAAATAATTCATGAAACTGGACAAACAACTGAAATAGAGGAACCGTCTGAACAAACACTCTTGAGTGCCAGGCATTTTTAAATGAAGGAGATTATTATTCTCCTTCTGACATCAACGATATATCTGTGATCCTTGCCAAATGGGAGCAATGAGATTTATTCTATTTAAATAAAAAATCATGTAACATGGTTTCTTGACATTTTTATTTAGTACATATTTACGTGGTTTAGATTTAATTTTTAATACAAATAGAATGTCACTCAACGATATAAATTCAGTGCGAAACAGGCAATTATAAATGTAACTCTGCTGGGCACTCAGAATTGTAAACAAACACAGTGGAACACAGAGGTAAGACGGCTGCATTGTATGTCAGTTGTAATGGCTGTGTAAGAACTTCTTGAAATGGCAACACAAATGTTGTTTATTGCATTTTTTGCTAGTAATGTCGAAACATATCATTCAGATGTGGTGGGTGCATAGGTTTCTAGGTATCCACCGTTCCCACTGACATTAGCTAACCTTTTGTAGTAAGTTTCCTCTCTCATGCTTCAAGGCCATAGCCAAGAGAACCAACAGCGCCGCCATAAATACACAAACGGGTAATTATAAAATGCAACAGCAACAACACCCCCCATGGGGTTCCACATCACTTCCATAAGGGCTTCCGTTAAATAGTTTCTCAATTAAAGTGGACTCCTGTAGAGGCAATGCATGATCAGTTTTAATGTTTCCCCTTTCTTTTTTTTCGACATTAGTTTGAAGTTTAACAGACTGTGCTGCGTGTGCTTGTGCACGTGGTGTCTTTATTTCTGGAACTTCCAACAACCCCATGGTTCACAGCAACCCTCTGTGAGCAAAAAAATAATTAGTCGCAGACTTCTGAGACAATGGACTACATCAGCCTTGGAATCCACGACCAAATCTGGAAGTATTGCGTCAAATTATATCAGGGCAGGTGAGATCACAATACATGTTTTACTCTGCTGTGATAAATTACTGGTGCTGGAAACCCTAAATCCCTTTTCAGTACAGTACAGGATGGTTCAGATCTCATGTGACCCCCAATTAATTGACCCCTTACATGCTTTCCATTGCTCATCCATTTATGCTTTTACACACACTGGTATACAAAAAGATTACGTTTTGCAGAAGTATATTATGGTGACAAGCCATCTGGCCCACCCTGTACTGTAAACTTCCTCCTATATCCCCAGAACTCAGCTCCCTCTACTACTCCATCAGCTGTGGACTTTAAAAAAACTCATCTCCTATTTCTCTGAAAAAGGTTGAGAAAACCTGGAATGGAATTCTGGAATCTGAATCCACGGTGACATCACCGCCACTTAGCGATGCATGGCGAGTGTCGTGGTTTGTGTGGAGCCTGAGAGTGAAGACAGGCTTCCTTAGAAATCACTTAACTATCAACAAGTGGGGGACGAATGGTCACGCTGGTTGCCCTCATTGAAGATGAACATTTGTGGAGGCTAGGCTGATGAGCCAGATGCCTTCCTTGACCTTCTGCCCCACTTGCTGTTTAAAGTGGCCCCTTGAGATAGTCATCTTATTAGGTGAATAATGCCGGCATGGGTCATGACATCAGCTCTACGGTGGGGGTGATTGGAAGGCATGGGTGAGACCAGCAGAACAATAATGGTAAGAGGCTGCTAGATTCGTGTGCAGACAATGGGATTTTAATTACTTAAATGCTATTGTATCACTGACACAAACTCACAATATCCTGGGTGCATGGGTAATCAAAGCACGCACATTTTGTAGTGATGTGAATATGAGCCCACATTCTTGACACTAGATCCTGTCATGGAGCTGATCTGTTCACTGACCAATGGCTTGTCATCTGCAAGATGCACCTGATATTGATATTTGTCCACTGTGTGGTCAGGCATCCACCTAGAACGCCATTCAAATCCACAAACGGAATAGTTTCAGGTGGTTATTGAAATGTGTAATCAAGAATATGATCATTGCTTGCAGCTGCGGTTGGCATATTCGGCTCCAGATTTTCTCGACAACAACAAATGCACTACACTTACACAACATGGGCACCTGCACTGCAATTCCTATGCCAGCTTCAAACAATCTGGCTGGCCTGCCTAGAATATGTCCTGGGTTTAACCAGGCTGTATTGTGTGGGGAGCTGGCAGATCCTTGAAAATTTTCTAGAAACAGCCCTCTCATTGAGCTGCTCTTGCAGGCAGGTGAAGTTGTGTTGGCTGCTACACATATCCAGACAGAGTATGCCCAGGCCTTGCCGATGACTGGTGCCAGCAGTGTGGAGATCAACTTCTGTGGAGAGTGCTTGTTAAAGATTCTACTCAACCGTTGAAGGCAATTGCTATCTAGCAACGCTCTAAAGTGGTGCACGAATGCTCATAACATTTAGCAGTGTCAGGTGCCAAGCACACAGCAAGTTGGCACAGTGGGGAGCACAGGTGGTGCATTTGCCAGATAGTCACCTCAGACTGTTACCCCAGAATATCTGAAATTGCTCATTGCCTCCTGCCCAGCGAGCCTTCGATACTTTGCGTGGCAGCAAGGCGCACCTACCTTGGCACAAGCACCATGACGAGTAGTGCTGCCAACTTATTGGTATTTGGTGGTCCTTGTCGCGCTTTTGGAGTGGTGGCAGAATGTTTTTTTTTAAATGCACTTCACTTATGAAGTCAGCGACACAAATTCGATTTCTGCTGTTGATTAACAGAGGCAAGTGGCATGTGAATCCACCACGGGCCTCTCCGAGGTTATTTCAGCCTTAAATGAGTATTCGGTACTCTTTGGTTCTTTCGGTAAAGTCAAAAATAATAATTGATCACGACGTTTCGATCGCCACGCAAGGCGACCGTCGCTTGTGTGGCGATCGAAACGTCCTGATCAATTATTATTTTTTATTTACGTGACTTTACCGAAAGAACCAAAGATTGTGGATTCCTGCAGTCACGAAAGCTTAAAAATCAAGATTTGAGTATTTTGGTGTGGTGCGTGAACATCAGCACGTGAGAAAGAAACGCACGGTGTTGACCCACCCCCTGTTCCAGGCTCAACAGTTACTCACCAACGGGACTTTGCCGCCATCAGCTTGTTTGAGTATATCTGGGGGGGATACTTTTCTTGATTGCTGTTTCTATGGCCACTGGAAAGCAGCCTTGGTGGCCAAGGAACGCCCTCGGGCCATTTCTGTATCAGCGGCACAGCGTTGTGCATGCACACTGCCACACTCGGTGAGCCATGTAGCACCATGGGCTCAGGCACCCTCCCATCCGTCCCCTCCCCCTCCCGCACCACCACCCTCCATAGCCGGATTGAGAGAAGCAAGCTTAACAATTTTTGCTAAACAAAACTTTAATTAATACTTGGACAAGGTTAATCTTCAAACAGCTAATATCTGATTATTATTGCTGCAACAAAAACAGAGCTTTTGGAGTTGACGTAAACCAATGGGACGACATAGATGATGCCTTCCAATGACATCATGACTGCGTACGAGGGGCAGCTGCAGGTCAAACTGTGTTGCTCGGAATGAAACATGAGCCGCCCAGCCCGTGTGTCGTGGAATTCCGAGCTCGCGTTGTGTCGTGTCGTCAGCGTAAGGCTGCAGTGGGAACACAGACTCGATCATCTAGCCAGAGCCAACTTACCCCTGTGACTAATTCACCCGAAATGCACCCGGGTCTCGTTGGATCTCAGAAGCTAAGCGGTTTTGAACCTGGTGAAGTAAAGACAGTGCCGGATTAAGGTTCCTGTAGGCCTTAGGCACTTCTGTTCCGGGCTTTCAGTGATAACTTGTGAAGGGGAGCATTCTTTTTCGACGGTAAAGCTGATAAAAAAAAACCTATATCCGATCAACCGTAGGACAACAACAGCGCTTATCTTCCTTTGCACTATTCTCTATTGAAAATGAGATATTGCGAAAAACACCATTTGAAGATGTTATTGCTAATTTTCCAATGAAAAAAATCTCGAAAAGTTAATCTCCGGTGTTAATTTCTCTCTCACCTTATGAAAAAAAAAAAATGATTGACATGACTGCCTCTTTGTATCTGCACTGTGCCCATCCTTGCTATATAAATATATTTATTCAAGAAGATATCTTGGTTACATTTTGGTATTCATGGTTGTGCGTGTGTGTCTCTGCGCTTCTGTAAGAGCAGTGGCACGCTCGTTAGTGGCATTGCACAGTAATTCCAGTCAAGCAAACGTTGATTTGGGCTTACGTAAATCATTGGCAAATGTCTTCAGCTTCTCCTGCATTACCTCAGCAATCAACGTCCACACATTAATGCCGAGTCCGTCACTGTGTATGTGAAAACCGTGCTTTGTCAGTTTTGATGAAGTGTTTTTTTTTTTTATGGGACGGACAGTTCCTACTCTCACACCGTGCTGCCCCTTCTCACGTGGTACACACTGTCACACAGACGAACCTGGGTCCGGGTTGTACTCCATTGCCAAATCTCGGTGCATTTGACACCTCCCCTTCCCCCCTCCCCCATCTCCTATCTTTGATGGTTGTCTTGTCAGGAATGATAGTCTCACTTTAACGTGGACATGAGGTCAAGACTTGTCATCTCAAGTCCTGAGAGTGTGAGCTTTAGTTTGCACCGCCCCATTGTCAACCCCTTGCCTTGAGATGATCCAATTTGTGTTTTAGACTTTGTTGTGACTGGCACACATTGCACATGTCCGGATGCTTCGTGAAAACCATTTCCCACAGTTCGATAGTGGTGCTGTATACAGTGAGGGAAAAAAGTATTTGATCCCCTGCAGATTTTGTACGTTTGCCCACTGACAAAGAAATGATCAGTCTATAATTTTAATGGTAGGTTTATTTGAACAGTGAGAGACAGAATAACAACAAAAAAATCCAGAAAAACGCATGTCAAAAATGTTATAAATTGATTTGCATTTTAATGAGGGACATAAGTATTTGACCCCCTCTCAATCAGAGACATTTATGGCTCCCAGGTGTCTTTTATACAGGTAACGAGCTGAGATTAGGAGCACACTCTTAAAGGGAGTGCTCATAATCTCAACTTGTTACCTGTATAAAATACACCTGTCCACAGAAGCAATCAATCAATCAGATTCCAAACTCTCCACCATGGCCAAGACCAAAGAGCTCTCCAAGGACGTCAGGGACAAGATTGTAGACCTACACAAGGCTGGAATGGGCTACAAGACCATTGCCAAGTAGCTTGGTGAGAAGGTGACAACAGTTGGTGCGATTATTCGCAAATGGAAGAAACACAAAAGAACTGTCAATCTCCCTCGGCCTGGGGCTCCATGCAAGATCTCACCTGGTGGAGTTGCAATGATGATGAGAACGGTGAGGAATCAGCCCAGAACTACACGGGAGGATCTCGGCAATGATCTCAAGGCAGCTGGGACCATAGTCACCAAGAAAACAATTGGTAACACACTACGCCGTGAAGGACTGAAATCCTGCAGCGCCTGCAAGGTCCCCCTGCTCAAGAAAGCACATATACATGCCCGTCTGAAGTTTGCCAATGAACATATGAATGATTCAGAGGACAACTGGGTGAAAGTGTTGTGGTCAGATGAGACCAAAATGGAGCTCTTTGGCATCAACTCAACTCGCCGTGTTTGGAGGAGGAGGAATGCTGCCTATGACCCCAAGAACACCATCCCCACCGTCAAACATAGAGGTGGAAACATTATGCTTTGGGTGTGTTTTTCTGCTAAGGGGACAGGACAACTTCACCGCATCAAAGGGACGATAGACGGGGCCATGTACCGCCAAATCTTGGGTGAGAACCTCCTTTCCTCAGCAAGGGCATTAAAATTGGGTCGTGGATGGGTATTCCAGCATGACAATGACCCAAAACACACGGCCAAGGCAACAAAGGAGTGGCTCAAGAAGAAGCACATCAAGGTCCTGGAGTGGCCTAGCCAGTCTCCAGACCTTAATCCCATAGAAAATCTGTGGAGAGAGCTGAAGGTTCGACTTGCCAAACGTCAGCCTCGAAACCTTAATGACTTGGAGAAGATCTGCAAAGAGGAGTGGGACAAAATCCCTCTTGAGATGTGTGCAAACCTGGTGGCCAACTACAAGAAATGTCTGACCTCTGTGATTGCCAACAAGGGTTTTGCCACCAAGTACTAAGTCATGTTTTGCAGAGGGGTCAAATAGTTATTTCCCTCATTAAAATGCAAATCAATTTATAACATTTTTGATATGCGTTTTTCTGGATTTTTTTGTTGTTATTCTGTCTCGCACTGTTCAAATACACCTACCATTAAAATTATAGACCGATCATTTCTTTGTCAGTGGGCAAACGTACAAAATCAGCAGGGGATAAAATACTTTTTCCCCTCACTGTATGTGTGTGTGTGTGTTTTCACCTGTAACAAATACATCTGCCAGAAATAGAAATATTGTTTTCTTTATAAAACACTGTATTCAAACCAAATGGGTATCTGGTACACAAGCAATATTTGGGTGTTTTTTTTTACTTGAGCAGTGATGTATCACCATGTACAATACATGTTGGAGCTGAACTGCTATTAAATTTAACGTTATTGTCTCTGGTAATCTCTGGTATTTTTTTCTTATTGACGTTACCTTTCACTACAGCCTTTTAGGCTGTCATTCCCTTGTCTTATAGATTTTGGATATCTCTGTGTGCCGTCTCCTTCCATGGGAATACATGTTTAAAAGTTTAAAAAAGAGAATATTTCATTAAAACTCATGAGACAAACGATTACAGCGAGTTTGCTAATTAATGCCACCTCTTGACATCTTTACCATGCTGACATTGTAAAAAAAAAACGGAGGCACAATAATAACGATTGCAGTGTGCTGGAAACGGCCCTGCCTGGAAGAACGAAATTAGATTAGCAGTATAGGATTGAAATAGCACAGTGGTGTGCCATGGTCATGCATAGATAAATGAGGAGCTCCTGACAATGTGTTGACGCTGTTATGTGGACAGTTTGAGTTAGTATTCAGTTGAATTAATTTGATTTAAAAAACGGAATTTGATATTGTTACTCTTGCAGTTATCAAGTTAGCTGGGTTGCTTCGTAGATGACATTTGCATACCCAGATGTGTGTGTCAGTGCGTGCAAGTGGGAGTGTAATATCTAATTGGAATTCTGCAGAGTAAATTGCAACAGATATGCATGGAATTTCAGTTTATGTATGCCGCAGCTCTTTAGCGAGTGTCACTATAATCTATTTTGAGACATTATAGTATCAATTGCTGTATTATGTTCTGACCATTTTAGACTTTAAAGCCGAGTACACATCAGAACTGTCCGAGTCCTGTCGAAACCGTGAGTCCTACGATTCCAACCCTGGACGAATCATGCATTAATCACAATTCTTCTGTGGCCAATTCTCACGTAAAAAAAAAAACTCTATTTATTTGAATGTGTTTCTAATAGGCATTCTACCAAGGAAGATCTATATTTCCTGAGCGTGGGTGAGGGCCATGCCTGGGTTAACCTCCACTGCCCCCATCAGGCCCCCCACTGGCCCTCTCATCTTTGCCTGATATTCGCACCGGAATTGGGGTGGAATTGAGCCGTATCCACACCCGAGGCATCAGTCACTCCGTCATTACCCTCGGCCGCTGGTCATCATCCCTTCCCAGCGATGTGTCTTTGGCAAGCCCACTTTTACTAACAGTATGCCTTTTGCGATCAAGAGTAATGACGGGAGTGGCATCCAAAGAATGTAAAGCCGCCGATTTAACGTCCACCCAGGAGATGCCGTAATGCAATCGGCTCATAATAAAGGTTTTTGGGTTAGATCGCGTTATTTATAAATGTGTCGTAACCCTCCACCACCCGACACGGCCAATCAGCAAAAAAAGTGTCACGTTGACAAAAGACAAATAGTTCACTACTTTAGCCCACCGGTGTGTTGAAGAGTGAATCCACACCATTTACAGTTTGAGTACGACGTTTCGCTGGTAATTACATCCAGCATCATCGGGCAATTCGCCAGAATGGTAAAGCCCTCTCCACTTGCTCCCGGTCTTAAATAGAGGAGCAATCGGCTCGTGCGCAGGGGTGAGGCGAATTGTTGCAGAGCAGGATCGTGGGGTGCCACGGTGGCGAGATGTTAACTCCCCCTCCTTGTATGCAGGAGATCGTGGGTTCGATCCCGACTCTGACACCTGTATATTTGGAGTTTGCATGTCTTTCTCCCCGTGCTCACGTGCATTTGTCTCTGCGGCTTCTGGGTTTTCCCTCCACATTTAGAATCAACATCAGTATTTGGCTGCTATGAATGTCCATGTGATAAGCCACTTCGTTGAGGTATCATTTGTGCCCATGTCGCTTCTGAAATAGAGATGTGTAACTCAGTGGCCCTTACTTGGTATAATAAAAAAAGCCTAGTTTTCATACGTGGCTTGGGGAGGCCATCATCCAGCAGTGCATTGACCATGGCTGACCATGGCTGATCATGATGGTGAGGCATCCGTCGTACGTATCAATGGTGATTCTGGTTCAAACTGACTGGCTGGGCTTGGGTCAATTCTAGGCAAGCGGTATCAACCAGAATATCCATTAAATATATTGCATTGGCATAGGCCCCAGGGCTTCTCTTGACCAGCCAGACCCCATCGGGCCTCCCTGTTTTTCCAGATCGCTATTCCGTGCTCCACACAGCCAAGCCACACCCCTTCACTTCACAATTTCATGTTTTGTACCGATCGTATAATCCCATTAGGAATTAGATTCTAAGAAACGAATCCAATAGCAAAAATCATGATTCCAGGTTAAGAACATGTGAGACTCACCAAGCTGTGGTAGAACACAGCTCTTTTACTTACGCACGTATTTGATGTGAATGAAATTGTTTGATGCTCAACATGTTTGCGTTCAGGTACATATTTACACACACCAAAGAACAACGTATGGTTGGTATTCCTTATTACAGTATTTCTTTAGCTTTCCTGAAATGTAAGAAGTGTTCGCACATTTTGTTCAGTTTTTACATCATATTGTTTCCAATGCTGAAGAATATTCGTTGGTAATACGTTACATTTCTGAGTGACACTATCTGTAAAAAATCGTTATGTTATATCTGCTCAATTATATTAGAGTCGGCTATTGCTTGTAATTAATATTGTATTACTTAAGAACCATAGATTGTTTTACGTGTGATAGTCTCCTCTATCAAGATCTCTTAAGTGCCTGCCATGAGTGCTGTGTACTCTTAAGAACTCTTGAAATGAAGCTGTCAAGCCTTCAGTTGTGATCACAGGTAGGAATGGGAAAGTGCTCAGATATGGAAAGGTTGCGTTCTTCACGAAATTTCTCTCATCGTCTCCGACAGGCTCTTTATGAAAAGAGCACTTAAAGGTTTAATGCATCCATCCATCGTTGGGTCAAATTTCCATAAAATACTTTTAATTTACAAGATGCATGAGCATAATGACTTCCTAAAGATCCTGGCGGCTAGCTATCTATAGTCACAAATTTGTTATGCTCTCGTTTGCAACATCTTTCCTGTGATTTAAATTGACCTGATCGGGGACTTTGACAATGTGAATAAATGTTAAGCCTACTTTTATGGTTGTATTCCAGTGGCGTTTATTTAAAAAAGGACATGACCGCACACACTTTGTACGAATGAACTCTGGATTATTCTGCCATAACAATTATGAATAATTTGCTTTCAACTTAAACTTGCCATCCAGTATAAAAAAAGGACTTGTACATACAGATATGACAAAATAGAGTGCTCTCACGTTACGCGGGTAATTTTCAATTCGCAAATTTAACATTTTATACTTCATATACAAAACATGGGGCGATTGGTGGCACAGCGGATTAGCACACTGCCCTTTGAAGCCAAGCGACCTGAGTTCAATTCCTCGAACATGAGTACTGTATTATCTGGACAGGTCCTGCGCTCCCACTTCACGAACCCACATTGGCGAGCGTGGTGAAGCATGTGCAAACAAAACGCCATTATTTTAACAACACAATTATGAAGCAATTACTTTTAACCTATCCTCAAAATCACATAGTTCATGGTCACCGTGAGTGCATTGTGTTTTAAAACCAGACACATGAGTCGATTGAAGGCCATGACCAACATCACTTGTGAGTGATTTCTAGACCAGCCCGAAGCACAATTTAAATTTGCACTGACCAGTGTGGTGAAGTATAGTCAAACAACCCGATGACCAACATGGCACGGGTAACCATTCATTCATCCAGCATTGGATTGTCACAATACTGAAAAGCATGATAACAATTAGCAATTATTTGTACTCTCTCTAAAATTAATTGCGTGATCATTATTTCCTTTCTCTTTTTTTTTAATGCACGTTAATGTTGGACACGGCGCTGGACAAATGTGACAGGTAAACCTTGAGGATGATGCACAGCTAGACTTGTACGGGATTAGAAATGCCATTGCTCAGCCGTCGACAGATGAATTGACCAACGGTGGGAAGTGACACGTACAGCTGCTGGCTGGCCCCCAAGAAGTTTATAGCTCTGTTTAATAAGGATGAACTTCGCCGGAGAGAATGGGTCTACCAGGTGAAAAATAAGCTGCTCCTTAGCACAGTGCTGGGAACTTGATTAATGTTGCTCGAGCCACAATGGACACCGACAACAATTGATCCATGTGATCAGTGTTAATATTAATAATGGAATAAAGCCAAGAGGAACACACGTTTTTCCTCTTCTCGTTTTCACTTGAAGCGAAACGGTTTACATTGTGATGACTGCAATCTAATGGATTTTGGGGGAACATTTAAATTGAAATGTGCTATTATAATTCCCTCAAATGAAGATGTTTTTTCCTTCAATATATTGCATTTTTGCGGGATAATTATATTTATGTTGGCAATTATAAAAAGGAGTGTCTCACTGGCTACAGTGTTGTGAAAGCCTCTGCACTTACAACCGTTTGCTACAATTCAAAGGACCAAACAGCTATTTGTATTTTTTCCCCCGGTAGAGCAAATTCTCTATTTTTATAGTGCCTCCGGATGTGATGAATGCAGTGCTTAACTTATGCATCTCCGGTCCATTATTCTGACTCTGGAAGTCAAATACAGTACTGTGTAGTCTTCCTGATATTCCCCATGGCTTCAGTGCTGAAGACGAAGGCACACTTTCTGAGGGTAATCCGCTCATACATTTTCATAACCGAGGTGCAGAAGGTAACCCTTGCGGAGTCAGCAGCACTCCCCGTGCAATCTGATACCTTGCATCCGACAACGAGGGAATTACGAAGCAAAGAGGGAATTATGAAGCCTTCCGTGGACTTCCTGAATAACAAGTGAAGCGATGTGCCAGCAACCCACTCGATCTGGCAGCATTTCGAGCAATGTCTTTGAGCGCATTATTTGGGAGAATGTCTTCACTCTCACCCCGGGCTGAAGGTATGTTATGGGCGAATGGACGAGTGATCTGGGAATTGCTAAAAATGTGTGTTGTACGATAGAGCACACGCACGCTTTCAAGCGAACTGTTCGTTGGAGTTTAAAAGCCTTGTGAATTTGACGACTTTTGGTGAGCGCAGCGTTTCTTTTTCCCTTCTTTGAACTTTCTCCGTTCTCAAATGCATAACTTAGCACATGTCAATGAAGTAACATATTCTAGATTTCCCCTAACTGCTTATCATGGCCTCACGTAGAAGCATTGTTTAACGAAACAATGCAATACATTATCGTAATTACATTGTCTATATTTGCTCACGGAGTGGCCGTTTTCAGTTACAGCCATGACACAAATTAAACAGCACATTGCATAAGCATGTTTGATAAAGTCGAAGATTTTGCGAGTTGTTTGACACAATTAATGATAAAGGGCTTTACATTTGCCTATTTTAAATTAGGGAAGCAGTAGCACAGCGGTAAACCTGCACCAGGAGATTTCGGGCACCACGGTGGAGAGATGTTAACTACCTTTCCTGGTATACAGGAGATCGTGGGTTCGATCCCCACCCTGACGATGCCTGCTGCTGTATATTTGGAGTTCGCGTGTCTCTCTCTCTCTGTGGTGAGATGTTAACTATTTCACCTGGTATACAGGAAGTCGTGGGTTCGATCCCGACCCTCACGCCTGCTGCTGTATATTTGGAGTTCGCATGTTCTCCCCATGGTCACATGGATTTTTATCCGGGCCCAGCGGTTTTTACCTCCACATTTAGAAACGTACCTTTGGAGTATTTGGCTGTTAAAAACTTCCACGTGACAAGCGACTTAATTGAGTCTATCATTTGTGGCCAGGTCGCTTCTGAAAAAAAGCAACGCAGCTCAGTGGGCCCTACCTGGTAAAAAGTAAAAAAAAATAGAAATATGTTTTACCTGGGGTTTGATTTGTTGCCATCAGAATAGAGTGATACCCATCGGTGGTGAGCGATATTGTCAGCGATGAGATATATCTCAACTAATCCTAGGACCCCCCCTCCCTCACGAACCCACATGACCGACACGGTGAAGTCTGATCAAACAACCCCCATGACCAACAACACGACGTGGGGTCGCCTTAATTCAGCAGTAAATTGGCAAAGGTTTGTAAATACTGTATTTGTTTACTTACTTATTTATTAACTTGAAATGCATTTTCTGAGTCTTCGGCATTGAGCAGGTTCATAGGGATGCTAAGCTCCTGCCGTTTGCGTGAAATATGCCCTCAAGGCCATCCAAGATATATTCATGTATTCACTTTTACAGAAATAGCAGGGATGCTGCCATGGTGCGATGAATGGTTGGCACACTGGACTTGCAATAGAGGTCACTGGTTCATGCTCCTGATGCAGCAGTTGAAACAATGGAGCAAGTTTCTTGACTCCCCGCTTGCTGGCTTCTGTCCACCTCGTCATATTAATGGGTGCACCACAGGTCGTAGATCGGTACAGTACGTGTGTGTGTTGGGGTAAAGTGTAGGGACTCCCGCCTCTTCTAAATGTATTGGACGAGTTGGCCAAATTCCATCTGGATGGGCTCTCTGGGCGAGCCCCTTCCACCGAACATTTGTGATACTGGATATCTGTGACAAAGAGCTTCATAGTTCATCGGATTCCTCCGGTATAAATACACATTCTGATTCTGACAGTGAGAGCAAGCTATTTCAGGGCTGAATCTTTACCCTTTACAGAAATAGCACTCTGTCACAGGTAGGCGTTTGAAATCAAGAGTGCCGCTTAATGATGGTGGCACGGTCGTTGCGTGTCGTGGAAGCCGATTGAGCATTCCCTTCATCGCATGAACGTCATTGAGATGGCTGATGGGGGATGGATGGGGGGGAGGGGCTCCACGGGGGGCGGGGGGGCCCCAGCTGTGAAGTGCGAGGTGGCAGAGCGAGGTCCCGGCGGTTTACAAGTGGCACAGTCGAGGATGCGCCTTGAGTACGAATCAATTACGCGCTCTGTCTTCTGCGCGACGCGAGGATGTAAAGACATGCAAGCGGACGGGGTTGCACGCGGGCACGGCCAAACGATGCGTTTGTCGGGTGGCACCGCTTGCAGCTCGGCCGTGCGCGATGCTGCGCGAGCTGGCAGGCTCCTCCTGTACCCTGGAGCGAAACGTCGGACGTCCCGAATGGCGCCGCGCGACGCAACGGGAGGGCGCATCGGAGAGCTGTGCAAACCGTGAAAAAGTAACGACGACTACAACGAGGCACGGCGATGATGGTCTCGGAAGGAATGAATCACAACGGAAACTTCGAATTGGCCTCAGACTAGTGCTGCCCGGTGCTCAGTGTTGGTGCTGGATGAGGATCATCTAACTCAAAGCGGTGCGACTTGCTGTGACGAAAGTGCTTTTGCCTATTACCTGAGGCAAAACACACAGCGATTGTTTGTTTACAAAAGATCATTTAATCAGCATTTCGTTGTTGTCGTAATGAGTCATTACTTTTACATTAAGCTCAATTAACACTCTGCAGCCAGATCAACATGCGCGAGGCGGATCTCTGCAGATTACCAAGCAATATAATTCTCACACACCACTAACCCCCGTGTAATGAGAAGCAATAATGATTCTGCTGCTAATTGTCATTATATTATAAATTGTGGTGACTCAAAGTGGTTTTGTAAATACGCCTCCTCGTTAATGAAGCATTGTGCTGCTTCAGATGTGAAGTTTGCAGCAATATTTTACACACTACAAAGTCGGTATGGCACCTATGTACGTGCATATATTTAATTCAAAGTTGTATTGCTTACCATGAGATGGATTTCTGCTATTCAAAAAGATTAATCGCTTTAGAATTTGATCGTAAAACCAATCTGCAGCCCCTTGTCAATTCACTTGCTTGGGGTTTGTTTAACCATACTTCACCATGCTGGTCAATGTCCATTGGGAACGAAGGTAGGACCAGTTCGGATATAGTTCACCACAGATGGTACATGTGTAGTGTTCGATTTCACTCGGACAACTTCAGTCTTTCTTTGAACGCCGCTTTATTTACAATTGTCATTATGTCCTCCACATTCCACAGTATCCAGGTCGCCACGGCTCGCTCGCCGTGCTTCACTCGACTCGCTCGCCACCTTTGTCTCTCCACTCCCCACGATTACTTCGCTTGCTTCGCACTCAGCGACTCCGCGCTCAGCAACTCCGCACTCAGCAACTCCGCACACAGCATCTTCGCACACAGCGACTTCGCAAACAGCGTCTTCAGCTCCTCTATCACTACGCTCACTCCACTGCTGGCTATTCTCTTCAGCTCCGCTATCGTTATGCTCACTCCACTGCTGGCTATTCTCTTCTTCAGCTCCATTATCGCTATGCTCACTCCACTGCTAACTACTTCGTCTTTGTTCAGCTTTGCTATCGCTACGCTCACTCCACTGCTAACTACTTCGTCTCTGTTCAGCTTCGCTATCGCTACGCTTTCTCCTTCCAACTCTGTCTCTCCAAATCTGTCTCTCAACTCTGTCTCTCAACTCTGTCGCTCAACTCTGTCTCTCAACTCTGTCTCTCAACTCTGTCTCTCAACTCTGTCTCTCAACTCTGTCTCTCAACTCTGTCTTCCAAACTCTCAACTCTCCACACTTCAATTCTCCCTGTTGACTCCAAGCTCTCCCAACTCCACGTCTTGCCTCGTCCAGCTCCCAACTCCAACTCCCCGCTCTCTGTGTGTCTCCCCAATTTATCTCCATTCTCATTACCCCTAATTAATTGGCCCGCGTGCCTCCCCACGCTTCGCGTCCTCAAACACCTGTCTTTCTCCAGACATCTCGACGCATCTTCGCCCCTGACAACAGCCCCAGCCAATCACCGCCGTTGCTGGTCCTCTGGCTTAATTGGCCCAACCGTTACCTCATCATCCTAGCCCTTGCACCTGGCTGTCCTAACATGACCCATGCTGTTTTAGCCTTCGCTACAGGCTGACCCAAGATATCCCGTACTGTCTGTGTGATCATGCAATCACGCTGCCTCCACCACGCACCTTCGTACTCCATTACATCACCCCCCCCCCCCCATGATGAAAAAATCTAGCCGTCCCGGCTACGACAACACTTCAACCTCTGGGTAGTGGAGTACCTAGGACATAACAATGAACACAACATAACAACTTTGTGCAAGAACCGCAACACGCAGAGTCAATGGAAGATCCATCCTCGGTAGCGAGTTCCAGCTGCCGGCCCATTTCCCCTATACGGGACATCATGGGGCAAGGGCGGGCCACGCTCCCCCGTTAAGTGAGGGCTGCGTCTCGTCCTTGATGCACACCCGTCCCTGTCCCAGCGACCATCTGCCGGCGGGACCGTCCCTCGTCCCTGCGCGGGCCGGACAGCATCTCGAGGTTGTGGCCGGTCAACCGGAGTCTGGCCAGCCAATCTGCCAGAACCTCCTCGTCGAGTCAATAGGGATGGTCCTGCAGGCACACGGGAGGCAGATTTCTGAGGCGCGTACACATGCGACCTCCTCACAGGCTCGTCGGACACATCCAATACAGGCCACTCTGGGATGGGAGATGACGCGTCATACGGCAATACAAACGTCTTAAGGCGCGACGGGTGAACATACCATATTCAATGATCGAATCGAATCCGTACACTTTCGTCCCGGAGAACCTCAACGACCTCAACGGGCCCCTGCCAGGGCCGATGGAACTTTGGAGACGTTCCCACCAGTACCATGGGGCAATGCAACCACGCTTTGTCCCCAACACACCACGGCTCTCGAGGCCGCTGCGTACCATGCAACCGTTCGTTGGCGGCTTGTCGTCGCGCCGTGTTACCCAACGAGGCCTCCCGAGCCTCTCTCAGACAGTCCAATGCCACCTGCATAGGAGCAGGCACCGTCGATGACTTCCCCTGTTTTTGTACACCCAATTTGACCAAGGCCGGCGCTTCTGGCTCGCGCCATACATCAAATAAAACGGCGCGTACCCTGTCGAGGCATGCGGGGCCAGTCTATAAGCGGCCAGCGTCGCCGCAACATGCAGGTCCCAATCATCCTGTGAAGCATTAACCTGGTGGCAAAGCATTGACGTCAGCGTCCTATGCAGGCGCTCGACCATCCCGTCGGTTTGCGGGTGGTACGGGGACGTTCGAATCTCTTTGGTCCCTAATGAATCACACACCTCCTTAAGCAATCGTGACGAAAAATGTCTGCCCTGATCCGTGAGCAAGTGTTCCGGGGCGCCCTTATCGAAAACATATCCCTGCAAGAAAGCCTCTGTGATTGACGCCGCAGATTGGTCCACCAGTGGCCATGCCATAGGCCAGCGAGTAAGGTACTCCACCCCGATGAGCAGATACTTATGCCCCCGGGGGGTGACGGGAAATGGACCCAATATATCTAGGGCGACAATTTCGTTGACACGTGAAACCCGTATCGATTGCAACGGTACACGATAGGGTCGCGCCGGCGCCTTCCGTCGCGCACATTCATGGCATGCTTTTACGACTCGCTGAACATCGTTATACATCCCCGGCCAGTAGAAATCTTTCCCCAAGGTCAGCGCAGTCTTTTTCTCCCCCAAATGCATCAACTTGTCATGAGTATCACTAATGAGTTTCCTGCGCAACACAATCGGAACAACAATACAGAACTTTCGTGCTTCAACATCCCAGCGAACGAGGAGACAATCGACGAGTTTTAGAAAGGGGCGATCTTCTGATCCCCTTGAGCGAGAGGCACGAAGCCTCATCCTGGTCAGGGAGGAATCATCCACCTGTAAGCGCTTCCACTGACCCAACGTCAACCCCAACAATCCCGATCCCACAGCGGGAATCGCTTCCGGCTGAATTGAGTCCGCTGCAGCGACCATTGCCGGAACGTCCTGCAGCGGCGGACCGCAACGCAGCGAGCCCTCCGCACACCGACAGGAGCCAGTCGGTCGCGGCAATCTCGACAAGGGGTCAGCGTTGACATGACGCGTCCCCTTCCTATGCTGGATCGTGAAAGAGTACTCCTGGAGGGTCTCGAGCCAACGGGCCATCTGTCCCGACGGTTGGTCAACTCGCAATGAGTACTGTAGTGCCGCGTATTCAGTGCCGCACAAATACGGTCGGTACAGTCGAACAAAGTGCACGATGGCCAGCAGCTCCCTGCGCATTACACAATACTTTTGTCAGCCGGGGACAACACCCGGCTGCCATACGCCACAACTTTTTCAACACCATCCACCATTTGCGACAAAACCGCGCCTATGCCCGTATCACTGGCATCTGTGTCAAGAATAAAGGTTTTCGTAAAATCCGGGTATCCAAGCGACGGTGTGTCCGCCAACGCGGCCCGCAGTGCCTCAAACGATCGTTGTTCTACATCTCCCCACTGAAATTTCATACCCTTACCCGTGAGCATGTGCAACGGTCTCGCAATCGTGGCAAAGTCCTTAACAACTCGTTGGTAATACGACGCGAAGCCCACGAAGCTACGCACCTCCGCTACCGTTTTCGGTACCGGCCACGTTCGCATGCAACTCGTCTTCTCTGAATAAGTGGCCACCCCAGACGCGCTAAGAACGTGCCCCAAATATTTAACTGACGTCCTTAACAAATGGCACTTTTGGGGTTTGAATTTCAATCCAGCGCGCCGCACTCGGCCAAAAACGGCACGCAACCATTGCAAATGTTCGTCAAAATCCCTACTGAAAATAATAATGTCGTCCCGATATATTAAGCACGACTCCCACTGCAGTCCTGACAACACGAGTTCCATTAATCATTGGAAGGTGGCTGGCGCGGAGTGGAGCCCCATCGGGAGTACATTGAATTGGAACAACCCTTGTGGTGTCCGAAAAGCGGTCTTGGGTTTAGACTCCTCATCCAGGGGCAATTGCCAAAAGCCTGACAACAAATCGAGGGTCGAAAATTTTTTCGCGCCGGACAGGGCATCTAGAGAATCATCAATACGTGGGAGCGGATACGCTTCCACCACAGAAACCTTATTTAGTTTTCGGTAGTCAACACAAAACCGCATGGCCCCATTGCGCTTTTTAATGAGTACAATAGGAGCTCCCCACGGGCTGGATGAAGGAGAAATGATCTCCTGTTCTAACATCTCATCAACGGCTCGCTGAATACAATCTTTCTCCAGCGGACTTACACGATGGGTATTCAATCTGATTGGGGGTGCATTCCCAGTGTCAATGTGATGCCGCAACAACGACGTATGTCCCACGTCATATTTACCTGAACTGAACACATCTTTAAATTCCACGAGCAACCCATGAAGACGCGACCGTTGCACAGGCGTTAGTTCGGGGTTTTGCATATAAAGATCTCGCAACCAGTCCGGATCCTCTCAGTCATCCGACAACATCTCACTCTGTCCCGTTGCCAAACATGCCCCCCCTTCCAGACCCGGCGCTGCCGTTGCATGTGCTAACGTGGTACCCTCCTGAATGACGACCGGTTTGTGTCCCGCATTTACAATTTGTATGAAAGGGTCGCAATTTTCCGGTACAATAGTCAACGCCCCTACCAAAGTGGGCATCCGTGATACAGCATTTGAGGGCGTCAGCAATATACCCTCCCGTTGCTCATCGAAAGGCAACTGTTTTTTAAAGCGCAGCGGCACAAGTATCTGCATGGCAGGCAGAACGCGAACGGTGCGGCTCACCACGGCCTGCACCACGGCGTTCGCAACCGCGAACTTAGAAGGCGTCCCCGAAAATTTCAGACATTTCCCCGATGGCAATTCCAAACACCCCTTCTCTATCGAAATTTTAAGCGGCATCCTTTGCAAAAAATCCGTGCCCAGCAAACACGGTACCGCTAAGGCCGTGGAAACCAAAACATTCCCCGTAACGCTCACTTCCCCAATTTGAATCGTCGTGACCATACAACCCATAATACCGAGGCTGCCACCATTTGCTGCTATGCACGGCCCGTCAACCGGTTCTAGGGCCTGGGGCGAAGTTGGCAACGAGCGAAAAGTTCGTAACGAGATAAGGGTCGCAGAAGCCCCTGTATCAACAATAACCCTGACCATCACCCCTTGAATAAGTGCCATCACATCCGACGACCCCGGCGCAGCTCCCAAAACACGATGCACCAACGTGCCCCACACGTCCTGACCTTACGCAACATACGAATGGGATGTGAATGGGTGAGATGACGCAGATGGGTGATGTGGAAAGAGTGGCCGTGTAATGAATGTATCGCGACTCACCCGGAATCCTCGGTCCTGGGGGAATCCTCGGTTGTAGCTGGTCGGCGCCCTTGGAAGGCCACCCCTGCACCGCCAGCAGTCGTGGGCGAGATGTCCTCTCCGTCCGCACTCGTAGCACGTCCGCTGCGTGCCACCTCCATACATCGCAGGACGACGCAGCATGCCCGCGGGTGGTACCCCGGCCACCACTGCAATCGGCGGCGCCTCGCTCACCGCCACCGCGCTCTCGGACACGGCAGCGCTCATCAGTAGCGGCTGCACACCCACCACCGCTGGCTCGTCGCGGAGGTCCAGGTTGACTTGGATGTTCCTGGCGATCTGTAGAGACGACATGTCATCATCGTTGTTGCTGTCAGGAAGCGAAAGGATGACTCGTAGCTCCTTCACCAAGTGCAAAAGCTTCTCCTGCAGCAAGGAATCTAGGGCCTCCTGGTCCATCGCCGGGTATGCTACTTGAGCGAGGGCCAGCAGCGCGCTGCGGAACGCAAGAGGGGATCCCGTGCCCTCCCGCCTCCTCTGCTGGAATCTACGTTTGGCGACCGACCGCGGCTCGTACACCTTTCTCATTGCCGCGAATGCCCCATCCAGCGTTGACCTGACGGCAGCAGGGAAACCATTAAATGTCGCCAAAGAATCATCATCAAGGGCCGTCGGCAGTGCCTGCAGCGCGGCACCCTCAGTCCACTCCAGAGATTGATAAGCCGCTCGGAACCGTCTTGTAAATGCCATCCAATCACCAACTTTGGCCTCGAACCGCTGCACATGGAGTCGCTGTGCTGTTCCCGACGGCTGCGCTTCATCGTCGTCGGATTTCTCCAATCGCTCCGACCCCGCGGCAACATCTGCTGGTCGACTTGACACCGTTAGTTGTACGTGGTCCAATGTCATAAAGTGGTTGAACGCCTCCGTCAATGTCGCCATCCTGGCCTCCCACTGGGCTATGAGGACTCTCCAATCACCCGACGGTCCCGGGGTCTTGGCCCTGCTCGAACCACTGTCTCATTCTGTAATTTCCCGTTCAACCAGGCCCTCTGGAGCAGTATCGGCCACTTGGCCGGACACGGGCAGCACGTCCTCGTCGTTGCTGTCGTCGGACGAGTCCACCGGCACGTTCTTCTTCTTGGCCGCCTTCTTCGACATCTCGGCGTGGTTCGTAGTCACTCTGACACCAAATGTAGTGTTCCATTTCACTCGGACAACTTCAGTCTTTCTTCGAACGCCGCTTAATTTACAGTTGTCATTATGTCCTCCACATTCCACAATATCCAGGTCGCCATGGCTCGCTCGCCGTGCTTCACTCGACTCGCTCGCCACCTTTGTCTCTCCACTCCCCACAATTACTTCGCTTGCTTCGCACTCAGCGACTCCACACTCAGCAACTCCGCACTCAGCAACTCTGCACACAGCATCTTCGCACACAGCGACTTCGCACACAGCGTCTTCAGCTCCTCTATCACTACGCTCACTCCACTGCTGGCTATTCTCTTCAGCTCCGCTATCGTTATGCTCACTCCAGTGCTCGCTATTCTCTTCTTCAGCTCTGCAATCGCTATGCTCACTCCACTGCTAACTACTTCGTCTTTGTTCAGCTTCGCTATCGCTACGCTCTCTCCTTCCAACTCTGTCTCTCAACTCTGTCTCTCAACTCTGCATTCCAAACTCTGTCTCTCAACTCTGTTACTCAACTCTGTCTTCCAAACTCTGTTTCTAAACTCTCCACACTTCAATTGACTCCAGGCTCTCCCAACTCCACGTCTTGCCTCGTCCAGCGCCCAACTCCAACTCCCCGCTCTCTGTGTGTCTCCCCAATTTATCTCCATTCTCATTACCCCTAATTAATTGGCCCGGGTGACTCTCCATGCTTCGCGTCCTCAAACATCTGTCTTTCTCCAGACATCTCGACGCCTCCTCGCCCTTGACAACAGCCCCAGCCAATCACCGCCGTTTTTGTTCCTCTGGCTTAATTGGCCCAACCGTTACCTCATCATCCCAGCCCTTGCTCCTGGCTGTCCTAACATGACCCATACTGTTTTTGCCTTCGCTACAGGCTGACCCAAGATAACCCGTACTGTCTGTGTGATCATGCAATCACGCCGCCTCCACCACGCACCTTCGTACTCCACTACACATGCTAGGGCCTCGACACAGAGACCCTGTCTCTCTGTGCTCCATACGTCATGTCTCTCTTTGTGTCTCTGTGTTAACTCCCTCTACTTGGGTGTCTGTATATATCTGCGGTTCTGTGTTTCCTCTCTCACTTAAATTTAGCTCTTCTATGCCTGATGATGATTGCTTGCGTTGCAATCGAAACGTCGTATGCTTTTATGTAATTTTATTTGTATTATTATTTCTTATTTCTACGTGACTTTACCGAAAAAAACAAAGAGTATGGTACATGTTGCTTGGAATTGAACTTAAGGTAGCCTGGTTCATCGTGCGGTGTGCTAACCACTGCACCACTTCCGCACTCCAAGTTCAAATGATGCATTGCCAATTCTACTTCCGGTGTTGTATAAGTATTTTCTTCTTTTAAAGCTGCTATCTCGAAATTTTAATTCTAAAAGGGAAATCTATGCGACTATAATCTTGACAACTTCATTGCAGCAAGATTATCGTTTGCTTACAAACATGGGGGAAAAAATAAGTTCTGGAGAAACATTTAACGGAAAATATTTCACAAACTTACAATCGCATATCACCATTAGCCATAACTTATTTTGATAAATGAGCTCCTGAATATATATGCAAGCCTTCACCTGTTGACTTATTGCTTCCCTTGCTGTGCTCAGTAAGTCAGTATTGATTTGTTATTCCAGTTGGAAATTGTACAAGCTTGGATGAGCTCTCCAATAGTGCATTGGGCAATAAAGGTTATTCATAGCCTGCAGTTAGAGATGGGAAAAGATCCAGAGTTTGTTACGCTGCCAATTCAGAGAGTACTACCAAATATCTGCTTTAATTATGGCCTCAATTGTTTGTGGAACATTTATGATGGCGTGCATAATTCTTTTTTTAGAATGGGTCGCACTTAGTTGTTTTCCACGTGGTATGTCCACCTTCGATAATTAACTTAACATGAATATACTGAGGCATTAGTATAAAACGTGATTTCATATTCCAAGTTGAGTGGCCCAGTAGGTGTCCAATAAAGACACTCTTTCACGTGAGGTTTCTTGCTTAAACAATTGCTGCTCGATAATTTTAGTCTGGAAGGTCAATAGGTTGGTCAACTAGTAATTAAAAATATAAATGGGTGGAGACAGTGGGTTTTGCTTATTGCACTTTTACCCATAATGCTCCACAGCCAATGCCTGATGCGTTTGCGTAATGTGTTGATTTGTTTCCGTTAAATCTCACTCCATCATTTCGATGGAGCGCTCTTGCCAATACCATCTGGCAATCCAGTAGCATTAGTTGAATAATCCTTTTTCTGTTGATGAGATCCAAGAGATAAAAATAATTATATATATTTTTTTCGTTTGAGAAAAATATTACCTGATAATATTGGTCTGGAAGGCCAATAGGCGGATGGACTAAAAATAAACCTTCTTTACCTGTGTGTAGAGAGAGAACAGAGTTCCGCTTACAGTACGTATGATTACATCCACTGCGAATTATCTCCGTTACGTGTATTTTCTCACGCCTATGTGAAGTGCCCCGTCTCATCTAGGAAAAGAAGAATGACTGCTGGTGGCTTGTCCGCTGTAACCACGGCGATTTCTGGGTACTGGAGCGGGGCACGCTGCAGTCACGTCTCGGATCAGGTATGGCAGTTTTCCACTTCCCGTCTAGCACCCCCGAGAATGTGTCATGAAGGCATTAGTAAAAAAAAGAATCTATGCACAATGCTCTCATATCTTACTTGTTTGTCTCCCTCAAACAACGGAAGTCCATTGTGAAGCTGACTTATGTCGCCTGTTTGGTCAGTGGGTTTTGTTTCATTTTAGTCATAAAGTCAGTGTAGTCGTTGACAGCCAGTGGCATTTTAGTCATGTCTTTGTGTATTTGGTCTCGTCAACTGAGGCAGTAAATAATGTAGTTCACTCTTGCTTATCAAATAATGTAGTTGTGTTAGGGAGCACAGAATTCCGTCCGATCCCGCAATTTTATCATATCAACAGAGCAGTGAACTCAGTAAATATATTTTTAATGCACATACTGTAGAGCCAAATTACCATTTTGAAATTCCTCGGTGCACTGCAGAGTCTATGTGAAGCTGCGGAAATAATCTCAGTCTCCGCCTTCATTCGTACTCATTAATTTCATCTCATCACAGTCGGCCATGCTTTGGTCTTTTGTGGGTAGCCATAGTCATCGTCATGCCTGATGAGTTCCGTTCACTGAAAGCAATCTTTGACTAAAATGAAACAAAAAAATTCGTTGATGAGTGTTTTTGTCACTAATTTCGTGAGCAAAATGAACGCTGGCCAATGTCTGAGATTGTCGTCAAAGTGTTTCCTGAGGAGGCAAAAATTGTGACTCGGTAATAGGCGACGGGTCATATTTGCGCGTGCTGTGCTCGATCTATATTAGCTTCCCCGCACATGTTTCAATTTGCACAAAATAAATCAATAAATAGCAGAATGATTTGCCAAAACCTTGAAGGTCCCAAAGGTTTTATGGTGATCACAACATCTATGTTATCATTTGCACTGCACTCAAGGAAGATGATTTCTTCAATGTGGCATTTAGACTTTCTGAAAATTGCATCAAGTATGATGGATCTAACACAGCAACAAAGACTACAGAGCAAGATAGGAAGGTTTCTGCAAAATAATAAAATGCATTGTGTTATTGAGACATACAAACCATCAACTATACGAGTAATTGTGTGATCAATGTTCAATCAGGAAAACAATAATATTACAAATTACCGGACATGATGGTCTACTAGTGCTGCTTTGATTATTCATTTAAACATAGGTGTTGTATTAAGTGAGACATCATTTTTGTCTCCACCAACTTTCTTCTTTAAAGTTCAAAATGTAAACAGCCATCCCTAGGATTCCTTTGTGGTCTCTATGGTAGTCTGCACTCTAATGGCAATTATTTCTGAGAGCAGTGAATTTCAAGCTGTTCACTGCGTCCAACCATCCCGACTTTCTCAACCCTCACACTCCATTTATGTATTTTAGAAATAAATGTATTTTACTTAAAAACCCATCAGTGCTGGAAATGAATTTCTGGTAGCTACATCTTTGAGGTTGTGGGTTCTCATGGGGTTAATAAGTGTCACAGTAGAATATAAAAAAGACAAAGAACCCCCCATAATTTGAACAAACTGTTGTGCCAAGCACTGTTTCCAAACACCTATTAAGGCAGACAGGGTACACAAGGGGATGGTCGGCCCAGAATCGCATCCACCCGGCTTTTTCTCCTCAAGTGCTGATGTTTACACATCACAGAAGGCGCTCGTTTGAGGCTGAGTTTGAGCTAGGTGGAGGTCCTGGACTGTTCTGATATCACTCACTGCTCGATGTTAGACGTGGCCAGGAATTCACCTCAGGTTATCGAGTTTGTAGCAGTGTGCAGACATCACTATGGCACCGTTCAATGTCTAGCAGAGTAAAAGTGTACGCAAAAAAATACACAAAGACAAAGATCACCCGTATAGCCTTTACATACTCTTTGGGTCTTTCGGTAAAGTCACATAGATAGAAAAATACAAAATAAAGAAAAATACAAAAAAAAATACAGCAGGCGAACTGCTGAGGCAGGAGAAATATAGTGGGAGAGCTGCTGCAGCAAGAGGTTATAGAGATTTGAGATGGGTTCAACCCAAGGGTAAGTGGGCAGGGCTAGAGATGGAATTTGCAAGTAAATGTAAGATCTGAGAGTTTGATATACCTGACGACTACGGCGCTGATGAGGTGGCCATTGTGTTGCTAGAGATTAGAGATTAGCATGTCAACGTGAGACGGTTCCCGCAAGTTGCCGCTGTGTTAATGAGAAGATTGGCATGTCAGTGTCAGAGAACCGGGCACAACGCCACCTCGTGGGCAATAAAAGCTGCTGTGGCGTTGGCTGTGAGAGACCAGCATGTCAAGGCAAGAGAGCCACCGCAACGGTGGCTCATTGAGAGACACTGTCGACAGGAAAGCCACCCACACGGATGCCTAAAACCTGACTCCCACCACCATCCAGCCCAGAAGAATTCCCTCGTCAAAACTCTACATCATTGCATTTCCGACCATCACCACCTAGCCAGTGAACTGGAGCACGTACACCAAGCCCTCAAGATGAATGGATATTCGGACTGCACAATCTGTAAAGCTGTCACCCCAACCGTTGGGAGAGAACCATCTGAGGACCCAATCAAAACCATCACCTTGCCATACATAGCAGGGGTCACCAGAAATATTTCCAAAATCATGAGCAAACACAAGATCCGGGTTCGATTCAAGACGGTACATACAATTCGTGAACTGATCCCATCTGTGAAGGATGTGATCGCTAACATGCAATACCCAGGTGTCTACAAACTAAGTTGTGTCTGCGGCAGTAGTTACATTGGGGAAACTAAGCGACATGTCTCAGACCATGTTCGTGAACACAAGGCGGATCTGAAACATGGTAGGACCAATACTTCGGCCGTGGCTGATCATTGTTTTAATGCTGTGGGCACACATGAAATTGATTTCTCCAAGACTAAGGTGCTCTGCAATAATACTGGCTATCAACAAGCTTTGTTCATGAAGCCATCCAGATATATAAACACAGACACAATTTCAACTGAGAAGATGGGAACAAACTGAGCAATCATTGGAAGGACGTTATTAACCAGGTAAAGTCATAACTGGCGGTGATGCTTCCATCCTGCCTGCCGATGTTAGCAGTTATTTCCATTACCTTGTAAAATGCTTTTACATTAACAGCCTAAATATTTCACTAACCTAGCCGCTGCTCCCTTTTTCCTCGATGTGTCGGTGGCTCTCGTTGTTTAAAAGGCTGAATGTCTCACTGGCACGGCCACCGTTGCGGCCAACGCCACAGCAGCTTTTGTGCCCACGAGGTGGCGTTGTGCCCGGTTCTCTGACACTGACATGCCAATCTTCTCATTAACACAGCCGCTGCTTGTGGGAGCCGTCTCACGTTGACATGCTAATCTCGAATCTCTAGCAACACAATGGCCACCTCATCAGCGCCGTAGTCGTGATGTATATCAGGCTCCCCGATCTTACATTTACTTGCAAATTACATCTATAGCCTCGCCCACTTACCCTTGGGTTGCACCCATCTCAAACCTATATAACCTAAAAATATATATAACCTCTTGCTGCAGCAGCTCTCCCGCTATATTTCTCCTGCCTCAGCAGTTCGCCTGCTGTATTTTTTCACCTTAAGACGATTGCTTGTGTTGCGATCGAAACGTCGTTATCTTTTTGTATTTTTTTTTATCTATGTGACTTTACCGACAGACCCTAAAGCTTCAAGTCAAGATTTAGCCTTTACATACTGTTGGGGCAAGTGCTGTTAGCACGCACCTATGCAGGGCACACGAGGGCGTGGGTGGTCAGCACCACGCCTGACCGCCTTTGTCTCCTCAAAGGGGGATGTTCACACCCTACACCAGGTATTGATTTGAGGCTGAGTCGACCTAGGGGAGAACTAGGACCGGTTCAGATAACCGTCACTGATGTTGGCCATGAGCGAGAATCGAACTCAGGTCGCCAGGTTCATTGCGCAGTGTGCTCAATGCTACGCTACCGCTCCCTACACACTCACACACACACGTACACACACACACGTACACATGCACGCACACTAATCGTATATCATGTGCAGAGTAACAAATGCCGTAACAAACTTGTAGGAGAAAACTAATTAGTCAAGTGAGTAATGTAACCTTTAACATAACAGTTTAAAGGGGAAAAAAAGTAAAAACTACAAACCTGGTCATAGAACTTTAGGTCCTTTTATTTCAACGAAAAATATTCATTCATCACCAAATTTTTAATGAACAGCAAAGCGTATTGCACAATTAAGACTCTGGTGTTTTGCATAAATTGAAAATGTCGCTTCCAATAGCATGACAATTAGAATTGTTCCTGCACAGAAGTGTACAGAACCCACCCTGAAACAAACAGTGCTTAAGTCATTTTTATAAACATTTGGCTTGAATTAAAACTGTTTTCCTTTAATCTACTCATATTTACGTCTAATGACCATCTCTTCTATTTTATTTCTACTTGGGGTTAAAACCACGGCTTAATCTGTGCGCGCGTGTGTGTATATAAATACTTTCCCGGGACACCACGGGATGTTGCTTGGCTAATTCCCCATCCTCGTGGTGTGAGACGTGCGGATGTTATTTCACACACCGCCTAGCCCCCCCACCTCATCCAGCCAGCATAGGAAAAGCTGCACGTGTAAGATCTCTGAAAAGGTGTATCCTATTACTGATATTTTCTCCTCCACATTTAGCTGGAGAATAATAACTACAAAGATTACGAATTTAAATTAAAAGGGGTACATAAAATGCACACAGGCCACGCATGCTTCCCCCCAGCCCAGTCGTGTGACCTTGTTCAAAAGGGGCAGTAGGTGGTATACCAAACTCAGGGTGGGGGCATGTGTCACTCAATGGTAAAACAAACTAAACTTTAGGTCAACTTTAAATGAGTAGCAATATATATCTGCTATTGTCTATCATGCATTCTGTTCCAGCTCTGACACCCTACGTCAATGTAATGAAATATTTTCACTTGACTACAATATTTAGAGAGGGGTTGGGGTAGCTCACCCCCCCCCCCTCCCCACAAATGAACCACAATTCCTTGTTTATCTTGTGAAGCAGCATAAAGCATCACGCAAACTCCGGTCATCATAGCAGCGGCTTTTGGCTCACCATCGAACAAAGACGGTCACCGCGCTTTCAGATGCGCTTCTGCGGCCGTCTGGAACGCTCTTCCTTCCGATATGAGGAAACCACTGGAGCTATGCACTTTTAAATCATCTAAATTGAAAACTATTTTCTTTAGAACTGCTTTAAGAGTTTAGCTTGTAATCCTTCCCCCGCACCTCTGATCAGCACAGTTGGCTACGGATGGAGCGAAAGAAGTTCAACATCCATACATGAGTGACTCCTCATGGTGACTGTTACAACAGTGAGTGTGTTTGGGCAGGACATATTCGCTCGAAGGATAGATGGCCGTTGGGCAAGACCGGCGATGGATTGACAGCCAAGGAAGGGACCGTGCAGAGATGAAGGAATGCATGCATGTATGTATGGTGAACTTCTTTCGCACCGTACATAGCCAACCGTGCTAATCGGAGGTGCTAATCGTGACCAGCTAATCGGGATGCGATTAGCCCACTCGCAACAGCACGGTGCGCCGCGGAAACATGGGGGAGTGGCGACGATGTGTGGAGGCCTTCATCCAGCAGTGGATAGAACATTCCAGGCGATCACCTAATGTGGGAACGCGGCGATGAACATGAATGATTCAGCAGGCTGAACGAGAATAGCTTTGACTGAGCGAGGGTGACATTTTTTTATTAAATCTACCACGAAACGAACGCTCGCTCGCATGGACGCATAATGCCTATAAACAGTTGTGGTGCTTTGATGACTCACCGAGTGAATGCCTATGCTTTTCGAGGAGTGCCACTTGAGAGAACAAGTGAAAATGTAATGTTCCCTGCTTGATCTTAGACGTTTCTCAAAAAATAAAGTACAGTACAGGACAACTCGTGATGTTTGTGGTTGTACCTGTGACATTTTTTGAGATGCATAAAGTACAGTACTGTGTTACATACATGACCATCACATAACCGACGTTTCACATTAACCACCCCCGCCCGGTACAGCATTTGTGCGTGGTGTCACTGCCCTTATCCAAAAAGGTGTTTACATGTGTGACCCTTCTCTCATATCCGCCAATGCAGTACCTTCCGTCCCCAGCGAGTCGGATATGCGACGTTTTACCGGAACGTATGCATCCGAGCGGTTTCATAGGCGCAACTAAAGACATCTGCTGCTGTGCTTGATTTTCCTGGCCTAATTTTTTTTTCATCAGCAATGTGTCAGCCTACTGCTAGATAAATTCATGCCCATGCCATATCAGTAATGGAGCAGGTTAACAGACCCAACTCCACCATGCCAGTTGGTACAGATTGGTGAAGGTGGCAAATGGGAGGAATTGACAGAGGCGTGAATTCAAGATAATTGACACAGCGACTCAGACTTTATTTTAGCCGGTAAGGTCCATTGAGCTAAACAGCTCTTTTTAGAAGGACACTGTTATCACTGACGTTAGCTATGGGTGCGAATCAAATTCGGTCGGCTCATGAGTGCAGCGTGCTAACCACCGCACCGTCACACCACTCAGGACTCTTTTTTTTTCACGAGAATGTCATCTTGCAAAAAATGTAATTCATTACATTTACAACAGCAGTTGAAACTCCACGTTAAGGAAGGGTTATTTTTTTCTTTAGAATATAACCTTTGTTTCCCCACCTCCCACCCCACCCCGGATGCTTGTTTCAAGTTTGCTATCGGCATGAAAATAAGAAATGCCGATTTTCTGTCGCAGAGCAGTGCATCACACAGTGCTAGAGAATGGCCCACAGGAGGTGATATCAGAGAATATGTTCCGAGTCCCTTGAAGTTTGACCCCCTTTGTTCACACTATGGATGCTATAATTTCCCATGCACATTGCTATGCAGATGTTTTTGCAAAATTTCGTGAACAACCAACAAAACATTCGTCGCTATTTTTGTGCAATCAAGGGTGAAATGGTTGAAATCATTAACTCGCTCCGCTTAAGAACACAGTTTCATATCAGGTGGCTACCCAGAGTGAAATCCAGGATCTCAATTGTCGCCAGCTGAGTGCTCTGACCCGTGAGCCATTTGGCTACGTTAGGAAGGGTTAATTTCGCCTGCATTCCCCTAGATTAAACCTGGCTATGTTTCTGGGACTATTGATGGTTATCTTCACGTTCGAAAGACATCCTGTTCACTGGAATTAATTTGCGAGGTGCCCATAAAGATGTATCATACATTATTAAACAATCATAATTGGACAGCAGTTTGAGCTAGATTGATTAAACAACACAACACACACACACACGCTTGGTAGTAAGACGGTTTAATCGCTTGAGTTGCACGTCTCTAAACCTCCCCATGTTTGCCGTGTTATTGGTGACACAGAGCTCGGGCTTGCGATCGTCTCAAATGCGTCCGCTAAGCAATGTCCCCAACCGGTGGGGATTTTTTTTTTAATCATTGCGTATATGTGTTTAAAAAAAATGTTGTACATACACAATATACTGCACAATTCAACCACATCTATTATAAAACTCCGGTGCTCCGTTTGTCCATCAACTAAATTATAAGTGAGCATTTCAGAAGGCCTGAATCAAAACGTTATAGAAAGTGGACCCCACCACCACCCCCCCCACCCCCCCCCCCTCCCCCAGATGTCGGCGTAAAAAGTTATTCCAACAGGTTGACAACAATTGTCGACCCCCCTCCCTCCAATATTTTTTCACTTCTAGATTTGAAGCTTTCGTGACTGCAAGGATCCATACTCTTTGGTTCTATTCGGTAAAGTCACGTAGGTAAAAATAAAATAACAAAAAATCACGACGTTTCGGCCACAACACAAGTGGCCTTCCCTCCCCCCCCCCCCCCCCCTCCAAAAAATTATACATTTATTTCGTGGGAATATATGCCTACACACCCTACATAAAAGTCAGTGGAACCTGCAGACATTGTTAAGGGGGCGGGGTGGAGAGGACACCAGTGGGGGCGACGGGCGAGGTGCGAAGCGCTGGGATGCCGTTGGCCGCAGAAATTCTCCTCGTCCAAACTGCTCTCTGAGTTCACGAGACCTCCTTTGCCCGTACCAAAATATAAGAGTAGGTTTAACCCTTTTTTTTCCGCCAATTAAAACTGAAACCTTTTTTTACGAGGAATCGTGTCTGCATTAACCACGCAGCTTGTGGTCAGAATGCTGTGTTGTCTGTTTTTACATTCCGACCACAAGTATTGTGCTTAATGCAGACGTGATTCCTCGTTAAAAGGTTTCAGTTTTGTTGCCGGGAAAAAATGGGAAGAAACCTATTCTCATGCTCTCTAATTTTACACCTTTAAGAATGGATGCTACCCTTATGAAGGTACTGCATATATGCATCATTGTGGTAATTACCTCTGATAATGCATTACGCTATAAACGGTAAAGGCCGTGGCTGATAATTCAATGCCATTACTTCTAATCTAGCAATAAAGAATTACATTACATGAAGTTATTTTTAACTACCTTCATTCCAATGCACAATGATAACATCGATGCAGAGAATAGGCTTATTGTAATGCTCAAGCCACTGTGTATTCAAGAATTATGTTTTCGTTAAGAGTTACGGTTAAACGATCTTAAGCAGACATGTGGTGGAAGGCATACTGAACAGACTCAATGTGTTACTCAATTAACTCGAACTTATAGAGACCAAGAGGGAAATGGGAACAGGATCAAAACCTCCACTGCTCACAAAGCACCACCGAAATAAATAAACGTTTGTGCTGGAAATGGCATCACCCATGCTTGAAATCTTACCTTCGAGTAGCATGATCCACAGCGTTTTATGTCAGCTCAATCGAGAGATGTTTACCCATAGGCAGCATTCATATGCCTGCCCACACCTGTCTCGCTCACAAGGTTTCCAACCAGGCAATATTGTTTTTCATTATTTCGCTTTCTTTACCCAAGAAAGCCTTCCTAAGTCTCAATAATCTTGCTCAGGAGGGTCCTGGCCAAGTAGCTGCAGTATTGGGAAATGTTGCCGAGTGTAATCCAAATTTGAGTATTTTGCGGGTAATTCTTCACCGTTGCGATGTTGGACCAATACCAGCTACAATTCACGTTTTTTTTGTAGCTATGCGAGGGAAAATGGAGAACCTGGAGAAAACCCATGCAGAACAGGGGCAGAACGTAAAAACTATACGCTGAAAGGTTCCCGAGTCAGGAATCGAGCCCAGGTCCTTCTTGCTGTGAGGCCCGAGTGTCACCTTGACACCCAAAAACCAGTCTCAACCTCCGGTATTTCCCTCCATGTTTAGAAGCACGTGTTTAAAGTATTTGGTTGCAATACATTTCCACGCGATAAGCCACTTCGTTGAAGCTATCATTGGTGACCAGTTCGCTGCTGAATACGAGAAATATATCTCAGTGGGCCTTACCTGATTAAATACAATAAAAAGTGTAGTTTTAGTTTAGATAGTAGATTGACAAAGGGCAGTACACTGCATTACATGTCACAGGGCAGCGGAGGTGCAGTGCACAATTTTTACTTCACATTTTATTTTTTTATTTTACCAGGTAAGGCCCACTGAGATATATTGCTCTTTTTCAGAAGCGACGTGGCCACGTGAGAAAAATAAATATCCACGTGATAAGCCACTTCGTGGCTTATCACGTGGATATTTATTGCAACCAAATACTCTCAACAGGTTTTTTTTTATAAATGTGGAGGGGAAATACCGGAGGACCCGGAGAAAAATCCACGCGGTCACGGGGAGAGAAACATGCAAACTCCAAATATACAGGCGTCAGGATCATACCCACGACCTCTTGTGTGCCAGGCGAGGTATTTAATGCCACCGTGGTACCACAATAAACCCAGTGACCCCATTGCTGTTCCTGGCCATGGACGTTATCAGTGATGAGGGCTCTCCCACTTCACTAATGTGCACTGATCAACCTGGGGAAGCATGGTCAAGCAACCCCCCCCCCCTCCCCCTCACAACCAACGCAGCATGGGGCAGCCGTCAGCCAGCAATGGATTGACAAGAGGGCGATAAATGATGGCCGTTATTATTGTCACTTTGGGACAGTTTTCCCAACACGCTCCTGTCTGGCTCAGCACAGATAGAATTAGTCCTAACCCCTGTAAGCCATCATTAATCAATAATCTGGGCCTTTATTAAAAAGTGTTAATTCCAAATGACACCACGATGCAAATTCACTGACACTCATTGACCAACAGCTATTTAAAATGCTGTTTGATCTCATGCACCTACAGACATCATCGCAACGCATCCATTATTTGATGCATGGGTGGCGGACTTTCATCATTTTCAGATTTGTAGATTCTGCACACGGCAGAATAAATGGGTACGGCAGAGTTCGTCTTTTGGAAGGTCACGTGTGGTGGGGTAAAGTATGGCTGCTCCACCTTTCCCAAGGTGTCTGGCGGGTGTGAAAGAGTAGGCCAAATGTCCTCTGATGAGCTCCCTCTTGCGACGTCCTTTTCTGCCTACAGTGGGGTGAGCAAGCAATTTCAGCGCTGGACCTTTACGCTTTTTTATACATAGCGCATATGTCACCGTGGCCAGGAAAGAGAACAAAATAACTCGAAACGCCGGTACCTTATTTGTTTCACTGTGGTCTAAAGGTCAGGATAGTAATGAACTTTTGGCCATGGTTCCCTTGGGAAGGAAAGAGAAGTGCGTGTGGTATTTATTTTTTATTTTATTTTCCTTCTTCCACTTGCAAAGCTGCCTTCTATAAGCTCACGGGACATTGGACATGGATTAAAGTTTTACTGCTTTGTACGTGGGCACTTTCTCTTCCACCGAGATCCTAGCATCACCTACATATCTTCTTTATGTGCCGGATGATTGATTTTATCAAGGTTCTCAGAGAAACTACACAGTCGCACCTATCTCACTGTGGGCGGTTGTTTTTCGTCAATCTCAGAAACAAAAGGTTCAACAATTCGGTCCACAAAAAAGACCCGTATCTTCATTTTTTTCATATATTGTATCAAAACTACAATAACTCACACGCAATATTTATTTTTTACACTTGAATAATTTGGCATGTCACTAAAGTCGACCGATGTCAACCAATAAACGTATGCTGCTAATGTCGTGACTGCTTTAGGAATGAATGTGAAAGCATTTAAATACAAAAAATATCATAATTAACCTTGGATTTAAATAAACGTAGAGAATACAGGTAAAAAAAAAATCCAACAAACCTAATGCTTTTATGCATGCCTTTTAATCTATAGTTGTACGTGTAAATAATGTAACGCTGCTGTAAATAAATAAAGAAACTATGACAGCCCTGTATTCTATTTTTGGGTGAAATGCTTTGTGTACCATGAAGCCCACCGTGACCTATGAACTATGAACCTGAGTTTGATTCCAGGTCACAGCTGACTCCAGTGGAGAATGATAACTGAATATTTTTTTCTCGGCGCCCACGTTAATAACCTACATTGACCACCATGGTGATGTGTGGTCAAAGAACTGCAATGAGCGACATGACATGTAGAGACTTTCGTCCAATAAAGGATTGATAATGGCCTGCATATTGCATGTAATATCACAGTTGTGTGCACAATAAATACAAGTTCAATATTTATGTAGGAAATCTTTTTTGAATGTTAATTGTGGTTTCTTGGCTCAGCATGTACTGTGCAAAATGTTCCACAACTATATTGATGAGTTCCATTTTCACAATACGTTCAGAAACGTAATGGACACACGCACACACAATTCACTCTTATAACAACAATACAACCAGTTTTCAGACATATTCCAATAATACTATTATTGTTTCATCCAGACTGAAGATTCGAAAATGCAATACATCACGAAAAATGTTTTACAGGCATTGCAAGTAATGATGTGCAAATTGCTTACCTGACTGTAACTGACGGGAACTATTCAAAGCCGAACGGTGTCCAAGCAACAACATGAGTCCTTTCCCATCCTGAAACATTTATTCACTGCTTTGGCAGGAGGCAGATAACAGAATACAAAATGATTTGATTGAAAAATCAGTCAAAGACTTGTGGGGGCTCTATCTCTCAGCTATTGCCTCCCGTGTCAAATCCATTAAGGATGGTGACATGGCATACTAATGAAAAACTTCACATGGACACCTTCCAAGGGAATATTTACTAGGGGCTCCAAAATATTGTCACTCATTGACTTACACGCTAAATCTCCATTGCATATGCATTTAATCTTATCCCTGCATTCCATTTTATCATTCATAGCTGTAGCAAGCTGATTTGAATGTTTATTTTCTTGTATGTTTTTTTTAATTGGATTGTTCAATATTCTGCGGCACAATTAACTTGTGTTTTGCCGTAATGCGTCGTTTAAAAAGGCAATGGCTCTGGAGTTATATCAACGTGTATGAAGTCGGACTGCAAGATTTACTCCTTTAAATTTTAAGGTTGTCAGTGTTTCATCATTTATGAACATATCAGATGCTTTATACCACAATCACCTTTTGGAGACAAGGTAATTCTTCATGGAAAAAATATATATCAGTGAAATTGCCCTTCACTAAACAGTATTAAATAAAGTAACTTCAAAACTCACGTATATATTATTTCTGTGCACTGAAATATATTTTGATGTGCAGAATGCACAGCTGCTTTTAATTACTCCACAAAAGCATTGCATTGAAGAGCAATGCACAAGTGCTATTGGAATATGCAGATATAATTGTAATATATATATCCGTGGTGATGTAAAACCAATCACATCTGATAAATGATGAGTATTTATTTTATTTATTTGAAGCTTTCGTGACTGCAGGAATCCATACTCTTTGGTTCTTTCGGTAAAGACACGTAGGTAGAATAAAAAAAATAGTCTCATTTTTATTAAAAAAAAAATAGTATATATTTTTTATTTTTCTACCTACGTGACTTTACCGAAAGAACCAAAGAGTATTTATTTTATATTGATTAGTATTACCACCGCAGACATGACGGTGAAAGTTATTTTAGACTGTACGGGCAGCAGAGGCAGAAAGGAGGCTCCCATTTGTGTGGAGACAAATGGGTGGTTAAGGTGGGTAGGTATGTTTGCTGGGGCAGATAGAGTGGGAGTAATGCGATAAGTTCAAAGACATATGCCAATACAAGGCCATAAATGATTTCAAGACAATACCCACCCATGTTCAATAGTAGTAATATCAGGACATCATAAAAAGCTAATGATAGTAATAACACGACAGTAAACCACTCTTAACGTGCGTATACCTACCCATAACTTCTTCATGTCACTTCTATCCCTGTGGGAAATTTAATAATAAAGGGATCATTATTACGAGGTTGTATATAACAACACCTCTGGTCGCCGTTTAACTATTGCTGCACGACTAAATGGCTCATCTTGAGACGGTATAAATGAGGTATTAGCCAACGAATCTCAGGATAAATAGACATTATTGCGGTGATTAATTTAAAGAGATATGATGTAGAATTGTCATGTAGGTGCTGGTAACTGATTTCAAAGGCATGCCAAGCATTGACTGCTACCAACTCAACTATTATTGCATATCAACTTTGAATGTAAACTATAAATAAATATGTGTAATACGTAATTTTAATAGCGACATTCTGGTTTTGCAGGCTGTGTATTTTTACATGCACAAATGGCATGAGTAAATCAAATACACATTAAGTGGGTTACTATGCATATTACAATTCAGAAATGTATTCTTTTTTTTAGAAAAAAACAAACATAAAAAATCCAAAGGGTTTCTTACGAGCAGGATATTAGAAGGTAAATGATTAGCAATTGCGTCAAGGGTTAACACTGCATTACATGATGGCAAGGTGATGGGCCCTCTGAGTTTTCATTAATGACATCCAATGGTGATTGCTCAGGCTATTAATCTTGTGATATAATCTAGCCTCTCAAAATTGTTGTTTATGGGTGACAAGCCACGAGTTGCTTAATCTTCTTGTACACACAATGATGCACGAGATAAATAATTGAAGCATCTTATTGGAGATCACAACAGCGCATAACTTACAAATCCAATACCAAACATGATCCCACCTTGTTCTTTGGCATAGAGGACTCGCTAAACATAAGTGTTCCTGACGGATGTGATCAGGCCGCTCACTGTCGTGTAATTCACAACATCCTAAATTGGCGTTTAATGTAACACTGGTGCGTTGTATCAAATTGAACATCTCAACCAATACGGGATGACTGAGCACTGCAAAAAAATAAATCACTGCAAGCAAAACAGGACACCAATGGCTTATTGATTAGATTATCTCGCTTTCAATTGGTTCAAGATACATTTATTCTATCAAATTGACATTTAATTACAAAGAGGTGATTGTTTTGCTGAGATGCTGAAATTCACGGTGTTATGGCATTAGTGTCAGCACACTGATGCAGTAATCTCTGGTGAATATTGGAGTAAAGTAACCTTTGGGGGACTCATCACAGTTCTGTAATAATGGCTTATTTACTTTATGTGTTGTGACGATTGAACATTGTTAATTTATATATATATTTTACTAACAAACACTTATAGGCTATACATACATATCAACAACTGCTCAGTATCGTCATATATTTTTTACTTGTTTATATATATTTTTTAAATTATATGCGTATGAAAAATACCCACCCTCACCTAGGATGAAGAAAATCTATGCAAATCGTATTGTTAGGTTAATGCACTTTAAACAAAACCCGAATGTTTGATTGCAAGGGCTTTCACCAGAAACCATGTAATTAAATTTATTCATTCGGACTTAAAGATTTAAAACTAGAGTATATTCATTGGTTAACCCTTCTACCTGCATTCTAAAACGCTCGCAGTATTGAGTTTTACTACATCGGATCGAGAATCGGAAATGGAAAAAATGAACGGTTTTTTTATTGTTTAATGCATTGATAAGCCCGTTAATTCAGCTACGATGGGATCCCTTTCGCAAGACTTAAGTAGGATCCTACTTAATGCCCATTCAGCGGTAGTAGCGTGATGGTGGATTCCTGTAAAATTCCATGTATTACCCCGCTGAGGTGTGAATGGAATGAATATAACATGGTTAGGCCTGGCTAAACATATTTTTTTTCTAGCGGATAAAGAGATAGGGTGGAGGAAAGCCATTGCACACCCTGAAATGCACACATTAGCGCATGCGCTGTGTTCGTTTGACGCAGGTTCCATCGTTTTTCATCCGACTAATCAGACTTGTAACGGGGTCAAGGTTATTTTAATGGCACGGTGGTAGTCATATAGTGTCACATCTTGAAAACAGTCATGTTTTTAATAGCTGTTTTTGACAACAATCCCACCGGCAATCTACGCTTTTATCTTATCTTTGAATGTTTAATTTCGTTCGTACAAACTAAACCATAAAATGCACGATTGTAGTACGCTTGTGTGAAAATAAATGAACAGGCACGTATCTGTCCTTTGCCATAGGATGTGGATTTTCGTGTAATTCATTTACTGCTCATCGAATCGATTTGTACAAACTAATATTCATGATTATGTCAAACTAACGGTATTGGAAATGATAAGAAGTTGCAACTTGACAACAGAGTATGCTGTCGCCCGTTCTTTTGTACAACACCCACGTTCACCTTTCTTTAATGAGTATATTCCATTTCTGCCTCCTGCTGCCGCACGTAGGATTAGGGTGTTTGATTACTTCACGGCTGACCTCGGTGCCTATCCCTAGCCCGGGAGGGCTTTCAGGTGCCATGTCACAAGCTGGAAATGGAGCACAGCACTAGCGAGCCGGGCTGGTAATGATACAGTAGCCCCGCTAACTATTATGACCTATCAGCTGCACCGATCAATAGTTCTTCCTTTGGAATGTCAGATAATGGGCTTATGCCACAGACTATTCATTTGATGATTGCTTCTATGAAAATCTGCCAAAAAACGATCCCATGTTACACTGCCATTTTGTGTTATGGATGAGTGCAGAACTTTTTTCCTCGGTGTGCATATATACACAGCGTGGAGCGGTAGTGCAACCGTTAGCACATTGCGCTACGAACCTAGCGACCAGAGTTCAATTCCCGCTCACGGCCAACATCAGTGACGATTATCTGAACCAGTCCTGGGCTTCAACTAGGTCGACTCAGCCTAAAATGATTACCTGGTGCGGTGTGCAAATATCACCACTAGGGAGACAAAGGTGGCCTGGCGTGGTGCTGGCCACCTCGTGTGCCATGCCGGCCTTTCATATGTTCTCGCTAACAGCACTTGCCCCAACACTCTGTTATGGCAATATGGAGGATCTTTGTCTTTGTATGTATACAGTGAGGGAAAAAAAGTATTTGATCCCCTGCTGATTTTGTACATTTGCCCACTGACAAAGAAATGATTAAATTTTGATTTAAAGCTTTCGTGACTGCAGGGATTCATAATCTTGGTTCTTTCGGTAAAGTCACGTAGAAGGGAAACAATAAAATAATAATAATATAAAACAATAGAATTCTCACGACGTTTCTACTGCAACAAAAGTAATCACACCTGATGATGAAGAAACGTGCACAATTGTGTTTATTTTTTACCGCCGAAATAACCATGACAGCAACTTACTAATCAATGCAACACATATGACTATGTTGATATTTGTTTAGCAGCTATTTTGCAAGCCTAGGGTGACAAAATCCAACAATTTTCTGCACATTGTTGGATTATACATACAGTGAAGGAAAAAAGTATTTGATCCCCTGATGATTTTGTACGTTTGCCCACTGACAAAGAAATGATCAGTCTATCATTTTAATGGTAGGTTTATTTGAATAGTGAGAGACAGAATAACAACAACAAAATCCAGAAAAAACGCATGTCAAAAATGTTATAAATTGATTTGCATTTTAATGAGGGGAATAAGTATTTGACCCCTCTGCAAAACATGACTTAGTACTTGGTGGCAAAATCCTTGTTGGCAATCACAGAGGTCAGACGTTTCTTGTAGTTGGCCACCAGGTTTGCACACATCTCAGGAGGGAATTTGTTCCACTCCTCTTTGCAGATCTTCTCCAAGTCATTAAGGTTTCGAGGCTGACGTTTGGCAACTCTAACCTTCAGCTCCCTCCACAGATTTTCTATGGGCTTAAGATCTAGAGACTGGCTAGGCCACTCCAGGACCTTAATGTGCTTCTTCTTGAGCCACTACTTTGTTGCCTTGGCCGTGTGCTTTGGGTCATTGTCATGCTGGAATACCCATCCACGACCCATTATCAATGCCCTGACTGAGGGAAGGAGGTTCTCACCCAAGATTTGACGATACATGGCCCCGTCCATCGTCCCTTTGATGCGGTGAAGTTGTCCTGTCCCGTTAGCAGAAAAGCACCCCCAAAGCATAATGATTCCACCTCCATGTTTGACGGTGGGGATGGTGTTCTTGGGGTCATAGGCAGCATTCCTCCTCTTCCAAACACGGCGAGTTGAGTTGATGCCAAAGAGCTCCATTTTGGTCTCATCTGACCACAACACTTTCACCCAGTTGTCCTCTGAATCATTCAGATGTTCATTGGCAAACTTCAGACGGGCATGTATATGTGCTTTCTTGAGCAGGGGGACCTTGCGGGCGCTGCAGGATTTCAGTCCTTCACGGCGTAGTGTGTTACCAATAGTTTTCTTGGTGACTATGGTCCCAGTTGCCTTGAGATCATTGACAAGATCCTCCCGTGTAGTTCTGGGCTGATTCCTCACCGTTCTCATGATCATTGCAACTCCACGAGGTGAGATCTTGCATGGAGCCCAAGGCCGAGGGAGATTGACAGTTCTTTTGTGTTTCTTCCATTTGCGAATAATCGCAACAACTGTTGTCACCTTCTCACCAAGCTGCTTGGCAATTGTCTTTTAGCCCATTCCAGCCTTGTGTAGGTCTACAATCATGTCCCTGACATCCTTGGAGAGCTCTTTGGTCTTGGCCATGGTGAAGAGTTTGGAATCTGATTGATTGATTGATTGCTTCTGTGGACAGGTGTCTTTTATACAGGTAACAAGCTGAGATTAGGAGCACTCCCTTTAAGAGTGTGCTCCTAATCTCAGCTCGTTACCTGTATAAAAGACACCTGGGAGCCAGAAATATTTCTGATTGAGAGGGGGTCAAATACTTATTTCTCTCATTAAAATGCAAATCAATTTATAACATTTTTGACAAGCGTTTTTCTGGATTTTTTTGTTGTTATTCTGTCTCTCACTGTTCAAATAAACCTACCATTAAAATTATAGACTGATCATTTCTTTGTCAGTGGGCAAACGTACAAAATCAGCAGGGGATCAAATACTTTTTTCCCTCACTGTACATATATACTTACACGCAGACATGTCTGGCTGCATGAAGACCATGCTGGTCCCAGTCCAGAATACACTTGCGAGACATTCGGGTTTCCCAGTACCACCTTTCTCTTACGTATTAATAGTTTTCCACATCCAAACCCCATTGGATACCTTACAAGAACCAGAGCCTAGAATCACTGATATATTGTGGCAACACTTTGCCTCACAAGAATATAAGGGCCTGGATTGGATTCCCGACTTGGACACCATTCTGCATGGAGTTTGCATGTTCTCCCCCTGTTTTGCATGGGTTTTCCTCAGGATTCTCCAATTTCCTCTCATAGCTTAAAAAAATGGTATTGGCCAAACATTGTAATGCAAAAATTAAATACCTGCAGATTCCTGCATTGGGATTACACAGCAACATTGCCCCCTCTACTACAAAACAACTTGGCAGTACACTGCTGAAAAATGATGTTTTTTAAGCTTTACTCGGTGAACAAGCATAGAAATACAAATAACATTCCACTTTTCAATGACCACTCACCGCCAGACTCGCTTCGTGCTTGAGCCAGGTTAAAAATAATAAGAGTTGATGAATCCATGGCATTCCTGCTGGGCTGAACTGATCCAAAATGAAAATCAACATATACCTCCCCGCTGGGCAAGGTTATCGAAATGTACCACGCGGGTTTTATCTGAGCCTACGCTGGAACCGGGCGTGAGTTCACGTGGTCAAGGTTGAAGCGACACTCATGACCCATCATGATGACATCACTCACCAGGTTCAACTTCCCAGCCATGTTTGTGTTTGAAACACACGGTGGGAAATTAACGGGCGTATGTTGAACTTCTTACGCAGCCAACCGTGCCAATCGTGACGAGCTGATCGGGATGTGATTAGCCCTCGAGCAACAGCACGGTGCGTCTCGGAATCGTGGGAACATGGGGAAGCAGCGACATGGTGTGGATGCCTTCATTCAGCAGTCGATAGAACATGCCAGGCGATAATTTTTTTATAGGAATGCGACATTGAACATGAATTATTCAACAGGCTGAAAGAGAATAGCTTTGACTGAGACATGGGGAGGGACAACAAACTTAGCACAAAAAATAGTTCTCAATAAATTAGTTTTAAACCTGGATTTAAAGGTGGAAATTATGATATACTTTAAAACCTTGGATTGCGAGCATAATTCGTTCCGGAAACGTGTTTGTAATCCAAAGGACTCGTATATCTAAGCACTCGTATATTAGTTGTGATCACGCGATGCTCGGCAGACAAAGCGTATACGTACTACTCGTATTGCAAGACCTCGCTCGTTTATCAAATTAATATTTTTTTTAAAAAATGCTCGTCTTGCAAAACACTCGCAGACCAAGTTACTCGCAATCCAAGGTTTTACTGTAATAGATTTCAGCTTAAATTTGCCTTACAATCTTTAGAACATAGGTTTTTGCAGACAACATCAGGATCTAACCAACATTAATATTAATATTCTGTCCTATTTGACCAATGTAGCATTTGTAACAGCACACGACTGTTGCTAAATTGCTGAATTGGGTCACGAGAGCTGTTCTCCTACTTATCGGTGAGCTTTGTGAGTTAAATTTCTGTACGTGTGACATTTTATTTCGCTGTGTGAAGCGTTGTGGGGGGGGGGGTCTTAATTACACAAATTTGATAGGGGTCATTCCTAACCCAAAAATCAATTATGAATCCTCACATAAGCCTTGCTTATATTAATAGTTTTTGTACTAAATAAAAAATAAAAATCTGTTGTTAGTTCGTTACCGCACCAATATCAATGAATAGGATACAGAGGATAGAGAGTGGGAAAGCAATCAAAGGGGGGGGGGGGTGACCCCCCCACAACCTACAAGGCCTACGCAGGATGGAGACACACATCCAGGCCCAAGTGCTGGACCTGGATCAGGCCTGGGTTGTTCCAGGACCAGCAAATCTTGAGTTATTACCGTTGAAGAAATGAAGGAAATTAATCCATAGTGGCCTAACCTCTTCTCTGCCTCACACACACACATATGATTAATTTAAACATACACATTAGCAGTGTTATTGTGTACAACACATGCATTCTTTCAAAGGATTTTGGCATGCCCTGCGTCTTCTTTTCCTGAACTGTTGTACAGTGAGGGAAAAAAAGTATTTGATCCCCTGCTGATTTTGTACGTTTGCCCACTGACAAAGAAATGATCAGTCTATAATTTTAATGGTAGGTTTACTTGAATAGTGAGAGACAGAATAACAACAACAAAATCCAGAAAAACGCATGTCAAAAATGTTATAAATTGATTTGCATTTTAATGAGGGAAATAAGTATTTAACCCCTCTGCGAAACATGACTTAGTACTTGGTGGCAAAACCCTTGTTGGCAATCACAGAGGTCAGACGTATCTTGTAGTTGGCCACCAGGTTTGCACACATCTCAGGAGGGATTTTACCCCACTCCAATTTGCAGATCTTCTCCAAGTCATTAAGGTTTCGAGGCTGACGTTTGGCAACTCGAACCTTCAGCTCCCTCCACAGATTTTTCTATGGGATTAAGGTCTGGAGACTGGCTACGCCACTCCAGCACCTTAATGTGCTTCGTCTTGAGCCACTCCTTTGTTGCCTTGGCCGTGTGTTTTGGGTCATTGTCATGCTGGAATACCCATCCACGACCTATTTTCAATGCCCTGGCTGAGGGAAAAAGGTTCTCACCCAAGATTTGACGGTACATGGCCCCGTCCATCGTCCATTTGATGCGGTGAAGTTGTCCTGTCCCCTTAGCAGAAAAACACCCCCAAAGCATAATGTTTCCACCTCCATGTTTGACGGTAGGGATGGTGTTATTGGGGTCATAGGCAGCATTCCTCCTCCTCCAAACACGGCGAGTTGAGTTGATGCCAAAGAGCTCCATTTTGGTCTCATCTGACCACAACACTTTCACCCCGTTGTCCTCTGAATCATCCATATGTTCATTGGCAAACTTCAGACGGGCATGTATATGTGCTTTCTTGAGCAGAGGGACCTTGCGGGTGCTGCAGGATTTCAGTCCTTCACGGCGTAGTGTGTTACCAATTGTTTTCTTGGTGACTATGGTCCCAGCTGCCTTGAGATCATTGACAAGATCATCCCGTGTAGTTCTGGGCTGATTCCTCACCGTTCTCATGATCATTGCAACTCCACGAGGTGAGATCTTGCATTGAGCCCCAGGCCGAGGGAGATAGACAGTTCTTTTGTGTTTCTTCCATTTGCGAATAATCGCACCAACTGTTGTCACCTTCTCACCAAGCTCCTTGGCAATGGTATTGTAGCCCATTCCAGCCTTGTGTAGGTCTACAATCTTGTCCCTGACATCCTTGGAGAGCTCTTTGGTCTTGGCCATGGTGGAGAGTTTGGAATCTGATTGGTTGCTTCTGTGGACAGGTGCCTTTTATACAGGTAACAAGCTGAGATTAGGAGCAATCCCATTAAGAGTGTGCTCCTAATCTCAGCTCGTTACCTGTATAAAAGACACCTGGGAGCCAGAAATCTTTGTGATTGAGAGGGGGTCAAATACTTATTTTCCTCATTAAAATGCAAATCAATTTATAACATTTTTGACATGCGTTTTCTGGATCTTGTAGTTATTCTGTCTCTCACTGTTCAAATAAACTTACCATTAAAATTATAGACTGATCATTTCTTTGTCAGTGGGCAAACGTACAAAATCAGCAGGGGAACAAAGACTTTTTCCCTCGCTGTAATTGTTTATCGCTAGTGGTTACTTGCGGCTGATGACGATGTTACCAGTTGAACAAAATTAAATGAATAGCTATGATAAAACTGCGTGTCAATCAATGTACGTGGGGTGATATCGTTGGACAAGAGAGTGGCACAAAACCACTTGGTTTAAATCGGGTGTAAAACACTTGCTATATCGGAATATGGATCTCAAAGTTTCTCAGCTCTATTGGTAACACATTTCTGCGGTAGAAAGGGCTTTTAGATGCAATCATAACTTATCTACCTAATTACAGACTGAGTCATCAAAGCCGCATTTACATCCTAAAGTGACATGTTATTGCTGTGCGCTGGCAAACTAATTTTTTAAATTAAAACGTTAGAGCTTGTGCCCATCCCAGCCTGTTATAAGGTTGTCATGCTAGCTTAGGACGGTATGTCCTTGTATGAAATTAGATTGCACATCACAACCTGTATAGTATTACCTCACAATGTAGTCACGTCAACCATCCTTACTCTATTCCGCCGGAGTGTCGGAGGCAATGGCAACGGCAGTAAAGGCGCAGCCCTGAAATTTCCTGTTCACGCCACCGCTGGCGGAAGGACCTCCAATAGCTGAAGAGAAACGCCTCGAGAGGGTGTTTCGGTCTGCCCGTCCAGACGTCTGAGAAGCACCCACACTTTACCCTACCACACGTGACCCTTCATATTGACTATGGTGAATCCATTAATACTGCTGGGTTGACAGAGGCGGGGGCGGGGGGTTAGGAAACTTGCCCATTATTTCAACTGCCCTTCCACGGACATCGAACCGGTGACCTCTCGTTCGCAACCTCTGGAAGTCGAGTGTCCTAACCATCACACCACGGCAGCAATCCCCCCGAGTGTATTATTTACATGAATACCTTTTTATCTTGAGATCACCTGTACAAACCAGGCGGTCACAGTTTTCTTTACTCTTCTCCATATGTTCTGTATAGGTATACTGCAATCTCATTCAGGATCAGAATTCGTGCGGTTAAATATCGCAGATGAATAATTCTATTGCAAAATTTCAAATGGGTTTATTTTATTCCTTTGAAAGTGTTCAGTGTAAGTCAAATATTTCTAAAGCTCGGGTCAGCAGATACATTCATATACAGTATGGTCCTACTAGCCTTTGTAAATGTGCTTGTTTAATCATTAAGCGATTTTAAGTTAAATCTAAAAACTCACTTTTTGAAACTTGCTTTTACTTAATATTATTTTAAAGTGTTATTTTTTTTATCATGCTTTCTACATCAATTTATTTTAATCCAATTTTGTTTTGTATGGAAATTGCTGTTATTCTTTTTGTGATTTAGTCTTTTAATAATGTTTTTTTAAATCTGTAAAGCACTTTGAATGGCATCCTTTGCACGAAATAGTGCTATAGAAATAAAGACTTGATTGATTGAATAATAAGAATTTGGGCGACGTAACAATGGCATCTTGCAAAACCGTGGCGCCGCGATTTACATGCAACGGTTTTACGGAGTTGACGTTTGCCATTGGTTGTTAATTGCGTTGCTTTTGCCTCCCCATTTTCTCTCAAGGCTCACGCATGAACAATCATTCCATAATTCATGGACTCATTTTGTCGTGCAAGCAGCTCCTTAGCCCCCCCCCCACCCCTAAAAGACAACGAGACTGGCACGCTAACGCTATTAAGGAAGTCCCCATGAAGGGACCCGTTCGCATTAGGCATGGGCAAACCAAGCAAAAGCGTAGGGGCCTACGAAGTAAGTCAAGTGGCCCCACGATACGCAGAAAATAGGGGTGCATCCAATATCAACTCAAATCCCAATAAAAAAAAAACATTAAAACATTAGCTTTATATATGCATATTTAATAACCTTACAATAATTTTGAAAGTTAAATACATATCGTTTGTTGTTTGCACTGAAATTCATCCCAGCTGGGCCAGGGATTTGTGTATATGTGTACCGTGCTGGTCTTCATATCTACAAGCGAACAGCACTTGCCCCAACAGTCTGTTGAAGGCTGTACGGGGAATCTGTATCTTTATTATGTATGTGTAAGGGTAGCAGGGGGAGCGTGGGTCTCTTCTCTGTTGTCCCAAGGGCAAAGATATCTAAATCCGGCCCTGTTAGTGGTGAAATATTGTGACAGGAACTCTGCTGCAAATTTAGAACATCTCTGAGAACTCAGAATATGATCATAGACGGTGAATGCACACATATACAGAAGATGTAGATGATGAAATGATGATGGCTATAATGATAAGGTATTTAATGCTAATGATGTATACACACGGAGGCACCTGCATACACAAACAAAGGTAAAGGATCACTCTGTAGCCGTTTAGACCTTTGGGCCAGGTGCTTTTAAGAGAGGAGCGATGATACAGTGGATAGAGCACTGTCCTGCAAGTTGAATTGCCAGCTACAGCTAAAGTCAGTGGTCCCTGTCCTGGGCCTCCGCTAGGTTTACTCGGCCTTAAATAGTAGAGTCGTGCACACCAGTAATATAGATCAATTTGGAGGCAACAGATTGTGGAATATATAGAAATTAGACTTAGTAAATTAGAAATCGATTTTTGGTGTGTCGATCATGTAGAGATTTGTGTTGATAGTACAGGAAGACATGAAGTTAGTGGATCATGAATATATTTTGGGTTGCCCCGATTGATAAAGAAACTTGGGGTTGGTAAACCACAAAGACATGTGTCGTTGTTGCAAGAAGAGATTTGGGGTTGGTGGATGCCATCGTCATCATCATAATTGCAGGTGTTTTGTGTGTTGTTGCGAAGCTGTCCTTGGTTGGGGTGTCCACAGTGGATGCCACTGACACGTGCCTTTTAGATACGCGTGTGCGTTTGTCCGTCGGGGAGATTGCACCCTCGATCGATTAGCTTCATTCATAGGCGGCGGGGGTTTGTACGATGACATCACTGCACCCGTGGGAGAATGTTCCTGCTCCTCTCCGAGCTGGCTGGTGGGTTGGATGTGGAATATCGCGTTGCCCTCCCATTGGTTGTTGCCAGCAGAATTTCAGAAACGTTGTGAAGTCATTGAATTTGCCCCACAGTTCAAGGCTAATCCAGACATCATGATATCACAAAGTGTAACGGTGCAGCCCTGCAATGTTTTGATAATCCCACTGCTTGCAGAACTAGAGTGAGCTCTGGAGAGCCACGATAGAGGGCTTTTGGTCTACTCTTCCACAGTTGCCAATTGTCTTGGAACCCCGCCACGTGCGACATGCCTGTCAAGTAAATGTGTTATACCCATTTATACGTTGCTGCTGGGTGGACAGAGGCAGGGATGATTAGGAAACTTACCTATTGTTCTAGATTTGAAGTTTTCGTGACTGCAAGGATCCATACTCTTTGGTTCTTTTGGTAAAGTCACGTAGGTGAAAAAAATAAAATATTAAATAAAAATTTACTCATTTTTTTATTTTATGTTTTCATTTTATTTTTTCACCGACGTGACTTTACCGAAAGAACCAAAGAGTATAGTTACCTGTTGTTTTCTTCAAATTATGTGAACATTAAGATGACACGACAAATATTATGCTACAGTGAAAGCAATCACTGTTACATGTTGCAGTATTCCGCATTGCTTGTACGCATTCTTACTGTGTACATTTATACTGCATATGCACAAACCACACGTCCCCACAAGTTTTTTTTTTCTTCAGAAATTACTTAAACTTCTTTTATTGTGTAATTGGATTCCAATTTGTTAATTTGCATGCGAATAGAGTCTCCACAGGAAAAAAAAATCGCGTACATTTTCAACTTATTTCAGGTGTTTCACAAAGTAGACGCATGCATTGATTTGTCAGGGACGATTGTCAATTTGTGTTTTCATACGTTGCACATATCTTGTCAGATCTTGGAAGCTAAGCAGGCTTGCGTATGGTTAGAACAGTGGTCCCTCGGTTAATGATATTCATTGATTCCACAAAAACAATCGTGAATTGAAATAATCTTAATCGGATATAGGAAATACATTTTAAAGGCTTAAATTTTTCCAAGATGATCAGATCATTAATCAAAAACTTATCATCATGGGACCTCCTTTGCCAGTACCAAAATATGAGAATAGGATTTCCCCTTTTTTCTGGCAACGAAACAGGTGTTAAGATGTTAAAACACCAAACTGAAACCTTTTACAAGGAATCATGTTCGGATTAACCACAATACTTGTGGTCAGAATGCAAACAAAAAATACTCTGATAATATATGCATTGTCTTTGAAACTGATTGGACCACACCAGAGCCAGCTTTCTTTTGATTCTTTCGGCGTCCTCTGGTCTAACACCGTTTTTTTTATAAATAGGTTTCAGTTTGCTGTTTTAACATCTCAACACCTGTTTTGTTGCCAGAAAAAAGGGGAAAACCTACTCTCAAAAACTTATCGTGAATAGGACCACTATTGAAGGCGAATCATGAACCGAAATATCGTTCATCGATGGCATCATAAACCGAGGGACCATTGCACTTGGATGAGAGACTGCCTCGGAATGCCATGTGGCTCTGTAGTGGCCAAGAAGCAGCAGATCAGCAAAGAATCGTTAAATCAATCATTGGTCGTTATTCCGTCAATTGCATCTGGTATTTTTTATTCCCCAGGTACTCTGCTTTAATCTCAAATGCCAAACACGTGTTCGTGGAATTGGTCAAACATCCGGTTGCATGACCACACTCAGAATAAGAGCTGAGACTCAGTGAGTTAAATCGAGGCTACCATCGTTAGCATTATATTTGCAACGCTCAAATTAGTCTTTTGAGATCATATACATTGTATGGATTACACTTTCAGCAAAGTGGTTTGCTTGAGGCTTGTAAGAAGGCCATATTAAGTATCATATATTATTGAAAAGAGATTGCTCAGGCGAGCGTTCCCCCCGATCGGACGTGATTATGAGTTGAGTGTGGTTCAACTTCCCTTAAACGCCAGCTAACATGTTCTGACACAGGACCACTGGGCATGAATGCATCAAAGAATCCGGACAGATTAACCGATACACGTACAAAAGCAGAGCATGCATTTTGCAAAAGGTTCTTTCAACTTCAATGAGAAACCGTTTCTAATTAAACACTTTACTCTTCACCAAATATTCTGGTACAAGGGCCTTTAATCCTGCTGTAAAAATTCATTAATTCCTCTTATGCTACATTTATTTCACAAGGAAAGCTTACATTGTCATCTGAATTTCTAAGTTAATAAGCTTGTGCTAATTTTTTTTAAAAACCTAACTTTTCCCCCCTGGTTTACAGTCTTTAGTTACATAGCAGCGGTGACTTAATTTTGCCCACAATTCCCTTTTAGCTGAACATGCTGGAATACAATTCATCCTACCCTCACTTGAAGCTTGAATTAATTGGCCTGGTATGCTAAACTGGCTCGTCTCTGGCAAGATTCATCTAATCACGAATATATATGAATCTAACAGTGGCACTGATGCACACAGCCACACTTCTCCACAGAGCATGCACAATTAGACATTCAGCGTAGGCCCTTGTGGGTTTTTTTTGGCTATTGATTACATTCTAGACATTATTACATTTTTTGTATCACATTAACCAACACCATAATTAGGTTTTAGTATGTAGATGTTTACTATTATACTGAATGATGGGCACTTAAATTTTGTTAATTGAAATAATAATAACTATATTAACATCGTCAAAAAAGTCAAATAGATTTCTTACCTAAATATGAATGTGGCAGCACTTGTCGCTTGATTAGAAACCTGAACTAAATGTGGACATTCCACATTCCTGCGGCAGATACACGACAACTAATATGGCCACCACTGTCGGCTTACCCCTTAAAGTGGTGCTCAATATATTCATTGATCTTAGGTAATTAAACATCCAGGTTCAAGAAAAAATCTAAATAAATTCACTGCCTCCTCTGGGACTAATACTTGTATATAGACATTTACCACGTATATAATTGTTATGTTTAAGTATGTTTTTGTATTTTTCTGGATTTGTTCTCGGCGTCATTTCTCGAGAGGAAGAATCCGTTTGTACATTTTGCTGAACACCGTGTCCCATGTGTTCGATAACAGCTGCAGTAGGAAGAGCTTTTCACAGGACTCCTGAAAAATCCTTCTATCATTTACATATTCGGGGTCACATTCTCCCATAACAGTCGAACCAATCATAAAAAAAAACCTTTGAATTTTTTTAGCTTACATATTGACCAAAATTTAGCAAAATTAATTTGAATGTTTGCGTGTGGTGTGTGCACCTGGATCTGTCCTGTGTCAGCGAGACTTCCACAAAGTGCACCTAGCCTAGTGACGTCACCGGCACTTAGTGGCGAATGGCGGCTGTTTGTTGTGCAGTCATTGGCTGGGGGCCTTCATCTGCGCTCACTCGCAGCACGTGCCCCAACGGTCTGTTTGGAGGCGATGCTGGAGATCTTTTTGTCTTTGCAATAATTGGTGACTGGGCTTAGACCATCATCAACTCGCAACACTTGTGAACTAAGTCTAATGACAGTGGCTGAAACCCGGATTCAAATCCAGGATCTTAGCATGGCAGGCATCTGTTGCTCTCGCCACTAAACCACCTTCATGCTGTAAATAATAACGTGTATGTAAACACAAAGTGCCGATGAACAAATCACCTGGAATGCACCCAATGCCGTCACATCTTGGAAGCTCAGCAGGGAGATTGGGTCTGGATAGCGTTTTTTATAGGTGACCAATACACCTGGATCTCTCCAGTCTAAATCAAGTTTCTGATTCTGATACACCTGCCAAGTTGTAATAAGCAGATGTGAGGCTATGCCACGTTGTGAACAACAAACAGCAGTGAAGCAAACCACATCGCCGTGTTGTGCATCTACGTTCCTCCATCTATGCTACCCACCTTCACCATCCCGCACTAACCTGCTTGTTTCAATAACCCCAACAACACACATGGAATGTGGAGAGTGATATCTTGCAGGGGATTTTCAAAAATGGCTGTACGTGGAAATGTACAAACAAAAACATTATAGACCTTTAAGACCCACAATAGTTGAATTTCCCGGCTATCAATGTAGCAAATTAACTGGCCCAGCATGCACGGAAAGCAGCACCTCTCCGTAACGTCCGTGCAAAAATACAAAATGTAAAAACAAATAATTTTTTTAGAAACATTATTGGATGAGTAAGTCACGCGATAAATTCTTCCATCCGCATACATTGTGCCCACAGGTTTTCTTAGTCCAAAGGAGCTCAAGCTATTTTGTAATTGACACTTCAGTAAGAGATATATGTTTAACGCGTAGGCTTTCGCGACCAATATCATCCATAACAGGTTTTTTTTTTAGATCTAACCCCCCCCTCCTCCCAAAAAAACCCCTATATAATGCGAGATATCTCTTGCAGCAAAGATGGATACAAACTTTTAAATGAGTAACCATTATCACATGGAATAAACGTAAAAGGTGCAGGTCCAGTCCTTCAATTGCTTGCTAATGCCACCGCTGGTATAAAGGCCTCAACTAAAGGGAGCTCTAAAGAGCCTTTTTATAAAAGGGCATTTTGCCTTAATTTTTCACACTTGCCAGACATCTTGAAAGACGTGGGAGTACCCACACTTTGTCACACCACACGTGACCTGCCAATCGACGAACTCGATGTGTTACCCATTTATACTGCTGTGTGGGCCAGAGGTTGAGAGGGATTTTAAGAAAGCATTCCCGTATTTTCAAATGCTGGTGCCGGCAGGGTGAGTCGAGCGAACTCTGGATCACAAGTGCAGCGTGCTATAACTATTACACCACAGCAGCAGCAGCAGCAGCATCCGGATAGTCATGCTCGCATAGTCATTCATTTAATGAAATGATTTCAGAAAACCCATTTTTGGGTACAATCTGATAGCTGAGTGGTTGTCGTTTTTTTTAATATCAGGAGATGTTGTGTCCTTACAGATGGATTTAGAACGGTGTGTTTCTGCAGCAGGAAGAGCGCATTGAGTGTGTGGCAGTATTTGATGTCTATCCCACGGTATCTACAGACAACTGTAACTTATTTTTTTGTTTTTCAAGTTGTGTTAATAATTGGTATCGTCGTTGTGGAATTATATAAAGTGTAATAATATTTGCACAGCTTTCGATTTCTAACGTCTGATTTAAAAAAAAAAGATCTCTATAGTTTGTTAAAATAGAATTAAATCTAAAGTTTCCACCACAACCAGACACAAATTGGCATGCTAATTGTGTGCATAAATTATCTGTATAAATGTGGAGAATAGACTGTTTTCAAGTGTGCTCATTTCAGTTCATGCTGAAATATCTGCTGCCACTACCAAGACAAAGCAGTTTGATTTTGGATGCTATTATCTTGCTTTTAATCTGTGTTCATATTCATGAACACAGTATGACTCTTCTTTGGTTCTTTCGGTAAAGTCACGTAGAATGAGAATAAAATAATAAAATAACACAATAAAATTCTCACGACGTTTCGGCCACAACGCAAGCGGCCATCTTCAGGTGAAAGGAACAGACCTGTCGGGACGACAGAACTTCAGGTGAAAGGAACAGACCTGTCGGGACGACAAGTTCTGTCGTCCCGACAGGTCTGTTCCTTTCACCTGAAGACGGCCGCTTGCGTTGTGGCCGAAACGTCGTGAGAATTTTATTGTGTTATTTTATTTTTTTATTCTCATTCTACGTGACTTTACCCAAAGAACCAAAGAAGATGAATCATTGCAGTCACGAAAGCTTTAAATCGAAACAGTATGACTCATTGTCTATGTTGATGGGGAAGGCCATTGGAGATCCTCATATACACAATATGTATCTGCAAATGTGTACGCAAAAATAAATTGTGGATGATAGTTAAATTATGGCTATGGATAATGAGTTGATGCAGACCTTACAGCTCCTGCAGACATGTGGGGCAATGGGTATTCATAGGTCAGGGATAAGAAGAGTTCGATAGTAACTATTTGTCTCTGCCGACACATTTTTCTTTGATTTTAAGAAAAAAACTATGAACTTTACTAAGCAAATATTAATAGTCAATGACTGGCAAATGTCCCGTGGGAAGACAAACTTACTTACAGGGAGGTATTGTCGAGAGAATCAACAAAACACTCCATTAAACACAGGAAGGGGTTCTAAGCGAAATAGCAAGGTAAAGTTTTTGGCCATTTGGCAGTGGCCTAACTTGTGTTAAAAATCTCACGAGATCAGCTCAATGCCAACATGGGTTTTGGTGAAACGTGGCGTGAGGTTGTTCCATTAGTGGTGGTTAGCCGACAGCAGGACTTTGACGCTGGACGGTGTGGTCTCATTATTTGTAGAACCAGTCCTGGCACTGATTGGAAAGTGAGTGCACAAAAAAAAGCAACTCGTGGTAAATAAAGAGTGACACAGACCACAAGGTCAACAGGATTTGCTTGAGTGGAGTCTTGTTTGATGGCTTTTTTCAAATTCTTATCTATTTCAATTAATTACATTGAATACTATGAAAACAGTAGAACAGTTGTTGCTGGATAAGCCAGTCACAGCATGAGAGATAGAGCCCGTTGTTGTTTTTCCTCAGGTCAGGCTTTAAAAAAATGAAGGGATCCCCTTTGGGTCTGTTAAATCGCCTGTGTTGGAGAGTTTACTTTTAATCCATTGATGTGTTTTACTCTCTGAACCGCTCAAATTCAAAGAAAGTGGTGAGCACTAATTTTGGGCGGTGTTTTGCCTTGTCGTCACGAAAAGAGTCCTCGGTCATCAGAAACATAAATTTTGATTTAAAGCTTTCGTGACTGCAGGGATTCATATTCTTGGTTCTTTCGGTAAAGTCACCACGTAGAAGGGAAACAATAAAATAATAAAAATATAAAACAATACAATTTTCACATCAGAAACATGTTGATGCATTGGAACAAGTCCTTACTCTGGAGAAGGCATTCGTTTTTCACCTGACAACCCTCGGGCGTGAACTCAGAATCTTTTTTACCGGTGCTGGACCAGTCGATTCCAATGGTAAATTACGATCCGATAGCTTTAGGACGTTTAAAATGTAAAGCACATGGAGGTGAATAAATGGCAAAATGCACGGGCTGTATAATGAAGCTTTCGTTTTTTTTGTCGCTGATAACTTGGACTTTATATTTCACGTTGATAATTCCGAACCTATTAACGCAAAAGAATGACTTCACTTCGCGGCTCTTTAAAATATATTTCAAGCAGTTTGCTTTGCATAATTATATTCGTTCGCACAAAGGAGTTTAAGTATGCGGAGCACTTTATTGCAAGTTAGGCTGCTGATTTTGTTTTGAGAAAATACACCAATGTCTATTAATGTTAAGTAGGCAGAATAAACTTTTAGATAATATTTGTTTAGCTTCATGTTAATGGGATCATGTTAAGTTGCATGAATTCAGATGTTTTTTTCTCCTCTTGCCACTCTCTCTCTCTCTGTGGCAATATTGGCAATCTTTATGCAGACTAAACAAGCGTACTTGCAGACGTTTTCAGAATAGCCATTTATTTCGCTACTTGTGATTGAGCGGGTGTCAAATGTTGAATAAAAAAAGATGTTTTATTTAAAGTATTGAGAATTTTTACATTAAAAAATATGAAAATCTGCAATCTAACCCCGACCTAATTAAGCCAGGGCTGTATTGTAAAAAAAAACAGCTGGTAAAATGTCAAAAGCAGTAAAATAAGCATGCGTGATTGGGGAATGGTGCAAGCTTCAGTGTAATTATCGTAAACTTAACTACCTTATGCCGTGTCTGTGAAACCGAAGGCAATAAATCAAGTAATTTCTCACTGAGACTTTTGAATTGCATGGATCAGGATCATTTCCCCAGAGAGGAGTGTCTTATAGCTTTTAAATCTAACCACACTACAGCCAGATAGCAATTGCCAACAAGGCCAAACACCGCCCCTGCTTTGCCTAAACACAAACTAAATACAAACTAACGTTGACCGTGACTGACTGCATTTTTATTAAATAAATAAGCAAATTACACGTGTTTTTAGCTGGGCTGTGCTAATTTAAGTAAACGATTTAAGCCATTGCAATGCATAATGTGTACAGGTATTACCATTGTGGCATAACATGTAATACATCTTCGCAAATACATTTTAAATGGATTACAAGCTACTCCACTGTGTTAATATAAATTACTATTTTGCACATCACGGCGATTTCTTTGTCATCAAATCAGCCTACAGCTGTATAACAATGTGCACCTTTTGCCAAAATTAATACCATTTGGGTTTGCGTTTTTTCACAACCTTTACGGCCAGTGAACATCCACAGAGGAATTATCTGCCTCAAACAACATTTGGAGAAATCTCTTTGTGTTCATGCAATCTGGAAGTAATGCCCTTACCTTTGAGTTCAAGCATCGCTGGTTTAAACCCTGATAATGCCAAGTGTGCAATTCCTTAACAGGTAGCTGCGTTCCCCCTTATGCTTTGTTAAAAATCTCATTACCCTCTTAACAAGGCCAAGGCATGGCTCGCTGGCATTAAATGTCGAAATTAACCATCTGCAGTAAGTGACATATCTCATAGAAATGTTTTGGAGAATTGCCTTTGAATGAAGGTACACGTCCCTTACTGAGAGTCGCAGAGTAAAATATCAAGTAATTCATGTCCACTGCTTGATAAAGGCCTTTCCCGTGCTGTGTCTGCTGTGGGGGTTGTTTTTATCTGACTTCACAGCACTGCTCAGTGGAGGTTAGGTAAAGGGAGATGCTGCAAGACGGGTTCAGATCTCACTCGCCACAGATGTTCGCGGTGGCCCGGAATCAAACACGTGTTACCTGGTTCAAAGCATAGTGAGCGCTAATCGCCACAGCACTGCTCTCCCTCCCCCCCCCCCCTAGATTTGTAATTTGTTTGGGATTAATACATCCAAAACAGATATGCGCTTTTGTTACTTTCTTCAGTTAGCAAACAATTGACCTCGTCGTATGCCTCGGCAATTAAGCCTACCGCCTGCCTCCTGCTGCTTACTCTCATCATACGATTTAGTTTTAATTGATTTGCATTTTCTTCAAGTTTGCACATTACATATGCTGCACATTTCCGTTGGCGCTTGGCGTATTGTGGCGTGGGGCAGAGAGATAGTTTTCAACGTCCTCGTGTATGGACGACGCATCGGCGGGACAAGGGGTGAAGGGTTGTAATCGAGATGGCGTGGACACTACCAGGCATGGATGGGCTACAGCCGGGGACAGCCTCAGTTGGAAGTTGGCCATGGATGGCTCCTGACCTATTGGTGTCACCAAGGCATTAAAGAATAAGAAGATGAAAATGGAGTTTTATAGCAAAGGCATAGCAAGGGTTGTGTACTTGCTGCCTTCCGAGGTGCACAAAGGGACAGCATAATAAACGTGGCACCTTTACGACATATGCACCAGGTCATTCAGTATTTATTTGGCGTTAAACTTGTGGAAACACCGTTCATCTTTGTCTCGCGTGGACACCAATCCTAGACGGTGGTACAAGCGTGCAGGTAAGCAAGATAGCGCATCGTGGTTACACGTTTTGACCAAACATTCGCATGCAATTCTTTATTGTAGCCGCAACAAATCGTCGACGTGTGATTTACGAACGTGGTCATGAGCAAAAGGGCAGGAGGAACACAACATTAACATTTAGAAAACGAACCTGATGAGACGCACGCTTGGGATTTCACTGAGAGAAATAGGAATCCGTAGATTTTAGAAAATATATGCGGGCAAATGTCATTCTTCAAACTGTAAAAGAAAAGTAAGTGCTTGCGAAGGACAGATGGAGAGAATGGATGGTGTATGAATGCTAAACTTCTTTCGCACTTGACGTAGCCAACCGTGCTAATCGCAGGTTAGGGGGGAGGACAACAAACTAAACACAAAAAGCAGTTCTAAAGAAACGATAGTCTTTGTTCTTTCGTTAAAGTCACGTAGATAGCACTGGCTGACTCACGCCGTGCGTCTCTCCTCCTCCCAGCTCCCCCATTGTCTACTCCGACATTGGCACTGGCTGACTGGCTGATTGGCTGACTGGCTGATTGGCTGATTGGCTGACTGGCTGATTGGCTGACTGGCTGATTGTCTGATTGGCTGATTGTCTGATTGGCTGACTGGCTGATTGGCTGACTGGCTGATTGGCTGACTGGCTGATTGGCTGATTGGCTGCCCCGCCCATGCTGTTTGTGCCGTGTAGCCCTCAACTCCCAGCTCACGTCCCCCGCCCACTCACTTTGGAAGCCCTAATAAGCAGTCGCATTTGGAGGCTTGCCTCCTCTTTTCTCTCTGCCTGATGAAGACCGCTTGTGTTGCGATCGAAACGTCGTGGGTTTTTTGCTTTTATGATTTTCAATTTATCATTTAAAATTTTCATTTAAATATTACTTTTTTATTTTCTATCTACGTCACTTTACCGAAAGAACCAAGAATATGAATTCCTGCAGTCACGAAAGTTTAAAGTCAAAACTAAAGAAACGAGTTTTCAATCTAGACGATTTAAAAGTGCATCGCTCCAGTGGCTTCTTAATACCGGAAGGAAGAGCGTTGCAGATGGCCACGGAAGCGCATCTGAAAGTGCGCGCTGCGGTGATCGTCTTTGTTCGATGTCCAAGCATCATTACTGAGTTGCAGCCAAGGATTGAAATGTGGCCGAGAGGACTTTCCCCGTTGAGATGCCGCTATCGTACCGGATCGTGTTCCAGCGATGGTGGCCTATTACATCATCGGACCATTAGGCATGTGGTCATAGCCTAGGGAGGCCTGCATCTCGCACCTCCAATCCGCACAGTCGGTTACGTACGGTTCAACATACATATAGCAGTGAATTGATAATGGCTGCTGATGATGAATCTAAACCTTCGCTGTATAGACTGTCAGGATCCAGCGCATGACATTAACTTTAATGATGTATAGTCTTCCAAGCACGTTTTCATTTAACCTCTTCGCTGCAGCTGACACTGGGATATTTGAGAAAAAAAACAGAGCTGGCTCATTTGCTAAGAAGAGTGAAGTTTAGTTAATTAATTAGGATAATTTCCCTTGGGTGGGATGAAGGGAAAGGGGTGGGGGGAGGGTGAACTGGAAATGGATTTCGGAGGTAATTTATGTATGTTGATAAAATAAATCTAGTTTCAAAAATGCATAGTTCCAGTGGCTTCCTAACATCAGAAGGAAAGAGCATTCCAGCCAGCGGCGAAAGCGCATCTGAAATTCGCGCGATTCGGTAACCGCCGTCGTTCGATGGCCAGCCAAAAAGCCTCTGCGAGTACGTAAGTATATATGCGTGTTAAACTTCTTTCGCACCGTACGTAACCAACCATGCTAATCGGAGGTGCCGGAGGGAAAGGGCAGCAATGCGGGGGAAGGACAACAAGGTGGATGGCTGCGACCACGGAACGCTCTCTGGGCCTTCGCATAATCGCTTATGCCAGGTGTCGAAAAGAGTTACATTGAAAAGTGGGATCATGCCACCGTGGTCAAAGTGAAATAAAAAAAATCAACTTTTTTTTCTGCTGTGAGCGTAGTTGTGTTCCCCTTGACTCTGGCATCACTTTCAATTCCACTGAGGTTTACCTGTTGTTCAACTTTCAGACGGACACCGACAATGGGAAGCCCCTCCCTCCGCCCGGCATGCCGAGACAACTCAATAACAGCACCTCGCCATGGTGGCAAACACTGGGCAGGGGTGGCCCTAACTTGGGTTTGCAGACCTTTCGCTGCAGTCTCAACGCAGGATGATGCCACTGCAGAGAATCGCGCAGCAATTATGTCATGGCGTGTGATGTCAGCCAGCTCCACTTCTCAAAATGATTCTGATCCCACAATTCGTGTGCGTCGCTGCCTGGTTCCGTGAGCAACATTATCGGTGTTTCGGAGATATTTCATCCGGCACATGACCGAGAAGGAAGCTGCACGTGATCATTCTACATGCCACTGGGCAATTACACGGCCCAGTGCGGGATTTAATTACTCGAAGGAGTAATTTAAAGTCAATTTACAAATAATTTAAATGGTTTGAAAAGAAAGAAAAAAGCATATTTTGTGCACAATTTGATTAATTCTGTTGAAAGCACCTCATTCAATGCTGCGGAATTTACAACGAAGGGACGCTACGGGAGGAATGTTGGAGCTAATAAAGCTTCGTGTTGTTCTGTGCCCGGTTCAAAGCATATCGACTCGCGTGCTTAACACATTCCACGATTGTCCGTAGTGTGTCTGTGCTCTTGTTTACAATTCGCCTCTACTGCGTTTTGTTTGAGCCATTGCCAGACCACTGCATTTTTTTTGGCAGTCCCAGCTTATGTTAAAACCAGACATCAATAACCTTCACGGGAAGAAAAAAAAAGCTTTAATCAAACATTTGCGATAGCCATTCATTGTGTAACCACTAAAGAGGCCACTTGAGACGCGCTGTGCTTCAAATACATTAGCATAGGTATTATTTATTGTTATGTTATTATGTCACGGCTATGTTCCCGTTACTATATATCTTCATCGGCCGTGATCTATGCACTGCCCAATGAAGACCTTTCCAATCGACCGCCATCTCTGTCCTGGTCTTGCGATGTAACACTTCATCCAGCATCTTGCGCCGCGAGCTGACTTTATAACTCCATCTCTATGGTAAGGAGTGCTTCTCTATCTCTCATTCTCTTGTTTGGCTGCCACTCCATAGTTAGTTTTGGCCATCAGGGATAATATAATCATTTCGAGCGACGTGTCCTGCCCAAGCTCATCTCTAACTTATTCATGCTCTATTTTTATTTTTACAGGTAAGGCGCACTGAGATACTACATAGCTCTTTTTCAGAAGCGACCTGGCCAAAACTGATAGCTCAACGAAGGTGCCTTATCACGAGGAAACGTATAGCAGCCAAAATAATACTTTAATGCATGTTGATTGTTAATGGGGACGGAAAAACCAGAGGACCCGGAGAAAAATCTACAGGACCACAGTGAGACCATGCAAACTCGAGATATACAGGCCTCAGGGCCACGATCGAACCCAAGACCTCCTGTATACAAAGCGAGGACGTTAACATCTCCTAGCCAGCGTGGCGCCACGTGTTCGTCTGTCCGGCCCTCGGTGTAATTCCAAGCATGCAACTCTTCGAGCTTATTCTTCTCTTTTCTTGATCAATTTCCACATGTTTTATTATTAAAATATCATGAAAGGAAATTTTGACGGATTAAATCGTTTCCTGTTTAAGCACTGATATTTTTTTTCATTTTTAAGTACAGGTATTATTTTTTTAAAGCAAAGTTCTATAACTGTTGACAATTATTTGAAGGTTACATTCTTCGCAGAGATGGAGCAATGAGAACAGCACACGTTTGGCTGCGTACGGTGCGAAATAAGTTCAACGTACATACAGACACACACGCGCAGTTGTTAGAGTATTTGCTGGATCACAAGACTGCGAGGGATGGCGATGTTGTTTAGAGAGCACTTCATTCAGCAGTGGATAAATCATGGCTGATGCATTTTGATGAATATTTACACGTGTTTTAGCTGGGTTGTGGGAACACAGCAACATTTGTCAAGGTTTCATCACGCGCAGTATACTATTTCACCACAGCCGTATATGAGATCAAGACTATTAATCTGTATTAATGGAGTAAGTTTTTTGTTTAACTTTTCGTTAAAAAAGGAACTATGCTGTCTAGTTTGTGCACTAAATGTTTCCATGTGAAAAGCATAAACCATGCCATCTTGAGCACACATTGATCTGGGCGAACGATGCCAGTCTACTGCACGACACTTGCCCATTATCTCAGTTTTGGTTTGCGTTTGGGGGTAAGTGAATACAAATAAGTTTGTAATCGAACGACGGCCAAGAGGAGCACAGAGCACCTTCCCCCAGCAGAAACCCCCCGATTGACAGAGCATCGTGGGTATTAGGTAGCACATTGATTGATGCTGTCAATAGCAGTGTCACTCCAGTTTGGCTAACAAGTAGATCTGTCATCGCATCCCGTGATTGCTACCGACATCGGGCATCGATACGGATGCTCGCGAGTGATTGCCTTTGTGTCGAGCAATTTCATTTCGTACGTTGAACTTCTTTCGCATCGTACATAGCCAACCATGACTAATCGGTGGCTTCCTAATATTAGAAGGAAAAGCGTTCCAGACGGTCGCAAAAGCACACCTGAGAGTGTGTGATGCAGTGGCCGTCTTTGTTCAATAGCTTTCGAAAAAGCCGCTGCGAGAATGAGCATCAGTTACTTTATTAGTTGCTGCATATCAAAACAAAGCAAACAAAAAACTACCCATCTCCATATTATCACTGCAAGGCAAATGTATCCCTGTCAAATCTAGTTCCTTTGCCAATGGGCAGTGATAATGAGCAGCTGAGCGTTGCAGTCTAATCTTATCAATACCTCATTGTGCAAAACTCAGCCTGGCTTATGTATGTACATGTAACCTTTTGAAAATTAATGTCCCTGCCTTACAGAAAGGGCAAACCTTCAGTTTGCGTTAATTTTGACATGCGGGCCTCCTTGGCAAATTTAATTTCTAGTCTACGCTTCAGAACAAAGTGTAATTTTGGGCATCTAAAACATTGAGCTTTAGCGTGTATAATGTTTGACTTACATGTAAAAAAAATATTTCAGATCTTTTCAAATATATGAACTGTCTTCACGTAAATATAGTTAATTAATATAAATTGGCTTCTTGTACGTGATTATATCAATTTTCCATTCGAATAATCACCCTTTTCGTTTGATGCTTTCATTATGAGCTATAATGTCAACCTGTTGAACATGCAAGCTTCGGTGCCCTGGCAGGCATTTGCATATTTGGTCATTATGTACTGCTGAAAATGCATACAAGATTTCATGTTTCTCACAATTCCATTATCATAAAGTATGTAAAGGCTTTATGTGTTACCATTTCGGTATGCTCTGGATCTATGAGCTGCTAAAGAGGAATTTAACATTCACCTTGTAATTGAAGACACATTAGTCTCACCATCACGTGACCGCACATCCCAGTAATGCGTCCTCATCAGAGTAATTCTACCAACGTTTCCAGCGTTCCTCAATGCTGTCAGAGGGAACCTGATTGAATGTTTGGGATGACGTACCTCTCCTTATGCACACCCTTCAGCGGTAGTGCCTGCTTTATGCCTTGCCTTTGGCTGTCTCTCCACCCATAGGCTTCCCAATAATTGGGTGACAGCTGTCACCGTGGCTCTGAAGGAATGAAAGATGGGTGTTCATCTTGCCACGGGCTGCCACCTGCTCAGAGAACGAATCCTCCATTCAGCCTGGCCCCTGGATTAAAATCACGACCGTTTTGTCACTCGCGATGTGTTCGCTCTGAAACGTGCTGCTTGATAGCCCAGCAAACATTTTATTTATTTATCACGACTCTTTTGAGTTTCTTTCAGGGGATCTTAGCGTAGGATAAATAGGTTTAAGCCTTAGTTTCTATCCACCATTTCTCACCAGTGTTGTATGTATGCTGCCCATATTTCGCACCGTGCGTAGCTAACCGTGCTGTTGTTGATGGCAATGTGAATGCGACCGCGGTGTGAATTTGATGTTGTTCTGCAAGCGTGCAAAGAAGGTAATGCCACGGGTTAAAATGAACATTTGTGTGGTGCAATAAAAAATGTATAAACAACCGTCCACAGTGGCGCTCGTGAAGAACTAAGGAGGGGAGTGCGGATGCGATTATGCATGTGCTAACTTGGGTCTTGGGTCACCTCCAAAGAACTGAAGCTCTTTCGTCCCGACAGTTCTGTACCTTTCACCTGAAGACGGCCGCTTGCGTTGTGGCCGAAACGTCGTGAGAATTTTATTGTGTTATTTTATTATTTTATTCTCATTCTACGTGACTTTACCGAAAGAACCAAAGAAGAAAAAAAACTGAGGTTGTTTCTGCACTGCACCCAAAAACCTGTGTGCTTATTTCAGCCCGAGGCAATAAAACGGTGTCTTCACCAAACATAGCAGCTTAAAAGGAACTCGGGTAATTTATTGTAATAGTAAACCGCCAAACAGCAGAGAGTTGTTTGTAAGCTGATGCGTTTTAATGGACTTTTTGTAAAGGGTGGATGGGAAAGCAGTTGAAATGTTCATTCATATGGGTGTTACATTTGTTTTTTTAGTTCATGGAAATCCAGTAGACAAGAGCGGTTTGGTAACAACAACAACCACGACAATACTGCCGAGTGTCTGTGCTGTGCATTAAGTAAGTCTATGATGGCAATGGAACAGTTCTTTATATTCTCGCAACTTACACGATATCTCAATTATCGATGTAAAATATATTGCAATTCATAAAAAATGTACTATTGAAGCATGTTAAAACAACTTTACGTTATATTACAATGAGACATTATCCTTGAAAATAGCGGAATAACAAGTCGTCGAGGATAATTTTAAATGATTATTTTGTAACAACATGTTTTTTTATTCCTCGGTGGTAAGTGTTATTTCCTAATTGCTTACGCCTCAAAAGTACAGAAAATGGCTCTTATTCTCAACAAACTTTGCTTTTGTGACCAGGAAGGTGATATTTTGAAATTTACCTATTTTCAATGAGACAACGGGCGAATTTGTGTCTTTTCGTTCATATAAAGTCAGAAAACAACAACATATGAATCAAACTTAACATGTATTTATAATAAAGTAATACAAAAATGACTACAAAAGATTTAGACACCAAGGTGCACTACCACAGGCGGGACTGGCCACAGCGGACCAAGTTCTCTGTGGGGAGGAACAACGTCAAGTGGGAGTCACTGGTGGATCCCCAGAAGCTGCTGATGACACCACTGCACATCAAATTGGGCCTTATGAAACAATTTGTCAGAGCTGTAGATAAGGAGTCGGCAGCCTTCAAGTACCTTTAAGACTTCTTCCCTAAGCTGTCTGAGGCAAAGGTCAAAGCCGGTGTCTCCGTCGGACCACAGATAAATAAGATCCTGGAGTGCAATGAATTCCCCAAGAAGCTCACTAGTAAGGAGAAAGCAACTTGGAATAGCTTTGTACCAGTGGTTCATGGCTTCCTGGGCAATCACAAGGTCGAAAACTATGTGGAGCTGGTTGAGACTCTGGTGAAGAACTACGGCACAATGGGCTGTAGGATGTCCCTCAAAGTCCATATCCTTGATGCTCATCTTGATAAATTCAAGAGCAACATGGGAGCATACTCGGAGGAGAAAGGCGAGTGCTTCCATCAGGATATACTGGACTTTGAATGCTGCTACCAAGGACAGTATAACGAGAACATGATGGGAGACTACATTTGGGGGCTGATTCGTGAAAGTGATTTACAGTATAATCGTAAATCTCGAAAAACGACTCACTTAGAAATCTTTTGTAGTCATTTTTGTATTACTTTAGTATAAATACATGTTAATTTTGATTGATATGTTGTTTTTCCTGACTTTATGTGAACAAAAAGATACAAATTCACCCGTTTTCTCATTGAAAATAGGTAAATTTCAAACTATCACTGTCCTGGTCACAAAATCAAAGTTTTATGGGGAATAATAGTTATTGCGGTAAGAGGTTAAGATACAGTGCAGTGAAAAATGAATCATCTGGGTCATTTAGAAAGCAGTTATTTGTTTAAAGGCATTAGGGGCATATTCTTAAGATATTAAACATAGGAAAGTGCATGTTGATCTCGTGAAAGCCGGAGAGGGTTTATCGATTGAGTTGGGCGTCTCTTAAGGCGAGAAACGAGGCGGCAACACGCCTATTGCTGTCCCAAAACTTCTAGAATTGTGTCTGTGCCCAGATGAAGGTGAACGTTGTGCCTGTGTGTTTCTTCCTTTTCTTGTACACCGTTATATTACCACCTTGGGTAAATTCTCGTCGAGCCAGACACTGGTCCCACCACGGATGGAGAGAACAACAATGTTGGGGGGGGGGGGGGTGGTGGCAGTTTTTTTCTCTGAATCTGATTTTACGCGATTGGATTTGTTATGTTGTTGTGGAAGGCTCTGATATGATATTTGGCGTTCAAGATCTCGCATTGTGTGTGCCACCCAAGGGTTTGGCACGTGTGTGGGCGTTTGAAATAAAAGTAGCCCTATGTCATATCTTGTGACATTGCATAAAAATGTCCGCTTTTTATTTTTTCACACACCCACCGCACTGGCAGTATACTCCAAGATGTTTAAAGTTTTAAAATACATCGACCGTAAAAAAAACAGTATCGGTATGAATGCGAGGACATTTTTTTATATTTAGGCTGTCCTTGTTATTGCGGGATTGATCAATTATCTGTTGATGCAATTCATGTTCCTGCTTTATGTTGTGAAGTGAATTGTCTATGAGAAAAAGGAAAGTTAGTCATTTTATATTATTTATCACCCAAGCAAAACAAACTCTCATCAAAGCTTATTGTACTATTCTTTCTTTGAAATCTTCATATCAATACGTGCAATAACATTTTTGTTACATAAACGACTGCCTTGGAAAATATTGTAGTAAAAAAAATTATGTTTTGAAAAATATAATTGGACTATGTACCTATTCTAAAAATCCAATAGTATATGTATCATCTGCGAAATAAGTGTTTTTTTATACGTGAGAACTACACAGGCATTATTAAGGACAATTATGATCGCAGCATGCAACCCCTCAGCAGAGCTTTTTCATTAAGTGATTGAGTATGTACATGTAATTGAATTAGCAAATGCAGTCAGAACCTGGCACAAGGCACAATTGCATTAGGATGTTAATGTGGCATTTTAGGCGAATGGGCATCAACACGAGACAAGAGGACGGCCTTGGGGGGAAAGATGATGATTAGAGACATCACAAGAGATAGTCTGTCACATGGTTTCCACCCCAGGGGCTGTGACAAACAAGCTGAACATCTGTCCATCAGTGGGAGATCGCAACAGTCACTGCGCGATAAGAATAAAAAGCCATCAAGTGTGAGCACTGTGATCTAGATACTGCATGATTACATGCCGACATGATTGGCTCCTACAGCATCAAATAAGGGGTATCAGCCCATCATCTGATCAGACCAAAATCAAGGTGCCCTTGAGAGGGTACTCGTGATTTTATCCACCTATTCAAATGAATGGCCTATTAGTCTCGTGTCCCACCTGGTCAGTTTTTATAATTGCACAAACCACTGATTAAAACATTGAAGTAATACATTATGAGGTTTTTTCCCCCCATTATTTTGTATGCAATAAAGGTGTCACGTTTTCACGTCATAATTAAGAGCAGAGGGCAAGGGGGGGTGGGGGGGACATCTTCATGATGCCGCTGACACGCAGGGTGTGAGGGCTGGCATCTTTTCATGAAATTGCGTCTATCCCTGGTGTTCTACAGATTTACTTTGTTGCGTGTTAAGCCGCGAGAATATGTCACACGCTGAACGATCACAAAGAATGCACCGAAGGTTATCAATGCGTGCCAATGGTTGCATTTGAATCTTGCGATTGAATCAGTGCCTTACCTCGTGTGTTACGTTTGCCCAACTTTTTCATTCCTAATGCTTGCATTGGAAGGGCCTTATCGTCGTTGTTTAATTTAAATTCCGAACTATAGGTTGTATTCATTACATATTTTGCTGCTTGCTAGCCACTGTGGCATTTGCTCAGGTCAGTCTACAGCCCTCATGTGTGCTCAGGGTATGGGCAGTACCCAGTGGTCCAGGGGACTTCAGAGGTAGCTGTGAGTCACTCACATCCAACAGCGGAGCCCTAATGTGGTTTTTTTTGTCAATTGTCAATTGTGTCGCATCAAAAAATCGCTTCAATCGGCCCTGAAGGAATGTAAATACAGGCTGCCATTCAAGACACTCTCTATTGATTGAGAAAGGCAATTAGGATGCAGGGGCCTGATGGATGTAATTTAGAGGCATCAGTTTTGTAAGAAGGTGCCTTGGGTTGTTGATACCAGTCGCCTATGGGGGCATTAGGATGACAAAGGAAATCGTGACATTTGCAGTAAAGTGTGTGCTTGAATGAAACTGAAAATGATATGCAAGTCTTTTTTTTCGTGAGCAATGTGTCACGCCTTGAGACACTCGGTACTTGAATTAAAGGACTCATCCAATTTCCGTGACATTAGATGTCTTTATGTTGCCACATAAAAAAAAAAAAACTTGAACGGTTTCATAGATTAACCTTAAAGTCTTGCTTCTGAAGCATTGTTCCCAGTCATGTATTGTAGTTTAATGCAAAATCGAAGTAATCTGTTTTTGTTTCAACTTCAACATGAAAGCATCTCTCCGTTGCCTTCATTATAGAGTTTTTTTGTTTGCATATCTGGTGCGACCAGGTGCATTAAACAGTTACGCTTATGAACTCGTTTCATTCCAATTAGTACTCGCTTGTAAGTATCCAAACATGGCAATCATGTTGCAAGCGCCCGACTGGATGCACACCCTATGTTCCTGTAGATGAAGTCGGATTGGCACACGTCAAAACCGTGCTTTGACGCGCGCCTTTCTTTTACCAACACAGGGACACCTTCGCGTAATTTTTTTTCTTTAAAAGCTCACGCAATTTGAGAAGGGCGTATTATTAAATAGTGGGGGGGGGGGGGGGGGGTTTCTCTCTCTCATTCAAAGCTATGCTTAATCCCGTTGGGGAACAATGCATCGGAGAACACACTAAATACAATAGAGAGAGAGCACGATGTTCTTGGTCACGTTGGTGGTATTGTTTTTTTTGTCTGGTGGAGAGCATGGTGTAACACGTTTGACAGCCCGGTGGGTAGAACGTGTTCCGGTTGTACTCATTTGTCAAAAAAAAAGAACCGCGCACTGGGTTTTGAATAGGCGGGGGACAGGTCTGACACCGCCCTCTTGAGTTCTGATCCGTCACACCTAAACTCGGATCGTTACCTGTGCTGCTGCTGCTGCTACAGCTGTTCTGCAATGGGTTCGCACACCGAGGACTTGCAACCTGGGTCGATCTCTCGCCAGTGCGGCAGTTGAAACAACGGAGCAAGTTTTTTTTCTTTCTGAAAATCCACCACCCGAACACCTCTGTCCACCCAGCAGTATAAATCGGTACACCACACTGAGTCGATAGGCAGGCGACACGCGCGTTGCGGTCAATTGTGGGTACTCTCACTTCTTTCAAGATGTTTGGCAAGCGTTGAAGAGGCGCTCCAGGTGGCAAAATGTTATCTGCCTCACCTGGTATACAGGGGGTCGCGGGTTCGATCCCTAACCCTGACGCCTGCTGCTGTTTATTTGGAGTGTGCATGTCTCTCCCTTTCTCCCCGTGGTCTCCTGGATTTTTTTTCCAGGCCCTCCGGTTTTTCCCTGCACATTTATAATACATTTTACGCATTTAAAGTATTTGGTTGCAATGCATTTACACACGATGCGCAACTTCGTTCAGCTATCATTTGCGACCAGGTCGCTTCTGAAAATTAGCTGTATAGCTCAATAGGCCTTACCTGGTCAAATAAAACATAGTTTCGTTTTTAGTTAATTAGACAACAAAAAAACCTCATGAGGAGCTTGCTCGTGTTCCCTAGAGCTCCCGCAGGTGGATACTCTTCTGCCAGCGGTGGCGTGAGTGAGCGGTTGTAGGGCTGTGCCTTTACCGCTCCAAAAGTTTTTTTGTTTTTTTTCCCTGAGCCAAATAGAAACCACGACATTGAATTTACATCCAACAAAAACAATGTACAACACATTTTGACACGATGAAACAACGTGGCATATTGCACATACATGGACAGGCTATTTTAAACTATTGCATATTGTCGTAAAAATGTTGTGATTTCAAGCGACGTTAGTGTCACCGGATCAGCACGAATAACACCATCAATACGAGAACAACATTGGGATTTGTAGTTCGGCCAGTGCTAAGGCACGTCAGTTTGCAACGGATAAGTTCTCCCACCAAACCGTGATGGCTCATGCCAGTTCATGGGAGGGATGCATACATTTTGTATTTGCCAACGGTAGCCTTGATTGGAGTGCCTCACCGAGCCCCGTGGCAATGTTTTTCGGGAGGGCTCCTCCGAGCGATGCACAGCGCGAGGGACAAGGATTGCGGAGGGTAAGACTCCGAAGAGAAGTTTCATGCGATGCACTTAAAAAAAAATAGGACCGTATAACACGTAGGCTTTCGCCACCAATATCACCCACCGGTGTGTTGGAGAGTAAATCCGTATATATATAGATGTGTACGCCTCTATATAAGGAACGAAACAGGTGGACTTCTCCACAAATCTGGCTGTCGCCTGATGAAGCTAGTTGTAATTATTGGCGAAACGTCGTACACAGATTGTAAATGTTGTGGCTTGGCTCTACAACACACCGCTGTGCTGTACTAGTGACGAATTGGCCACGTTCTGTTTACGTGACAACCCATACGAGTTGGCTGTGTCGAGTGGTGGCAGGTTTTAACGACACATTTATACATTTACGCGATCTAACCCAAAAAAAAACCCCTATATTATGGAAAATTAGAATCACGACGCCGACACGAAACGACCTCTACTCTCGTTAATATTTCACATTCACGTTGAAGCGGACGCCCCCCCCCCATCTCCCCTTACCTCCCCTAAGTTTTTTTCATTTACAATCAACAACACCTCCGCATTCATAGTTTCGAGTTGTTTCAAGTTAATATTGTTACACCGGAATCAGAACTCAAAGAGTCCAATAAACATTTACAGGCTATTTTAGACTGTTGTGCATATTCTCGTTCTACTGAAGACCGGAAGCTGGTGGATTGCTTCACTATTCGGGCAAATCGCCCGATGATGCAGGATGTAATTTGCCAGCGAAACGTCGTACTACTCAAATTGTAAATGTTGTGGAATTACTCTCCAACACACCGGTGGGCTGAAGTTGTAACTAACTGGCGTTTTGTTTACGAGACAAATCCCCTACTAATTGGCTGCGTCGGGTGGTGGAGGGTCACGACGCATTTATACTTACGTGATCTAACCCTACGTGTGCAACAGTCCAAAGAGAGTTCCATTCGCCATAGGCACGGTCGCCACCAGACTTTTAAACCACGCACCCCTACGGGGGCGCCATCGCCACCCCGGAAAATGTTTTTGTGACGAGAGACGAAATCGCCACTCTCGGCGGAGACTGCCGTCATTTCTCTTGCCCTCTGATAGCCTGCTGACGAACGTCTCCCGAGCGTCTCGCCGAATGATGAGTCAACATTGCAGGAGTCAAACTCGCCATACTTGTTTGTAATCGGGGACAGAGGCTGTTCTTTAAGTGAACACTGTTGCTTCATATCATGCACATCATTTATTGGGAATATTGGGAATATTGGAATGGGCCTGGTTTGTTATGGGAGAGGAGGCTGTGATTACAATTATTTTGCTAAGTTAATCTCTTTCGGGCATAAGCTAAGGTAACCTCTTTTTTTTGTTTGCTGGAAAACATCGCTGCCTCATTTGTTCCTTCTGACACTGAATTGTGCCAAGGTGGTAATCAAAAAGCTCTTAGTCAGCAGTGCAATACATCATTAACTGTTGTTATATAAATTGCCCCCATTCTTTTGATTTCACTTTTGTTCTGAGCTCTATTCTTCTACTGCGCTGACAATGTGGCACTTTGGAGTCCGTTTCAAAGCGGGAATCTGCATCCAGTGCTGGAATAATGTTTTTTTTATTTTGTCTTTCAAAGAAGGTTGCTGGAAAAACACATCAATACGTTTTGTTAAGAAGAATTGGACTCCTTCCAGGCACTTAGTGTTGGTTGTGAGGAGGTCACCTTGAATAAGACAATAGCATATTCTTGGTTCTTTCGATAAAGTCACGTAGAAGGGAAACAATAAAATAAGAAAAATATAAAACAATAAAATTATCACTATTTAATTGCGTTATATTTTTATTATTTTATTGTTTACCTTCTACGTGACTTTACTGAAAGAACCAAGAATATGAATCCCTGCAGTCACGAAAGCTCTAAATCAAAATTTAAAACAAGAGCAGTTACGTGTACCCTGCATTAAAAAATAGCGATATTTTTTTACATAGCGAGAGCAATACGTTCCATAGCCGATTGCCCACGGTTGTACATAGATCGACGCTGGTGAAGTGGTAAGTGGTTGCAGACACTCTCTGAGATAGATTGGTACCCAACATCGAGTCTATGGAGCACAGGTGTTCTACAACGGTGTGGGAAAGTGGTCCGTGGAACTGTTCTAGATACTGCAGTTTGATTTAGAGTAATTTTTAAAAAAAAAATATTTAGAATTAAGTTACGGTGGCATGGTGGTCCGCACGTTTTGTCTAGGGTTGACAGTGGTCCTGCGGGTCCAACAAAGGTTGAGAACCACTGGTATAGATGATGAGACTCTGACCATAGGACTCTTCACAAAGCACGTTCGATGAGCTGCATGGAGAAGTCACACACATTTTTTGATGATACTGCATTGGCGGTGGTGCACGAGAAAACGTAACAATACTCTTTGGTTCTATTCGGTAAAGTCACGTAGGTAAAAATAAAACAACAAAAATCACGACGTTTCGGCCACAACACAAGTAGCCTTCATCAGGTGAAGAAACAGGACTGTCCAGAAGACAGGACTGTCCAGAAGACAGCGCTGTTTCTTCACCTGATGAAGGCTACTTGTGTTGTGGCCGAAACGTCGTGATTTTTGTTGTTTTATTTTTACCTACGTGACTTTACCGAATAGAACCAAAGAGTATGGATCCTTGCAGTCACGAAAGCCTCAAATCTAAAATGTAACAAATCCACAAAATCGTTAGTAACGTAGCCTTAAGAAGAAAAATATAATTGGAGATGTTTTGGAAAATGACTTCATAGCACTTCTATATGGCCTACTTATTGTGCTATGAAGGAGGGCTATTGCGCATTGCTAAGTCCTCTATTGCTTCTGAGGCTGGCAGCAGCTACTCAATGCCGCTGGGAGCCACTTGTATTCATTACATGCCAAGCACTGTTTACATAATACACATATGTGCTGTGTGCTCAATGACAGATGCTGCCATGGTGTGCAATGGTTTGCACACTAGCTTTGCAAACTAGAGGTCGCTCGTTCAATCTCAAGGCGCGGCAATTGAAACGGTGTTGAATTTTTTCTTCTTAAATTCCACCGCCTCTATCCACAATAAGTCGATCAGGCAGGTCACGTGAGGTGAGGTCAAGTGTGAGTCATCCCGTCTCTACCAAGATGTCCGGCCAGCGTGGAGGAATAGGCCTAAACACCCTCTGGAGGGGCTAACGGTGGATTATTCTACATTATTCCTCACCGTTTGTGTCCTTGAGAGGTTACAAAGCAACACTGTTGAAAATTGCTGAATTCATTAGCAAAAGATCGTTCCACCAGTAGTCTTGTGTGACCAGCAGCATAATTATAAAGTGCAGCCCAAAAGCATAACTTTGGAAATAATACAAAAATATATATGCCTCAACTCAGGTGGTTAGCACACTGCGTTCCAAACCTATTGAGTCAATACGGCATGGCCAGGCCTTCAGCCTGGATTGGATTAAGAAAGGCAGAGTGTAAATTATAAAGATTATCTATTATCTATTTTACAATCCCATTACAGTTTTGTTTCTTCTTCGTTTGGGGGTCGAATGTTCATTTTAAAAGTTTCCCATGAAATGGTTTTAAATGTGTCGGTTTATTGTGATGGGCGTGGTTTGTCGAGTTGACTGCTCACAGTTGACACGAAGGGAACAAGCAGACCGCTGCACAACCATTCTGTGCTTCACTTCTCTCGAGTGCACACATATATTACACGTCTTGCCAATGCTCTCGCGTGCGCGGTTTTTTGTTGTTGTTGTTGTTTATTTTGTTATTTCTCTGGCCGCGACGTACAGGGACGTGTGGGTAAAATATATATCTGTAAATACAGTGACTTCTCGGAAAAAAACCCCACAAAAGTACGGCACTGAGCTATGTGGTATAAATCATTAATGCACCAAAATGTGTTTGGGGTGCCCCTGCACAATATCACTCTATTCTCTGCGCCCTGCATTACACCACTCCGTCATGTCGTTCATTGCGTATGCGTAGCAAATAGGAACGCTGCTTTTTCATTATCCAGTCACTGCAAGCGTGCAGCCCCCTATTCTCTGAATGACACACAAGTTATCATACTGGCCGGATGAAATGATGGAGCCAGGTGATAATAAATTGCTTTCTCAGCCAAGAAGAAAATTCTACTGCTCAGTGCAGGATCTGTGCCCTCACTTGGGGAACATTCCACCTAATTCACTGATGGGTCCAATAACTCCATTATTTAGAGCTGCGTGATAGATTTCTTCATCATCGCATGCAGACACGGTTCAAATAACGATAGGATGTATATTCCTTTGCGTTTCTATAATATCCAGATTATATACATGTGTAAAAAAAATATCCAGAAATTATGGGTTGCATGGAACCAATATATTTTGTGCATTACTCAAACTTGCTTTTCAGAGCTTGCCAGTAATATTTCACTATATATGAAAACCTTGTTTTCACAATTAGATTTTAAAAGTAAAGATTTTTAAAGATGTCAGTTTCATGACAGTTCACGTTATGGGTTCCACTGAAAAACTCGGCAATCGTCAAAAAAAAGTCAGCAAAATTATTTAGACTTGTCATTCAAATAAATAAACTGTTCATGCAATTTCTCCTCGTGTATTTTACCTTTAACTAAGTGGCATGCTATCCAGCTGTCTACAGTAGCACGAGATGCTGCCGTGGGGGAGTGGAGTTACCGCACTGGACTTGCAATCCAGAGGTCGCCGGTTCATACTCCAGGCGGGGCAGTTGACACAATAAGGAAAAGTTTAAATTTTGATTTAAAGCTTTCGTGACTGCAGTAATTCATATTCTTAGCCCTTTCGGTAAAGTCACGTTGAAGGTAAACAATAAAATAATAAAATATATATAACCAATAAATAAATACACCGTTTAAAAATAAATTAATTAATGCTAACCGACACACCTGATGACGACCGTTTGTGTTATGGTCGAAACGTCGTGAGAATTTTTTTATTGTTTTATATATTTTTTATTATTTTATTGTTTCCCTTCAACGTGACTTTACCGAAAGAGCTAAGAATAAGGAAAACTTTATTTAAATTCCTCACGCCTCTGCTCGTCCGGCTGTATAAAAAGGTGATGTTAAAGTGTGGGTGTGCTCCCCACTTCTCGCAAGATGTTTGGCTTGCGTTGGAAGAGTTGTCCATATACTTTCTGGAGCTCTTTTCAGTGGAGATCCGTCTTCCAGCAGTCGTGTGAGCAAGACATTGCAGGGCAGCACCTTTACCATTTACCTCTAGAGTAGTATCTATCAGTGTAGCAATAGTAGTACGTTGGAGTGCACTGAAGTCCGCTGAGCTGATGTAGGAGTAGATTTATAATGAACCATTAACACGTATTTTTAAGTGCAAAGAAACTACCTTGGTTTAGACCACAATTCTTAAAATGTTATATTCAAAACAATGTACAGATTGGGAAAAAGGTACAAGAAGTTTAATTGGTTGCCACTAAAGTGTTGCGCTATCAGTACTTTGGCAGTGAATTCTGCCAATTGTACAATTGAATCATTCCCCAGAGATCAGATCAAAGCCAAAAAGCCATCGCAGAGAAAATAATAGCACGTTCGTGCCGTTGATTTATGGATGGTTGAAACAGGGAATCTGTGACCACCAAATGCGTAAGTATTGACTATTCTTTGTCGGAGTCCATAGAGCGTCTGCTAGGCTAGTGTCATGTTCACTCGGGACCGGACACCCGCGTAGGGGTTGCGTGTAAATATAGTTTCAAAATGACAACATGTATCAAGCGGTGGAAAGCTGTGAGCACGTTATCAAGACATATTTTACAAATTGAACTTTCTTCACACAAAGCTGGTGCAGCCCTCCCTGAGGCTCTGTCTTTGCCGAGACACCTCAAGAGAGTTCACATTTTAAACGATCTACTCTTCACTGGGAGTAAAAAAAAAAATCGTGTAGAGGCTGGATATTGTTTTCTCTTGAGACTATATATGGCCAGGCAAGGATGTAGTGAAACTGTCATATAAATGTAAACACTCCATGCAAAAAAAGTTATATTTATGATGTATCATGCCTTCATTATAATTCCCAATTTCAACCATTGCATTTGAAAACAAAAAAGAAGTCTAAATTGAGGCTCAATATAAAATTATAGGCTCATTTGAGGTGCATTTACATGTACTTGAAAGGTCATATCAACTGGCGGATCGAAAGCCTCTGCGGTTTAGAGGCGTGGGGTACCTGGCCACATTAAAGTGGCATCCCCTTAGTGGCTGTAAAACGATTTTACTGCACCTAGAAATTGCCAAATGTGTTATCACCCACTGCAGCCAATATTGAAAGCAACCTAAAAGTGTTATTGATGTGTGAACTCAACCGAGACTAAAAACCAGAACTATGCGCACTTATAGCGCTCATTAAGTCAAGGTGACTGCACAATTCTCGTTTCAACAATCAAAGGCAAATATTGGGTTTAAAGATCTAGAGAATATCAAAAGAGCCAAGTCCTTTTAAAATTCAACTTCGCCCCGAACAATAAAATGCAAAACACTGTATTGGGAACTTGGTAAGCGATTAACAAACAATGTAAACAATTTTTGCACCGATTTAAAGCTTTCGTGACTGCAGGGATTCATCTTCTTGGTTCTTTTGGTAAAGTCACCACGTAGAAGGGAAATAATAAAATAATAAAAAATAAAACATAATTAAATAAAATTATCACGACGTTTCGGCTACAACGCAAGCAGCCGTCCTCAGGTGAAGAAACAGAGCTGTATTTCCGACAGCGTCTTCCCGACAGCTCTGTTTCTTCCGACAGCTCTGTTTCTTCACCACCTGAGGACGGCTGCTTGCGTTGTAGCCGAAACGTCGTGAGAATTGTATCTTATGCTTTATTTTTATTATTTTATTATTTCCCTTCTACGTGACTTTACCGAAATAACCAAGAAAATGTTTGCACCATTTTTAAGTTGCAGCATTGACTCTGTAGCCAACACATTTATTTTGTTTGAAAAAATAAAAAATATACTTTACATTATAAAAAAAAAATCGTCTTTTCTTAAAAAGTTTTAAAGCATCCGGAGTATTTTTTTCGGGAAAGCTTTGAATGTCAAATCAAACTTATGGCACGTTTTATTAAATTCATTGTCAAAATGTGATCTTTATTAAGGTCAGTAATAATCGGCTTATGTGTTTTATTTATATGTGTATGTTATGGATATGAATCCAGCGTTATTGGACACTCACATTGAACCTTCAATAAACATTATACATATGAATAAGAATAATGTATTGTTGCGACACATAACATACATTTGGTGAATGTAATATAGGCTTTGAGCTTCGTATAAAACCATATCTTTAACCTTTACATCTTAAGCAGTTCACTGAGATGGAATGTGATCGGGTATATTTTTTGGTGTTGGCTTGCCACTTCTGTAAGAAACACGGAAGACGTAGCTCATTATCTTCCCATTATGTGATCACGTTTAAAAATAAATAACAGTGGACACTCTGCTTCTAAATTTGATGTCATGCCTTTGTTCCAGAACTACATATTTAAAACAAATAGGTTAAGTGTCTGAACAAATAGGCAGGAGAAAAAGTAAGCTTAGTCGTTATCACAATGAGAATCACAGAGCCAACGCATTTATTTCGGTTGTTTTTATTGTTGCGTATTTTACATAAGGGTGTGCACTTGCTCGAGTCATATTCCAGTGCCGATGTCATTTAAAAAAACAAAAATCTAAAATAATGCGACTCTTGTCTGGCTGTTTGAAATACCAATTTCTTCTGGTGTTTAAAGCTACAGATATGAGTATTTTCGTAAACAAAAAAAAAACAGAGAGAGCGGGAGAACATTGCCAGAATGTTTGCAGCTATATCAAGTAGAAAAAAGGTAAACAGTAAAATGGCGTAAAAGTGGTACTAAGAGTGAAACTAACACTCCTGCCTTAGAAACCTAACCATATGTTCACAATATCGCAACAACAACAATAATAATTATTTGCTTAGATGTTATTTTACAAAACCGTGAACAACCTCCCGTATACTTTTCTGAGATGCCTTATCATTCATACGTATATACACTGTTTTTTTTTTTTCTAAATGCAGAGCATGGAAATGTGATTTCATGGTATTAAGCTGCCGCTAGAATTGTCAATAAAGTTAGAAAGATTTCAGGCTGCAAACTATAGTTTACGTGTTTAAAACTCAAAATAGGAAGATACATGAATTGTGCACAAGCTAGCGAAAATAATTATCGGTCACGGAAAAAAATGCATCACGTTTATGTTAACCATGGCTGAAAATAAATATGAATCAATATTATAGACTTTATATATTTCGATGTGGTTGTGTTATTTTTTTGCTGTCACTTATAATATGCACACGCTTTGGAATATTTTATCCCTGTCAGCTGATTTCATTAGAGTTTAAAGCAGCATGAAGCATATCCAATGGAAATTAACTGACTTTCTAGTACTTGACAGAGCCAACCCTAACCACGTTTTGTTCGCTATTTCTCCAGAAATTGTCCGAAACGTTTGCACGAACGTGCTCTGCGTGCTGTAGATCACCGTGTTGCATTCAGGCGTTGTGTTTTGCCCCTTAACGTCGCCTTACGATATCCATAACGTACACTTAGAACAAATTAAAACGCGAACCTATCATTCCTTTGACACTACATTCAGTTGTCCAAATTGCACGTGCTGTGTTCCCATAAGTCGCTGTTTTTTCACATTATTTGAACAAATTAAAAGCATTGCTTGAATACATCATAATTTGGAAGAAAACAACAATCGAAACATTTTTAGCTTAACCATTAAAAATGTTCAACTGAATCTTTAAAAAAAAATACACATCAGTGCAATATAATTGTTTTTGCTTAAATTTCATGCAATGTTTTAGTCAGAAATAAATTCCAATGTCAACATAATAAAATTACGTTGTATACGATGGCCAAGTACAGTCGAGTATGTCCTTTTTTTAGATACGTATCTGTAAAGAAATAAAACCCTTTTGCAAATTAAGCCTCAACATTGTGTATAGCATTGGCTGAGTCGCATGACAATGGGGGCAGAGTGAGAGTGATGGTCGCGGGCGTCTGCTCAGTGTTCAATTGCTGCGACGTGGAGGGATATGTTTTGGTGGCAGAAAATCAGTTCTTCACAGTGTCCCTTGTTACCCTGGATGCCTGCTGTGCCCACTCAGCTCCTGCTGTTCTCTATCCCCCCCCCCCTCCCTTTTCTGTGCTCCCTCTCCACCCTCGTCCCGCATGGCGGATTGATCAGAAACAGCAGGTCGAGATACTTCCACAGCTTCTATAAATATTGTCAAGTCGATAGCCAATCCTCATCTACCTCCGTATGGTCGCGGATACCAGAGCTGGCCGATGCGTCTTCAGTGTACAGGGTGGTCCAGGTGTCTTGTGACCCCCCATTTAATCCTCTAAGACTTAATATTTTAAAGTAAGGTTTATTTAAAAACAGAAATGAATATGCCAAGGTCAAAACATGTTAGGGGTCAATTAATTGTGGGTCACAAGACATCTGGATCACCCTGCACATCTCTGTCATTCCACTGCTAGATGAGGGCTTTTCCGTGCGATTTTGGTGGTGGAGGTTATATCCCCATACTTTACCATGCCAGTCAGTGGGAGTGGTTCACAATCAGAATCAGAATATTTATTTATGCTGGAGGAATCCAATGAGCTAAAAAGCTATTTTTCACACGTGTCCAGTAGGGTTAGGTCAGAACGTTACAACAGCACAAAAAACGGATAGGAGTGAAAAGTATCATGCAGGTAAGCAAATCAGGTACAACATATGCACAAATTAAACTATTTGAAGGCGGGCAGCATGTTAATACATAATAGTGTGAAATGCAAGCTGTCTCTTACCAATTTTCTCTGAGTAGCCACTGCATGAATTGACTAGACTGTTCATATCATTATCTTTGGGAGATTAGTGGTTTATTCTGATAAATGTATTGCATTATTAATAGGATGCCGAAGCACACTCAAAATTTGACTGCTCATATGCGCAATATACAATCTGCGAAATACAACAAAGATGCAACATCTAAATTTAGTGTTTATATTCATGTAATGTATGTATATAGATTTCATCCGAACTACGAGCATACTCCTATATCTTTTTACAAGTAAAAATACATTTTGCAAAAAATCCAAAGCTCAAGAAAAAAATGAAGTGCGCCTACCACAGGTAAGATGCCCCATGTATATATTTGTGTCTGTGGGCTATTGTGTTACGTCATAGGTCTGTTGCCCACATTCCTCAAAAAGGTGGCCTCCAACGCATTCGTGTCCAGACACTCGGAGCGGTTATGACGAGTGGAGTGGCACGCGTGAGTGAACGTTGAGTCGGGAGCAAGAGCTCATTGGATTGACATACAATGTTCTAGGCTCACCGCACGAGTGCCTTTTGCTGCGACTTGCATCTCCGTACACTCATCACCTTGGCCAAAGGGTTTCGTTGATATGCACACCACTGAGCCAAGTGATCCAGAAGAAAAAAACGGAAGTCGGGTGGCGGTTGACCTTTGTCACGTTCATAACCAGACACGGGCCATGTGAGGCGCGGTGTTCTCAAGGTCTCATTGAGAGAAAATTAACCTGGAGGCGCGATGAGCCGCAAACAAGCGGGAAGGCAGCCGTGTGTCGAGTCCGGTGCCCACAATCACCCGACCTCTGCGGTCCTCTACGTATAAAGTTGCAATCAGCCAATGAACGAGTGTTTACATTTAACACGTGGCAAATATAATGTTGTATTTCCATTTGATGCACAGAGTTCTATATTGAAGATCAATGTACAGAATATGTATAAAGAGTGCTTTCCAAATTGTTGAAACCCTCACTGCAGTTTGCATTTCTGTATGGTGTACACGCACATAAATATTCCAAGGCAGCGTAGGTTTTCCTGCAGTAACAGTAAATGAGCACACATTTGAAAGTGTACAGGAACGATGTACATCACATATTTACAGGAAAACAAGCAAACATCAAGCACGGCAACATTTGCTTTCACGTTTCATCTCTTTGGGTTTTACATTGCAATTGTGCAACACATTTACGAAGCAAACAAAAACGCTATTTCGTAAGCCATTTCAAAATGAAATTAGCGGAATAAAATTGCATAATTTTTAATGCACAATTTGGGGAATGCATCGTGGGTTGACTTGGCCATTGTGTGGCTACATCGTGACAAGACAAATTTGCCTGCAGTGTGTACAATTGCCTCTAGAGGGTGAGATCGGGCCATGCCGTAAAAACCGCTGGTGGAAATTAATTGCGGTGCCCTGTTTGAAGATATTTAATGAATGAATGCAAGATTATTAATCATTCAATTAATTACATTAGCTGCAGATGACACGGGCATTCTGCTATTTCTGGTGCGTTTGGAGGATGGGTAAGAAATGGAAATTTTTCATGCCTTGGGTCCGATTCACGACCATACTCTGAGAGCTTTGATAACAACATGAATGAGGATGTCAATTTGTTGTTATGAATCTATCCCTCATCATCAACCTCTTCATCAACCATCTGTTTTATCCTTTTTTTGACGTCCCTTGTGTTTGTGTGGTTACAGGCTGCCTATCGCTGAGCTGCATTGGCTTCCGATTGCCGAACCAATACATGATAAGGTCACACTCATTATACACAAAGTGCTTGCCACAAATGAACCACAATACCTTGCTGATCTCGTCAAGGGGCATAAACCATCACGCGATCTCCGGTCATCCTCGCAGCGGCTTTTGGCTAACCGTCGAACAAAGCCGGTGGTCACCGCATCGCGAGCCGTTCAGATGCTGCTCCTGCGGTCGTCTAAAACGCTCTTCTGATATTAGGATGCCACTGGAGCGATGCACTCTTAAATCATCTGGATTGAAAGCTCCTTTTTTTAGAACTGGATTTAAAGTTTCGTTTTTAGTCCTTCCCACGCATCTCCGATGTGAGGGCTGTACGTAGAAGTGTATTGTATTTACGTCGTTAAAATGTTTAGTACCCGTAAGCTTTTGAAACTCTGGAATGGTTTTGATTTATTTTTAAACCACACAAATAAAAGCGCAACTGTTGTCATTGACCTCTCGAAGACGTCGTTTTAATTTTAATAGCATTTCAGAAAATTTGATTAAATTGTAAAATCGCGGCGACAGCTAACATGAGTGATACATGAACCGGTCCTGAACCCTGCCTCTCACCCACCCCACCAGCTCAAACTTACCAGTGTGGTGAAGTATGGTCAAATAACTCCCACGACTGACATGGCGTGGTGATATAGTCATCCTGCAATTGATTGACAAAATCTTTATACCACAGAATTGCTACTTGCAACAAATTACGCTTTTGTTTCATTTGAAAAAAAACTTTTTCGAAAAATATCTACAAGGATATTAATGAAGGTTCAATACACAGCCTTCCCATTTTAAATAAATACAAATATTGCTGCTGGAATAAAACTGAACGGGTTTTTCTTTTTTTATCAGTGGCATATTGCTAAAGTGACCTAGCACTGTGCCTTACAAATTAAATTATGGCATTAAGCCACTTGCATTAAATTTTGGAAGCAATTATTATAAAATAGATTAATGAAAACTCAATCAAGTCCAAATAAATGTTTTATAGAGCTACAAAGCAATTTCAAGGGGTGTGGGGTTTTCTTTGTTCTAAAACTATGATTTCATATGTAAAACTGCCATTCGTTCAACACCACTGAATTCCCATTATAAAAAAAAAACACTTATTTAATTCCAAGTGATTAATTGCAGGTGTCCTAGAGAAGGCCCGTGACAGCGTGAAAGCTGCCAAATGCAGCCCTCCTCATTATTTTATAATTATTTTGCTCAACAGCGATTCATCTATTCGGTAGCCATCTCGCCAGTCTGTTGCGGCAGGTGGCCTGCCAATCTGGATGCGCAGATGCTTAAATATTGTTCCCTGTTTCCCTAATGCGTCTCTTGTCTGCTGCAGACGCACCACTCGTGTGGAACAGACGCATCCCGGAGAATGGCTTTGCCTCTAAATTTGCTGAAAGTTTTACATTGGAACTAGATCAACGATATTATTTACAATATTAAATATATTGCAACTTCAATCCACGTGTGTACTGAATTTGTTTACTTTTACTCCTGCTGTTTAAATGCTGCCAATTTGACTTTGACATTGATGTCTGCAAATATTGACACTTTATAATTGTACTGGGAATACAAGGTATTGGGCAAAATGTATGTATTTTTATTTATTTATTATACCGTGAATAATAAAATATGTATATCTGTTCTGCAAGAAACCGGGGCATTTTTTTTTATTGAATTTGATATATATGTTGTGCATTTAATTCCAAATAACATATGATGATATCAAAATGTGTGGAGGCCTTAATTCAACAGTACATTGACCATGGCTGATGATGGTCATTATGACAATTGCTATTTAAAACGAGAAAAATGGCTTAAAATATTTGTTAAAAAAACAAACAAAATATATAAGATGTTATCATGTTTAATTAAACTTGTATCATTATGATCACAACACAGCAATATAGCGGCGCGTGATTATTTTAATCAATGGAAATGCAGATGCGGTGCTGGCCCCTATGTAAATGAGTTGTAACAATGACTCATAAGATGAATGTTCCATATTCGTCATTGACAACGATGCACTGAGTAAATCTAGTTCCTCAACCTTAGGGGGAGGGTTGGAGCTCTCTTCTTACGAGTGGCTGATCAAGTGCACATTCGTGTGTGTGTGTGATTAACACTTGCCAACCCCCGTGACCCAGGCCTCATCAAGATCACTCAGTGGTTTTACCATATTAAAGAGTCGGAAAATGCAAACCATATCAACCGAGCCTTAAGTGAATTAATTCGGCCTTAACAAAAAAAAAATGCGCGTTGAAAGGCGAACACATGAATGGAGTGTTTCCCACACTGAAATAGTGGTTTAAATAGACTGTGTTTAAACAAACAGTTGTTCTGGATTTCACGGTTGGCTACGTGCAGTGCGAAAGAAGTTCAGCATATATGCATGCATGCGGTGGCACGCACCCGTGACATAGCACTTTGGAGGTAAGGGTTTGTGCATCACACAATGCCGTTATGGAACTCTCAGACCCACAATGCTGCGAGGTGGATGGCGTATTACCTTACATTTGTGTGTGGAGCTTTGAGTTGTATAGTTTCACAAGCATCGGTTTTCTCAATGTTTTTCAAGTTTCATTCCCAAATTGAGCCGACAACTCATCGATGGAACCCACCACACATTTAAAGTGTAGAAATATCCCTAATGTTCATTATAATTAAACCGGATAAATTTGTGACCCCAATAGCTTAAGTAGGTTTACTTCAATGATGCTACGGTCACGGCTGTGGAGACGGAGTGATGAGATCAGTTTGTTTATTTGTGTCAGTGAGATGGATTGTGGCATCACAGAACTATGAAGAATGACGATTGCACGGAGAGGCCTTCATCCAGCAGTGGATAAACAATAGCTGGTGAGAATGATGATTAGCTCAACTAATGAATTCAGAACGTGATCACTCGCTATGTGAATGTCCAGTGTGGAGTGGCTGTGTGTCACAATTATATCGCAGGTGCGTTTTCCAGTGGGGATGCCTTTAATTAAAGTAACTGCCCATGAATAACACAAGGCATGTTTGCCACGACCTGTAAAGTGACTAAATATGCAAATTTAAATACTGTGGTAATGGTGTAGTGGCTTGCACAGCATATACTATCGCCCAGTCTGATTTATCACGTTTGCAACAACCTGGGCTTAAGGTCTTAAATAGGCAAGCGAAAGGCCAAAAATGTCACACATAGTTTATGGATTTGTTAATAGCAAATGACATTATGAGCTATCTTGCCTTTGTAAATGTCCCTAAGTTGGGTCAATTGTTACCAATAGACTATGTAGTATCGTACAATGTTCAATCTGTAAATAATATAATGTAAAACATAAACAAATATTTTGTGGACAATATCCTTAAAATGTAAGCTTATTTGCAGAACAAAACATCGTGGAAATATTTTTTAAACAAAACTGTGGGGCCTGTTACAACGGAACAGATGTGATCCTTCTCACAGTTTCATCAGTGTTATTTTTTTTCTTTCTCTTCCATAAATTTTTATACAAAGGAATTTTCCCAAAGTGGTGTGCCCGAACTGGGCGGTATGGGCCGATTAATTTAGATTTGTGTTTCTTTTAATTAAGATGTGTGCTTTATTAATTTAGATGTGTGCTTTATTCCACGTGAACAGTACGAGATAATACGTCGAGTTTTAATTTGCTTTTATCTGGCTGTAGTACGTAACAAAAATCAGGCTATTTCCTCAAAGCAAATCAAAGGAATTGGCCCTTACTATGTTCACATTCACCTAGGGAACCACAATATGCTTGTTGTGTATGCAGGCATGCAATAGCTTACGGTTTAAAAATAAAAATAATGTATTAGAGGTCCCTGCGTACCAGGATTGCTGTTTTGATATTAAATGTCCCATTCATCTTAAGAGCCACTAAAATCCTGGTGATACTCTTGCTCACATTGTGCATAAACTAATTAGAGTCATCTACAGTTTATAATGTAATTTACTTATACAACATATTTTCAAAGGTTGTAAAAAAAGTTCAGTACAATAAAAAAAAATTTCCACAAAGGACATTTTTACATAATTATTGAGTGAATAAAAGTTGAAGTAATATTGATTTATGCACAGATTAGACATGTATGGGATGTTGTGTTGCAGCTTGGTAGACATGAGGTATGTTGGCTTATTGGATTTTCCGATTCAAATTGTTGCTAAAAAAAACTTATTGCGCTTGGGGCAGGACACATTACTGCAAGGAATGATGACCAATTATTATTAAAATGGTTTGCTCAGGAAAGCCTCACTGAGTCTCGATTATCTTTTTCAGGATGGTCCTTCTGGGTCTTTACAGTAGCAGTAGACAATGTTACTACGTGTAATCCAAATTGAGTAATTTGCAGGTACATTTTCAGCATTGGGATGTACGCGTGTTTGAACTTCTTTCACACCGTGCGTAGCCAACCGTGCTAATCGGAGGCCAGCACCAATTATACTGAGTGGTTGTTTTTTTATCTTATCGAGAATAGTGATGGAGTGGTAGTCAAAGAATGGTAATGTCTCTATGAAGAAGTCTGTAATGGAGATGGAGTGATTAAAGCCCTTTATGTGGGTGATGGGTGGATTGTTAACATGGTAACGCCATGAGAGAGGGCATCGATGGAGATGTCTTCATTCAGCAGTGGATTTATCATGGCCGATGACGATCATAGGAATTATAAAATGCTAGGCTACCAATTGTTTTTTTTAATTTGTGGACGATCATGAGCAACATAGCAATGCATACGTATAATGAATGTCCATCTCTCTGTCAACATGAAAAAAAATAACATTCAGTCCATCGGTTTACGTGCCTTTGGACTAATGAATTCCAGAAACGTTTACATTGGCAGGGAACCGTGAACCAGTTAAATGGGGTCCAGGGCCCCATAACGTCAGTGGTTGGCTCTTGCCAATAACATCTGGCAACACAACAGGCTCGGCTGCTGATGAGACCAGGAAGGTCAAAGCCAGTGCAAAACTTGACTGCTTAAACAAATACTGCTATTAAACATTGGTGATGTAGGACCGTTGGCTGACAGACTAAAACATTATAATACAATAATTATGTGGAAAGAGGGAACTTTAAATGATGAATTCAGATTCTTGCCTATCATTTGTATTTTTTAACTTTTTGATATGAATAATTTGCTAAGCAATGGCTTCAGTGTTATTAACAATTTATACGTGACTTTCGACATAGCTCAGAACAGGGCAACCTCAACTAGAAAAGGCAGAGTCTCTAGATGTAATATTTGATGTAATTCTATCGGCCATATTATTTTGTTCGCGTTCAATATGTGGTGTTTGATTTCACTCGGACAACTTCTGTCTTTCTCCGAACACCGCTTTATTTACAACTCTCAGCATGTCCTCCACATTCCACAGTATCCTGGTCGCCACGGCTCGCCCGCCGTGATTCACTCGACTCGCTCGCCACCTTTGTCTCTCCACTCCCCACGATTACTTCGCTTACTCCGCCGCTAACTTCTTCGTCTCCGCTCTCCGCTATCACCGTCGCTGTGTTCTCTCCACTGCTAACTTCTTCGTCTTTGTTCACCGCTATCACCGTCACTATGCTCACTCCACTGCTGGCTGTTCTCGTCTTCAGCTTCACTATCGCTACGCTATCTCCACTGCGGGCTATTCTCGTCTTCAGCTCCGCTATCGCTACGCTCTCTCCAAGCTCTCCACTCTTCAATTCCTCGCTGTTGACTCCAACTTCAATTCCCCCGCTGTTGACTCCAACTTCAATTCCCCCGCTGTTCGCTCCAAGCTCCCCCAACTTCAACCACCTCCGTCTCCAAGCTCTCCAAACTCCAACTGCCGACCCCACAATTTATCCCCGCTCTCATTACGCCCCAATTCATTAGTCCGCGTCCCAACGGCACTCCGCGTGACCGTACACCTGTTTTTCCTCCAGACCTTTAGACGCCCCTCCAGCCTTGGCAACAGCTCCAACCCACCACAGCCGTCCACGGCCCTCCCAGCTTAATTGCCCCAACATAACCTGCACTGTATTCGCCTTCACTACAGGCTGACCCAAGATAACCCGTACTGTCTGTGTGATCATGTAATCACGCTGTTTGTACTACGCACCTTCCTACTCCACTACAAATATACGAATGTAATAATTACACAATGTGTTAAATACATTTGTTAAATTATTGATAGGGAATATTGAAATGTAAAATACTAAGAATCATCAAAGATCCCACGTTAGTTATCACGATTTTAAGGAAAAATAAACATCCATCTTCATGCATGGATAATATAATTATATATTGGGACAAAATAACTGTTAAATGAAACCAAATAATTCTCAATCCACCGCTGGATGAAGGCTTCCTTGACAATACTCCACCGTGGCTCAGAGATCACTCACCACGAATGCAGTATCAACGATGGTCTGGGATCATCAAACTCAAGTTGCTAGGGTTTATAGTGCAGTGAAGATCCACTGTGTCACTGATCCCCAGTATTAATATGAGGTAAAGGTGCAGGTCTGCAATTTCTTGCTCATGCCGCTACTGACGAAAGGGCTTTCACCAGAGGCAGCTCAAGAGAGAGCCCCCCCCCCCTCTCGAGAATGTATTTGGCCTACTCTTTCCACACTGGTCACACATTATGAAAGAGTTGAGAGTACCCACATTTTACCCCTCCATGCTGATCTCCTCACTGCGGTGAACTCTTGCTGAGTGGACATTGAACCAGCAATCTCAGAATGTCATGTCCAGTGCACTACCTGCCACGACACAGCAGTGTCCCTCCGTATTAATATACGGCTCAAGAAGAGTTTCACTTCCCCTATTGTATCGCGCACACACGTGTGTGTGGGTGTGAGTAGCCGTTAGCGCACTGCGCTACGAACTCGGAAACCCGAATTCGATTATCTGAACTGCTTCTGGGCCTCCCCTAGGTCGACTCAGCCCAAAATTAGAACCTGGTGCGGTGTGTAAACATTACCACGAGGGAGACAAAGGCGGCCGGGCGTGGTGCTGGACACCCACCCCCTCGTGTGCCATGCTGGCCTTCATTGGTGCTCGCTAACACCACTTGCCCAAAAAGTGTATTCAGGATGTGGGGGGATCTTTGGTCTTTGTTGCAGTTTTCGTTGCATCTAGCCTTCCCCCATCTTCCTCAACCCCATGTCTATTAATGAAATACAACACAATTAAAGGATGCATTCGCCTAATAAAACATATTTCTCAAATTAGCAAACCCGGGAAGAATATAAAGCAGGGTAGACTGCATTGCAGACAAGAAGATCTTGTTAAGATGGGCTGAACCCTGAAAGTATATCTGCAAACAATAGCAACCGGTTGGACAAATTAGGATTCGCACTGGCCTCAGGCTAATGAGGTAATAATGATGCCAATAGATGAACTAATGGATACATCTCATGCGGCAAAAAAATGGGTATGGAACATACTTTTTATTTTACTGTGTGTATATATATACTAACCGCCCCATAAAATTGCAGCAATTTTAATGGCAAGGTCACTCACCTCAAACACAGCAGATCAATAAATATCTCATATTTTGTTGAGTCACTTGAAAACAGTTCAGGCTATTTTTTTTACCCTTATAACATATTAAATTTCGGGTTTCATTTATATATGATTTTTATGGGCTTTTAGAGCCCAAAACACTTTCTTTTTTAGCGTATTTGCCATGAAACAAATAAATAAGTAAATAAGCACAGCATGTGAATGCAATGGAGATCAATTTACAAAGATTGAACTGAGCAGCTGAAATGAATACTGATGGAAGGGACCTACTGCACGAATGCCACATCAATACACGGTGCCGCTGGGTTGCCACCTGCCCTGGTTTTCCCAGGATCGTCTTCTTTCTGAGCAACTGCAGTCCTGGGAAATCTCTTCATATTCCTCGGACATTAAAACGTCTCACGTAATAACGCACTACTCAAAGACTATGCATTTACACGTAAAGCCATGAACTACACTTTATTTTACCGGGTAAGGCCCACTGAGTTATTTTGCATTTTAACGAAGTGGCTTGTCACGTGGACATTTATAGCCGCCACATACTCGAAACGCACGTTTCTAAATGTGGAGGGGAAAAAAAACGAAGGACCTTTAGAAAAATCCACGCGACCACGGGGAAAACATGCAAACTCAAAATATTCAGCAGGAATCGAGGTCAATAGATCGAACCAACGACCTCCTGTATATCAGGCGAGGTAGTTAACATCTCGCGACACGTATTTCTCCCGTCTTCCGGTATTGTGAGTGTCTCTTTTCCACGGCATGTTCTGATTGTGTTGCATCTCAGTGGTGGCAACCCCAGACCGCGTCCACGAATGCTGCATCGATACACAGTACAGCACCAGGACACGATGTACCGCATTCCTCTGTTATTTTGACCCTGTGTGGTACGCAGGCGGTAGGTTAGATGGTTGGGTGGCAACTGCAAAAATGTTGGCCACCAGAAACCATAAATGCTGGATCTTCCTTCCGGCGGAGGCTTTGGCTACGTGCCCTGTAAAACATTACCCACACTTCCTCCATTTTTAATAACGTAGATTGAAGAGAACATTCAACTGAAACGTAATTCTTCTTCTTGGTTCTTTCGGTAAATAATTATTAAGTAATTATTATTTTATTTCCATTCTACGTGACTTTACCGAAAGAACCAAGAAGATGAATCTCTGCAGTCACGAAAGCTTTAAATCGAAAATGAGATGTAATTTTTCCATAAAATGTTCGCCTGTCGTTTAAAGTTGCTCGGTACCATAGTTATATGGCTTAATGATTGGGGGTGGGGTATTTCATTTCAAGGGATGCGTTACATTTACCATGGTGTATTTTTCATTGATTTCTGTCACAGGGGAATGTATGATTCATAGATGATTGTATGTGGTTGGTTGCTTCCCAAGATAATCATAATCACTGGGCGTATGGACTGTTAGTGCTGTCTGTGTGTTGAATGAGCTTTATAGGAGTGCAGCCTTGTTCACAGATAATATTGTTAGAAGCCTATAAATGTTTTATTATCATTATTCATAATTATTATCACGACCAATGTTATGTTCTCATATTATTTGTTTGGGTTAGATTGTCTTGCAGGTACGATGTCAATTTAAGTTTTCAACGATGACCCTCCACCACCCGCGAGAGGCAATCAAATCAAAGTAATCACGTGGTGGGCACATGGGCCGAATGGATTCATGCTTGAGCAAATTGGACGAGAGTTGAGAAGCAAGAAAAATGTTGATCATTTCACTTGAGATTACATCCTGCATCATTAGGTATTAACAAAAGGTCAGCTATTGCATCAACACACATGGGCATAAAGCCCACGCGATGTAACAAAAATAAAACGAATTATGAATCTAATGGCAGTAATTGTACCCAGTGTCCTACAAGTGTACAGGCTGCGCTCTGAAAGTCGGGTCTTTAACATCAAAACTTTACAAATAAATAAATACTGATAATGAACTCTTCATGGACATGTACACATCCTTGACCTGTAACAGCACTGCTGCAAGGTGCCCCAATGCTTGCTATCCAATTTCATTGTCATCAACGTTCTCAGCCATGGTCAATCTACTGCTGGATGAAGGCCTCAGCAAGCTGCTGCCACCCCTGGCGATTCCTGAGATGCGACAGTGCATCCAGCACCTGCACATGAACTCATCTCGTCATTCCATCTCCTAAGTGGTTAGCCCTCTTGGATGTGTTCCATTCATTGGCTGCCAATCCATTATTTGTCTTGACCATTGTCCGTCATTCCATCGAGCAATTTGTCCTATGCAAAGCCCACTTACTAAAACAAAATGTGTTTGGATGATGTCAATAACCTTGCGTACGTTCTCTTAATCCGTGTGTTTCTCCTTCTTTCTCTCTCAATGCAATTCCAAGCATGCGTCTCTTTCCATGCTTCTCTGCGCATTTTTAAGTTTTTGTTGTATCAAATTTAATATACGGAAAACTGTTATTCATGAAGTGAAGATGCAGGAATGCGATACATTTACTTTTTAATGAATATGGTACTCGGGAGGTGGGTCCAGTTTGTTGTCCTTCCCCCACACCATCGATTAGCGCGGTTGGCTACGTACGGTGCGAAAGAGGTTCAACATACGTCACTGCCATGAACAATAAAAGTTTTTTTTTTTTTACACAAACCTGTTCAAACAGTAACATTTACCGTGCGCATCATTTACTGGCTACATATTTGTTTGCGATGGTGCCCAAAACAAACTGGTTCACTGATATAGCTGAACCTGCATGAGAATAAGATATTTTCGGAAAATATATTTATGCGTAGGCAATCTCCTTTGCAAAGTAAGGATCGGTGTGAGAATGCATGGACTGCAGGTAAGGTCCCTTGCTTGTGCAAATTTGCACTGGGGCACAATCAAACTATGTGCAGAAGGACGTACGTTCAGTCACCCGCAAGCCGTTAGCAGATTGTTAATCAAGCTGCGGGGATGGCGTGATGGTGGATGTTGGCCCTCCATTCATGGGGCAGTCTTCAGTGCAAAACATCCGGTGGTGGCTCTAACAGGGAAGCATGCTACCATATTGTCCCAGCTGGCAGCTGATGAATTGCCTCCAGATAATGAAGCAGAAACAGTCCCCCAGAGACTTACAGGAATAGCACTCAATGCACTCCGCACTCTGTGCAGGCAATTTCTGGTCGCTAGTATTTGCTGCGACTCTCTTGGACATAGATAGACACACACACACAACAAGTTTAAGTTAAGTGCCATGCGCCCTAATGGTTCCTCACTAACTTGGTCTGTGCTCTAGCGCAAGAGGTTCCATCGTTTTTGGGAACAAATACTGCGTAGGCTGTGCTGCATGTCTGTGTGTGTGTGCCTCAGCCTTCACTTACAATGAGGGACAGACCTTTAAACCGATGCTGATTGACTTGAAATGACAACATATTGATGGCTACAGTATCTGCAGGTCATACATACGCGCGCGTGTAGAACTTATGTCGCACCGTACGTAAGCAACCGTGCTAATTGGAGGTGCGGAGGTTTGTCCGTGTAACATAGAACAATTTAATAACGTGAATGATCGTAATAACAAGGTTATAATGGTCATCACACTGAACCTGCGACCTGACTTGCAATCCATAGGTTGCAGATTCGAATTTCTGGGGTGGCAGTTGAATCAATTGGCGAGGTTTTTTTTGTTTTTAAATTCTCCTCTTCCCAGCCCGCCCGCCTCTGCCCTCTTAGCAGTATAAAGGCACAGTTGGTCGATGCGTGGTGGGGTAAAATGTAGGTGCTTTCACCACTGCCAAGCTGTCTCACCGGTGCGTGCGAGATAAGTGTGACCGAGTAATTTCATGTGTGCACCTGTAGCACCCGTTGCTGAACAAACGCGCTACAGATGTTACTCGTGTGAATATTCATAAGCTATGATTTTCACTTCATGTTACTACGTAACATTTCATCTTCGTCAGCATTGCGACCATTTCACTATTTAGTAGTTACGGAGGCAGTGTCACAAGGCGCAAGAGGAATGCTACTTTGCATGATAATTTGGGCTGAACTTTTCGAGAAAAGGCAGTGATTTTTCATTCGAATGTGAGGTACCAATTGTATATGATTTGAAACTCTTTCCCAATGCGTTTGTTCACTTGTTAGCTTAGAAGCAGGCGTTGCGTTTAAACTGAGACCACAATCTGCATCGTGCGCCACCAACTTCACTTCAGCCATTGGAATTGTATTCACTACAATTTCCTTCTGTACTCAGGCAGCAAATGAAAACATCCATTTAGTCAATTTAAAACACATAATCAAATTTTATGTTATTTTGAAACGTAGCATTACAATGCGAATATTCTAATAGGGGTTTTCCACTTTTTTCTGGCAACAAAACTGACACCTTTTGCAAGGAATCAATACTTGCAGTCAAATGCAAATAAAAAACAATACTCTGATAACTTATGCATTGTCCTTGAAATTGATTGGTCCACACCAGAGACAGTTTTTCTTAGAGATGACGCCAAAAATTGCACCTTTTGGCGTCATCTGGTCGAACACCATATGAGACTAGGCTCATAATTGATTTCCAGTGCTCGAAAAAAATGCAATGTACTCTTCAAACTCATGAAAATTCTATAAGTGTGAATATCGTAAGATGAATATTTACTTATTTACATAGTTCAAGTTTGCAGTGGAAACATTGACAACTTTCAGTTGCTCAATTAGTAGAATGACATATGTATGTACATTTCACTTCTTTCGCACCGCACATAGCCAAACGTGCTTATCGAAGGATCAAAATATCATTACATTCTACAGGGAATTAAGGTGCATGTAGGTATAACATGTATGTATAACATACACAAGGGAAATATGGAGAATAACAAACAAAAGTGAGGGGAAAAAATCTGGAAAGTGTGCAAAGACGCGTCAGGAGAAGCCTCTTCAATAACTACACCTACACTGAGAGACCGGAAATCAAGTTGGAACACGTGGGTCAGAACATCTACGCAGATTAGATTCGTCGCATTCACTTGCGAAAAGTGACACTTGGCAGGACGCGTTGCTGGGATGTGTGGTGACCTGACGGTTGAGACTGGTGATGCAATGACAGTCAGACTAGGCAATGCACCTGAGAAGACAATCACATGATGCCGGGTGGAGAGAGGCCTGGGGATTTAAGAACTGTTCTGGCTGGATAAAGGAGGCATTACACGTGCTATAGCAGAGACGTGCTGATGTGGTATATAGGAAGATGTAACGTCCAATTGACTTGCGGCTGCCCGGTATTGGCCTCCACGGAGGCTTCTTGTAAATCGTGCTATTACCCAGCGCATGCCGGTTACCCTTTAGCAACAACAACAACAACACGAGATGGAGTGGCGATCACAACAATGAGCAAAGCTTTAAGATAGGGCAAGTTGGCACACTGGGCAGTGCAGGTGGTGCCTCTCTGCCAGTCATCGTGATGGGGTACCTGGGTCGATTCCACGATCTGCTGTCAGCAAGCCCTTGCCGCTTCATGTGGATTCAAAGTGTGCCTAGCCTGGCAACAGAAGTCAGAGCGATATCAAGGCCATCGCATTGTTAAAGGAAACCTGTTGCTATTTGTATGTCTGAATGTGCATGGATATATGTATCCCCTCTGTAGAAAGGATGCAATTACTCGTGGAAATGTGATCAAAAAAACATTGCAAACCAACGTTCGCTCCGTTTTTTTCCCCAATTCCAATCTCATTGTGTGCCCCCCCCCACTCTCCTGTATTCACCATCGCCACTGTGCACCGCTGATGAGATTGGTACGATTCAAAGCGTAATGTGGCACTCATGGACAGATCAAATGGTGACAGCTTATTACGTGGTGCATTCTAGTGGAGTATCAAATGCTCTTTCAGGTCCTGAAATAGAAGTTCCTTGGAGTAAATTGCAAAGTGCATTTGATCCGTGAATTCCATTAGAGCACTCGCAGTAGAGTGCGCGAGTCGAACACCTAATTGATGACCACGTTCTTGTTGTGTGTGATGAAACTGCGCTGGTGACATCACTTAGCCTTGGATTATCCCATGACACTGCAGAATGTATGCTGTGACATTGTAGAAAATGCACGCTTGTTTTTTTTTTTGGTCATCAAATGGCCAACGCGTTTTCAATGTCAAACGTTGTGAAAGCTATGGGCGCAGCCCTGCAATTGCCTGCCCATTGCTGGCAGAAGGTCCTCCACTTCCAGGGAGCAGCTTAGAGAGTCCCTCTAGAGAGTTTTTTTTTTTGTCGACTCTTCCATGCTGGAAGAGGTCGGAATACCCACACTTCATCCCACCGCATGCAACCTGGCGAGTGACTAACAGTGGAGCACCCATCTACGTATACTGCTGGGTGGACAAAGGCGGAGGGATTTGAATAAACTTGTCCCATTGTTTCAACTGCCGTGCCGGAAGATAAATCCGGTGACCTCTGGATTGCAAGTCCAGCGTGCTACGCGTTACACCATGGTATAATCTCCTCGTGCATACGAAAAGCAGTTAAGAATAATAGTAGTTGGGTTGTGGATGCTTAAATATAGATTTTTTTCAGGTTTTGTGGGTTTACAAAATGGGCACGTTTAAAGTAGGACTTATAATATCTGTCCGTCTACAAAACCGTGATAGCAAGGAGCCTTGTGTTACTGCCAGTAGCTGTTGTCTCCAAAATCCTATGCAATCTCGATGTTCTCCACTGGATATCTGGTTCTACTACGGGGGCTAGCAAGATGTAAAGGCTAGCCATGTGATTAGCGCACGACTATTTGCCAGTAAACAAATACCCATCCTGAAAAGAATCGGCACTCAAAAGCGTATTAGTCAGTGCTGGGATTGCAACACCCAGCTGATCGGAGATACAGGAAAATAAGAGGAAACTATTTTATTCTATTTTGCAGAAAGTTGTAGTTTTATGTAAATAAAATAAAAAGTGACTCTCTTCAATATCTGGGATGGCTGTGGCAATCATTTATCAGTAGATCGAGAATGGATGATGATGGTATTATTTAAGATCTACCTTTGGATTTAAAGCTTTCGTGACTGCAATGATTCATCTTCTTTGGTTCTTTCGGTAAAGTCACGTAGAATGAGAATAAAATAATAAATTGATAAAATAAAATAACACAATAATATTCTCACGACGTTTCGGCCACAACACAAGCGGCCTTCATCAGGTGAAGGGACGAGACTGTCTGGTAGGACAGCGCTGGAGTGAAAGAGCCACGTTCAGATCACGGCCTTTAAGCTGTGTGAGAGGAACAAAGCGCCTTGACAAAGGAATTAGCATATAATTTAGCATTGAAATGGCTGAATGATTAGCTTGTGACTGGTCACAGAAATAGCTATGTTAAAATTTAAAGCATACACATCCGCAGAGGCACCCCTTGTTAAAGGAATTAGCATAGAATTTAGCATTGAAATAGCTAAGTTAAAGCATACACATCCGCAGAGGCACCCCTTGACAATGGAATTAGCATAGAATTTAGCATTGAAATAGCTGAGTGATTAGCTTGTAACTGCTCACAGAAATAGCTACGTTAAAGTCAGAGCATACACATTCACCGAGGCACTTAGTACAAATCAAACAGGAGAATTTAGCATTGAAATAACTAGGCGAATTTAGCATTGAAATAACTGAGTGATTAGCTAGTGACTGGTCACAGAAATGACTATGTTGAAGTCAAGGCCTGCACATCTGAGCTATTCACAGTACTATATAGTGAACCAATAAAAACTAAAATATAAATTACCTTAATGTTATCAATAAACTCTATATTCTCCAATCAGCTAAGCTACCAACAATAAGTCGTTATATATCACAATGCTATATGGCGAAAAAATGGGCGGATTCTTACCCTCAACTTTAGCACCACGGATAGCTACGGGCCCCGTTCAGACGGACGAGTTCGTCCATGAACGGGGCCCGTAGCTATCCGTGGTGCTAAAGTTGAGGGTAAGAATCCACCCATTTTTTCGCCATATAGCATTGTGATATATAACGACTTATTGTTGGTAGCTTAGCTGATTGGAGAATATAGAGTTTATTGATAACATTAAGGTAATTTATATTTTAGTTTTTATTGGTTCACTATATAGTACTGTGAATAGCTCAGATGTGTAGGCCTTGACTTCAACATAGTCATTTCTGTGACCAGTCACTAGCTAATCACTCAGTTATTTCAATCCTAAATTCGCCTAGTTATTTCAATGCTAAATTCTCCTGTTTGATTTGTACTAAGTGCCTCGGTGAATGTGTATGCTCTGACTTTAACGTAGCTATTTCTGTGAGCAGTTACAAGCTAATCACTCAGCTATTTCAATGCTAAATTCTATGCTAATTCCATTGTCAAGGGGTGCCTCTGCGGATGTGTATGCTTTAACTTAGCTATTTCAATGCTAAATTCTATGCTAATTCCTTTAACAAGGGGTGCCTCTGTGGATGTGTATGCTTTAACTTTTAACATAGCTATTTCTGTGACCAGTCACAAGCTAATCATTCAGCCATTTCAATGCTAAATTATATGCTAATTCCTTTGTCAAGGCGCTTTGTTCCTCTCACACAGCTTAAAGGTCGTGATCTGAACGTGGCTCTTTCACTCCAGCGCTGTCCTACCAGACAGTCTCGTCCCTTCACCTGATGAAGGCCGCTTGTGTTGTGGCCGAAACGTCGTGAGAATATTATTGTGTTATTTTATTTTATCAATTTATTATTTTATTCTCATTCTACGTGACTTTACCGAAAGAACCAAAGAAGATTAAGATCTACCTGTTTCCTTTGGCCAAACAATGTAATCGGCCCTTTTAAATTTCAGCGAGGTTGTTTTCTGAAAATTCTGGCTTCGTGTAAGGCAGCCAGGAAGTGTTATTGGTATCGTGGAAAATATTTCATACTTGGCATTGTCAAGTTGCAATCGTATGCATAATTAATGGTGCACGGGCGTTCAGAATGCTGTCGGTAATTGCTGCTTGGGCTAGTCTTTTTTGCTTCCCCCCTGACAAGCGATCTTCCCACAGAGGCAGTTGAATTTTAAATAAGAATAAAACAAATCATTCAAAAGCTCCTGAGGTAGCTGGAGTGGAGAACTATACTTAAGCTTATAAATAAAGGATTGAGGATAAGCAAGGTTAGAGAGTTTGGGTGCTGTGGCTCAAAGTACAGGTGGATTCTTGAATAAATAAATAAATACCTGTACGAAGGCACACATAATCACACAACAGCCTTGAACATGTATTTATTTGTAGCCTTTAAAACAAAAATACGGATGCATTTTTTGGTCTAACAAATTTGGCGTGGCTGAATTCTGACTAGCAAAGATCAGCTACTCAGAGGAATGTGTCATCATCTCATCACTACAAACAGTTGCTGTCAAGCATTTAACGTTGCAACATAAATAAATGGTGAAAATAAACGTTGACCAGTCCCCAAATAATTAACCCAAAACGAATGCCATTTCCACTGGTAGCCTATTGCCCAGTAAACTATGTGCATCCTTAAAATATTCATGATTTAATGCAAGTTTGTTGACAGTGACTTTTACATGTGGCTGCCAAAGTTAATAATAATTATCATCTCAACACCTTCCCCTCCCTTTGATTTCTACACATCTCCCCCTTTTTTTCGTTACAATCCCATCTGGCCAGAAAAGACCACGCAGATGCACTTAACATTTGTGAGCAAAGTGGGGAGAGGGTGGCTGTGGAGGGTGATTGGATGAGTGAGCATGTTGGCAGTGTATTTATGAGCAGGGTGCCTAAAATCACAGGATTCCTACCAAATGCCAGAGCCTCGCTCACAGAGCCAAAACCCCAAAAAGTTAAAAAGGAGATATTGACCTATTTTAACATTTGTGTTTTTTTTGGCCAAAAACAGGCACTTCAAACATTCGTGCAGAAGGTTGTGACTTACAAACTAATGCAGTAATTAACTCATGGATGCATTGATTAGAAACGCCTGCATATTTTTCGATGCAAAGTTGGATGAAGGCCTCTCCATACCATGGCTGACATGACAGTTGTTTGGCCATGCTTTACCACGCTATATAGTGTGGGCTGGTGCAGATGCCATCCGCCGCTGATATTCGCCGTGGCCGGGAATTGAACTCAGGTGAACCGGGTTGATAGCGGAGCACGCAAACCACTGCACCTTCCGCTCCCCCCCCCTACCCCAATTGAAAAGTCTGACACGTATTTAATATTTTGTCACAAATTACACGCGGTAAATATCTATCCCCTCCATCAGATTAAATAAATTAGAAAAGTTAAAACTTCGTGCAAGCCAATTCAAATGTTGACGTTTTATGCGAAATGTTGCAAATTTGACATATACGCACATATGAAACAAGAATATAATTGGATACATCCAGTACATTCTATATTATTTTTAAATTGGTATCCTGAAACCCATGGTCTCCTTGCATCTACTTGCAAAACTGGCTACAGTGTAAGTAAGAGGCTTTTGATTTAAAGCTTTCGTGACTGCAGGGATTCATATTCTTGGTTCTTTCGGTAAAGTAACGTAGAAAGGAAACAATAAAACAAAAATAAAAAATATAAAACAATATATGTTTTATATATATATATTTTTATTGTTTCCCTTCCACGTGACTTTACCGAAAGAACCAAGAATATTAGTAAGAGGCTATTTGAACTTCGGATTTAACAACACATATTTTGTATGTTGCAAAACGCTTGTCAAAGTCTTCATTAAAATTTGTGAAATGTGCACGGTATGTCGCTGTTGTTGTCAGCCTTCTCCCAGGGGTACATGGTGAATTGTACATAATTCAAACGTTCTTTTGATAGTCAATATGATTAAAGATGTGAGTTTATTTGCTGCTCATCATTAATAACATTTTAAGAATAATTGTAATCTTTAATTTATTTAGCTTGTGCTGAAAACAAAAGACAATAACTCTTCTTGTTACTGAAGGCAAGAATGTATTTTTCAGTGTGAACTTGTATCTGATATACACAATTATGGTACTCTACTGAACATTTCTATACTCGGTTGCTTATTGATTCATTTTTCAACATACTCATGTCAACATTGCCACGTGTGAATACGATATATGTGAACCAAATATGCACTTAATTATCCTATTATCTCAAATAAAAAAAATGGTTAGTGAAATATTGTCGTCAGGCATAAATGCATTTTTTTTTACCGTTCCATAAAATTAGACCTTCGTTTATTTTTATTTTCACTTTAATACCCACTGCGAAGGAAATGCTCGCAGGTGGCTCAGTAATTTTGTCTGAAACAAATGACAATTAAGTCGATTAGCTTTATGAGCATCAATAATGTGTTGGTGGCAATGGCGTTACCACCCCGTTAAAACATGAAAACAAGGGGAAAATCAATTTCATGTTATATTTCGTCTCTATTAACTATAATGAAACATAGTTATTACAACAGTAACAAAAAAAACTGCGTAAAATACACGTGGTGTTGAATATGAAAAAAAATCTAAGTGCATTCTTGTTCAAATTAGAATTGAGCAGGGGCGGAGCCACGGGGGGGGCGGGGGCTGGGGGGGGGCTTAGCCCCCCCTGAAATTTTGGGAAAGTCGGTAATCGGGATAACCGGATATCCGGCTGCTGCAAAATTCTGGCTGTCACCTCGTGCTGCCACCTCGTGCTGCCACCTCGTGCTGCCCTGCAGGCTGCCACCTCGTGCTGCCCTGCAGGCTGCCACCTCGTGCTGCCCTGCAGGCTGCCACCTTGTGTACTGCCCTGCAGGCTGCCACCTTGTGCTGCCCTGCAGGCTGCCACCTTGTGTGCTGCCCTGCAGGCTGCCACCTCGTGCTGCCCTGAAGGCAGCCACCTTGTGCTGCCCTGCAGGCTGCCACCTTGTGCTGCTGCCCTGCAGGCTGCCACCTTGTGCTGCTGCCCTGCAGGCTGTCACCTTGTGCTGCCCTGCAGGCTGCCACCTCGTGCTGCCCTGCAGGCTGCCACCTTGTGTACTGCCCTGCAGGCTGCCACCTCGTGCTGCCCTGCAGGCTGCCACGTCGTGCTGCCACCTCGTGCTGCCCTGCAGGCTGCTTGAGCGGCAGCATTTCGAACTTATCGAACTTATTAGCCACATCAGCGGCTCCGACCTATTCATAAACTCCGCGTTCAAATCCAATAAAATTTGTTTTATACATTTGTGGCGCCCATTGGAAAACATAAACACTGGATATCTCAGAATATTGAAGTCAGCCCCCCCAAATGTAAAAATTCTGACTCCGCCCCTGGAATTGAGATACTCTGTACAACTGTGTTACAACCCCTGAGCCCATTTACAGCCCTGAGTGGTGTAAATTCCATATTGCCATGGAAGGGAAAAGTCTATCCAAAGCACACTGTTGACAACCATAAAAAAACGAGTACATACTCATTTTTATTAACCCTGGGACAAACGATCGGTTGAGTCAACCCTCAACTAGGAATTGAACGCACAATCATCGGATTGCGAGACACTCGCGGTACTGCTGAGCCACTTGGCCAGGTATACAAGAAACAAGACAAAGATCCCCCCGTATAGCCTCAGCAGACCGTTGAGGCAAGTGCTGTTAGCGAGTAGCAGCGCTTATTAAAGCTGGCACGGCACACGAGGGGTGGGTGGCCAGCACCACGACCAGCCGTCTTTTTCTCCCCAGTGGCGATAGCGTTTACACACCGCACCAGATACAAATTTGAGGCTGAGTCGACCTAGGGGATGCCCAGGACCGGTTCACATAATCGTCACTGGCGTTGGCCGTGAGCGGGAATCGAACTCTGGTATCCGGGTTCGCAGCGGAGTGCGCTAACTGCTGCACCACCGCTCCCACACACATACGCAAACACGATTGCAAGGATGCCCGCTTTACGGTGCATTGAAATGCTCGCCAATGGCCGTGAAGGATCCGTCTCATTGTGCTTCGAAGTGCCGTTCATGCCACGCGTTCACGCACGTGAGGCGCGCATGTCCGTGACATTGGCGTCACGCACGCGCCGGGTGGCGAGCGATTCCGCACGCAATGCAAGAAGTTCGGTAAAGGTGGGCGAGGTGGGAGGAGGAGGAGGAGGAGGGAGAGAGATGCCGCTCCTCTTGCGTATCCACAGAAATCCATAGCCCATGGCGGAGCCAGGATTTTCAGGTAGGGGAGGGGCAACCCCTCCAGCAATGAGACATGATAGAAGTTGTTAGTAAGTAAGGACTTGTCCCTTGCTTTATATTCGACGCGTGTGCTGCGATGGCGCAGCCATCGATCGAGGGTCGAATTCGAACCGCGTTGTGTGATCGACATCGCGCTCGCTGAAGGTGAATGCCTTCAGGGAAGTCGCGTCCTGTTTATGTCGGGGAGGCTGACCCCCGGCTCCTCGCTCACGTGGGATCCACTGCTCCCTTCTTCCATGTCCTGGGGAGGGTTACTGCTCAACGACTCACCCCTCCCCCTTCACTGCGGCCCCTCGGGGCATGATTCGTGGCTGGCGCTTAGCCACCTGGGATCAATTCACACAATCTCTGCGCACACTCACTCACACCCACTCACTCGAAATCCGACGTCGCTCCTCTCCCGTGCCACGCACCAATCGCGCGCGCGAGGGCAGGGACGTCACTCGCACACGCGCAGCCGATTGGGGGGGGGGTCGTCTCGGAGATTTATTTAAAGGGCTGTATGAACAAACTCACGGGTACGCCGCCCGTTCACTCCACGCACACGCTAAACGAAAGGGCGATTGAGTAATCTCACGTGCCCCTGTACGAGTCCGCCGCCGCTCACCACACGCACACGCTAACCACGAGCTACACGCATGGGCGAGCGCAAACACGTGGGTAAATACACACTCACGCACAAACACAGGGTGCAACGACGCACATCAACATGCATCCGTCCCACCCTCGCAGAAACCACACGACAAGGTTTATTGATCCCCAACAGTTTATTCTCAGCGAGTCCGAGGCTAATTTACCCGAGTCAGTTTGAGTCAGCAGGGCAGATCTAACCTACCTCCCAATGGTCTAAGACCCGATCTCTATCGCCTCTTTCAAATCACTCTCCTAAGACAATCTCACAATGGCCTCAATATCTCACTCTCGGGTACTCACGGTTCGACTCGTTCGGAGCTGCTGGGTCGGATCCTCGCTGCACTTCGACTCGTCGCACGGACGTTCGAGTGGCTGGGAAGTCGACGGCCCCGAGCCTGGCTTGAGTAGAATACGAAATAACTCTCCCTACCTTCTCTACCCTTTGTTATTGTCCTCTACATCAAATATAAATCGGCGTTTATCCGCTGGCCTCCCGTCCAATCAGGTGGCTCGGATTTCCCGCCACTTTCCCCTGACCGGTGCTCTCTCAGACGCCCGCTTTTCACCCTCTAAACAAGCGCATCTGTCCTACCAATCAGAGGACCGGCCCTGTTCTTCCCGCCGTTCGTGACTCTGTCCCCCCCTACCTGCCTGCTGACCCGTGTGTGTTGTGGCTGTTTTCTACCCGCGGTGGCTCAGCAGCCCCGTCGTGACCATGCAATTACCACCCAAGTCACGGCGCCGCGGTGCGAGTTGGCCTCGGAGGAGGTCCCCCAATTCCCTGGCCGCAGGAAACCGTGAAGCTTGGTCCCATGAGAGGGCTTCTGGGTGAAAACCTGTCGGCCAGGTGACCTCCCCTCGGAGCTCTGTGTGGGGGTGTGTGTGTTCATGTGGGGGCTCTATGTGTGTGTGTGTGTGTTCATGTGGGGGCTCTGTGTGGGGTGTGTGTGTGTTCATGTGGGGGCTCTATGTGTGTGTGTGTTCATGTGGGGGCTCTATGTGTGTGTGTGTGTGTTCATGTGGGGGTGTGTGTGTGTTCATGTGGGGGCTCTATGTGGGGGTGTGTGTGTTCATGTGGGGGCTCTGTGTGTGTGTGTGTTCATGTGGGGGCTCTATGTGGGGGTGTGTGTGTGTTCATGTGGGGGCTCTGTGTGTGTGTGTGTTCATGTGGGGGCTCTATGTGTGTGTGTGTTCATGTGGGGGCTCTACGTGTGTGTGTGTTCATGTGGGGGCTCTATGTGAAAGTGTGTTCATGTGGGGGCTCTATGTGTGTGTGTGTGTTCATGTGGGGGCTCTGTGTGGGGTGTGTGTGTGTTCATGTGGGGGCTCTGTGTGGGGTGTGTGTGTGTTCATGTGGGGGCTCTATGTGTGTGTGTGTGTTCATGTGGGGGCTCTATGTGTGTGTGTGTTCATGTGGGGGCTTTTTGTGTGTATGTGTGTTCATGTGGGGGCTCTATGTGTGTGTGTGTTCATGTGGGGGCTTTATGTGTGTGTGTGTGTTCATGTGGGGGCTCTATGTGTATGTGTGTTCATGTGGGGGCTCTATGTGTGTGTGTGTGTTCATGTGGGGGCTCTATGTGTGTGTGTGTTCATGTGGGGGCACTATGTGTGTGTCTGTGTGTCTGGGTGTGTATGTGTGTTCATGTGGGGCTGTGTGTGTGTTCCTGTGGGGGGTGGTGAGGGAGAGCAGTGTCGGCCCCGTCGCTCGGAGGTGGCGGCGTCGCGGCCACGGAGTCGGCCGGACGGCCTCGCTGCTGCTGCGGTACCACATAGACGCAACTAATTCTGTGAGTCACTTACAACCGCTTTGCAGTTACTTATTGCCAATTATGGACTCGCGACTATTGTCCTATCATCTCATAGAGTCCCTGGCCACGTAATAATATGCTACACAGTGACAGTGGGGGGTCGCAAAATGCCGATTTATTACTAATAAACCTCAATGATCCGATTGAAATTATGGATTTCCATCGCCAGTACCCGCGCACCTCTCGTGACGATACGTTTCACTGCCGTGAACGTTTCACCATCGCATCGTCACCTGGCCACCAGGTGCATGCGGCTCTGGGTGGTCACGGCTGAGCGCCACGGTTCACACAGCACCACCGCCACCACCACCACCGCCACCACCGCCGCCGCCGCCGCCACCACCACCGCCACCACCGCCCGTTGCCACAGCGGTTTGTTTGTCCTGCCGAGTGGGGTGAGGTTTTTTTGTTGCGTGTGTGTGTCGCTGTCTGTTTGCCGTATGTACGTACGGATATGGTATGTCTATGTGTGTGTGTGTACCTGGGAGCGGTAGTCTCAAATGAGTACCTGGTGTAAAAAATAAAAAAACATCGCCTCTCAGGAGACAAAGGCGGCCCGCCGTGGTGCTGGCCACCCACCTGCTCGTGTGCTGTTCTGGTTTTCATCGGTACTTGCTAACGGCACTTGCCCCCATCGTCTGTTAAGGCTATACGGGAGATCTTTGTCTTTATTTTATATACGGGGAGCGGCCCCGGGGTTCGATTCGCGCTCACGGCCAACACCGGTGACGATTATCTGAACCGGTCTTGGGCCTCCCCTAGGTCGACTCAGCCCCAAATGAGCACCTGGTGCGGTGTGTAAACATCGCCACGAAGGGAGACAAAGGCTGTGGTGCTGGCCAGCCACCCCCTCGTGTGCCATTCCGGCCTTAATAGGTGATCGCGAACAGTGCTTGCCGCAACAGTCCGTTAAAGGTTATGCGGGGGGATCTTTGTCTTTTTGCATGTGCGCACGTTGAACTTCTTTCGCACCGTACGTAGCCAACCGTGCTAATCGGAGGTGCGGGGGAAGGACAACCAACTAAACACGAAAAAGCATTTCTAGAGAAATTTGTTTCCAATCGAAGAAATTCGTTTTAAATCTGAAATAAATGAATTTTCAGTCTAATCACTTTTGGTACCACCACCGCGTGTAATTTTTGGCAAGATGGCTCACATTTCGTACCACATTGCAGTGACAAGGGCTCGTACCTTGCGGTGACAAGGGCTCGTGCCTTGCAGTGACAAGATTCGTGCCTTGCAGTGACAAGGGCTCGTGCCTTGCAGTGACAAGGGCTCGTGCCTTGCAGTGACAAGGGCTCGTGCCTTGCAGTGACAAGGGCTCGTTCCTTGCAGTGACAAGGGCTCGTTCCTTGCAGTGACAAGATTCGTGCCTTGCAGTGACAAGGGCTCGTGCCTTGCAGTGACAAGGGCTCGTTCCTTGCAGCGACAAGGGCTCGTGCCTTGCAGTGACAAGGGCTCGTGCCTTGCAGTGACATGGGCTCGTGCCTTGCAGTGACAAGGGCTCGTGCCTTGCAGTGACAAGGGCTCGTGCTTTGCAGTGACATGGGCTCGTGCCTTGCAGTGACAAGGGCTCGTGCCTTGCAGTGACAAGGGCTCGTGCCTTGCAGTGACATGGGCTCGTGCCTTGCAGTGACAAGGGCTCGTGCCTTGCAGTGACAAGATTGGTGCCTTGCAGTGACAAGGGCTCGTTCTTTGCAGTGACAAGATTCGTGCCTTGCAGTGACAAGGGCTCGTGCCTTACAGTGACAAGGGCTCGTGCCTTGCAGTGACAAGGGCTCGTGCCTTGCAGTGACAAGCCACCTGGATTTGAATCCCGACTCGCGTGTATTTGTGCGTGGAGTTCAGGTGTTCTACCATCTGTTCAACACGAGGTTTTTTCCTCCTCCAGGCTCCCCTGTTCCCTCCTATAGCTTTAAAAAAACCAAACCAACCCCATCCCAATGCAAAAAAATTACCTGGAAGTAACTCAATTGAGATTACAAAAAGCAATATGGCCCCCTACTGGATAGGTTGACAGGACCCTTCTCAAAAAGAGTCTTGTGACTTGGTACGACTCTCTTGGGTAATTTAAAAAATACACATAGCAGATAAAGTACCAAAAAGTAATTGAATGGGTAAATAAAACTGTCTACACGTAAATATTCTAATCTGGTAAAGTATATCAAAGTCCAAACCGTTTGCATTTGCGCTGTGTAGCTCTCAGATGGGTTTCATGGTTGTTTACGCTTGATGTTTGTCACGATATGAAATCGCTGAATAAGCCCCAACACGCAGAGTAAAACGTCGGACATCTTAGCTGAACAATTTGCGGCACAACCTGAAACTAATCGGAGTATAGCGGTGCTTTTGGTGGAGCTTTGCTGAAACTGCTGTAGTCGCCCGTTCCCGGTCCCGGTCCTAAATCAGAGGAGACCAACGCTGTGTCGCGGTGGCGAGGAGATGTTAACTCCCTCGCCTGGTATACAGGAAGTTGTAGATTCGATGCTGACCCCCTGACGCCTGCTGTATATTTGGAGTTTGTTGTCCCCGTGGTCGCATGGACTTTTCTCCGGGTCCTCCGGGTTTTTCTTTCCACATTTAGAAACATGCGCTGAGAGTATTTGTCTGCGATACATTTCTACATGAAATGTATAGCAGGTCCCTTCTGAAAAAGAGCTATTTTAGCTCAGTGGGCCTTACCTGGTAAAATAAAAAATTGTTTAGTCAAATTGCTTTCTTTAGTGTCACATACCTCCTGCTATCCTCGCCCACGCGTTGCGGATTCTACCAAATGACATCCTGCCACGCGACCTGTGAGCAAGGCCGGGTTCGCTGGGTCTCGTTTGGGTGCCTCTGGGCGCGGGCAAGGGTCCCATCCCCCCCCCATCCCCCCCCCTCCCCCCCACACAGCATGCCACCTCCAATTTGGCCAGCTCGCTGGGAGATAACAAAGCAGGGGTGGAACCGCACAGGCAGGCGTGACTTAATTGGGAGTGGGTTGGGCAGGGAGTGGGCGCGCTTTGGTGACATGGAAATGTATAGCTCAGCGCTGGTCCCATGTTAGACACGACGTTCAGGTTGGGAGCAGGCAATGTGGGGAGCCCTACATTGCCTGCTGCCAATTGTAACTCCCAATTGTCATCTCGCCCATCGGCAGTGCACCCAATGGACAAGGAGATGCTACGAATGAATTTAATGGCACATTTGTTTATGTGCACGTATCTCTGTGGCCATGTATTTGGCAGCGGAACACACTGCCCCCCCACCCCCCGCCTTACCCCTGAACTCGAGTCATGTGAACCGAATTATGAATCAAATTCAATTATTCTTCAGGGACTATTGGTGTTCTCCGACTGTTTGCAGAAGAATGCAGTGCTCAAAGAGGAAATTGCCCAATATCACACCGCCGGATCTCCATGAAATATAATCGTATGAGCTCGAGCCTATAACATCAGGCAACTCAACACCATTTGTTTGAGGCCACACTCTAAATGATTAAACATAATTATCAAGAGACATTTTTCAGTTCAGCACTATCGAACTCTCAATAACCTTTTTAATATTTAAGTCACAGATTCCTTAACGTCAACATTTAACTAGAAGGGGCATATTGATGGTTAGTACATCCGCTGTGTTAACCACGGCAGCTGCAGGGCTCATTCGGCAACCCTCGGCTATGTCACTATTCCACACTTAGCTGGAGTTTAACTCATGTCCACAGCTCAAAAGTCCATGCTCCTATCTATTCGGCTTTCCTGGACCCTTGAATCTGTGCTCAGTCATGATTGTATTACCCATAACCCTCCATTACAGTGCATAACACAATTTGGCAAACCTCCTCATAGAGTCTTGTGACAGATTTTCTCGTGTAAACATACAATAATAATACGATTAGTCGAGTACTTTGATTAAATTGACTAAGAGCTATAATCAACTCATCTTTTAGTGGTTAATTACTAGGGCCCCTTTAACAATGGTGCCTGCCCTTAAATGCTGCCTCTCGAAAGTGGAGGAACCCTTTAGAAGTGTTGCCGGGGTGAGCGCACCTGTTATTAATCACACCGTGTATAATTGTGCACTCTGTAGCATATGGGAACCTAATAAACCATTGTGCATAGCTACGGGTAGCCAGGTGTGTTTTATTACTATTATTGTTGTTGTTATTCAAGATCACAGCAGAGGTACGAAGCACGCCTCCAAAGTCAATGTGGTGGCTATCTTCTGGACCGAGGAATTCAGCCGCGGTGTTGTGATGTGGAGGGTATATCTTATCCCTATTGCAGATACACAATTGCCCTTCTAAAGAGGACCTTTGGAGTCGTCCACTTCTCCGGAGGGCAGAACACGACGCAGAGTCTTGTCATCGTCTCCGAACGTTATTGTGTTTTATCGTTGTTGTTATTATTATTGTTGTTGTCTGTTTAGCCGACACCCCACCCACACCCCACATGAAAATATTCCCAACGGGAGGAGAGGGGACAGGACGGACCGGCTACACAACCCATACCCAGCGTGACGTGGCAGATGACGCTGTTGAGGTCACCAAGCACCCACTCGTCACCTCCCGTCCACCGTCACGTGGGAGAGGAGAAGTGACACTTTTTTCTCTCTCCATATATTAGTCAAGCAATCGAACTGATAACCTGTAGAGTAAGCATTTGCTCAAAATAATCTGATATACCAGCTGTATATGTTATATTTAATGAGAAACCACGACCCAGGTTACATCCAACGGGGAATGGATCGCTTACATTAGCTCATGTTGGAGGTTCTATATGGTTTGTTGCAATGCAACACCATTCAATTCTTCTTCGTATGGCAGATGTACATGCAGAGCAACAGCTATAATTTTCTATTGAGGTGGTGGAGCCAGATAATTGCGCCAGGAGTAGCGGAGTGGTGCATCGCTGGGATAATGCCTCCGTCGTATTTCTGAATTGGGCATTGAATGGTTATTTGTTCCACGGTCTGTTCTGGGTAAGAGATTTTAGCTTTCCATTTGTTGCATTCCGTATGCGCATCAGCTGCCATGGTTTGTGTGTGGATGCGGTTCTGGGTTGTGGCCCACGAGCTTCTCAGAAGATAGAAGCCAAAGATCATCCGTGTCGAGGGGTCTTCCACGAGGTGTTCGTTTTGGACTTCTTGTCCACTCCATTTGACTTTCCGAGCATCATGAGAGAGGGTGATGGCTTCCAGCAGTGGATGTATCTTGGCTGAGGGTGGCGATGATGATGATGATGCTGTTCTATACGAAAAGGGGGAAAAAATGAATTACCGAGAATGCCACTGGAGGCGTTGTGGCACCGTTAACTACGCTTTGTGCCTGAACACACAACACCTTCACCGCATGTCCGAGGTCCAAACGGACAAGGCGATGACTCCACATTGGAGTGGTGGCTTGATGCACCGTGATTCCGCTGCGGTTGTGTTTGTATTTATAGCAAGATCTTTCATGTGCTGGGATATTTTTAGGTCGCCAATTATTTTCAGCGCCAAGGTTGATTTTGCATGACAGTGTAGCCACTGGCGTGAATTTTTTTTTTTACGTACATATGTATGCCAACTCAGTGCAGTGTGAAGCGTTAAACAGCATGTAACATAGGCTATGCGTGTTGCACAATTGTTGGAGCCATTTCAAGTTATATAACTTATAGCTGTGTACGCAAGATTATTTTAGCAAAGAGTTGAAAAAAATCGTTTAAAACAATTAATTTTAAAATAACGTGTGTTTGTAAAATGTATTAAATTTTGGTTATCATTGTGTTAATGGAAATATTAAACAGTGGCTGTGAGATAGATATGCGCTGAATATATCAAAAATACAGACGAGAATTAATAGTGCAGACTTTTTCAGAGCTATCATTAGTTTCAATCGTAATTGCGTCCCAACTTGAGCTAATTGATCGCATCATCCAATACACGAGTAATGGTGTTAAACCGGTTTGATTTGCAATAGTTTCGAAGTTGCTTGGTTGTATTCTGTTGTTGTTATGAACAACATGAAGTAATGAGGCAGCCAGCTTTTAGCAGACTACGTGGTTTTTCACATTCAGAAGTTTAAACCCAGTCGCTTGTTGCACTGAACACAGTTTTGCTGATTTCGATTTTATTTTCTTGAAACAAAACACAACTTCCTTAGAACAAGTTGCCTCGGCAGCTTACGTAACACATTCAGTGTCGTGGTAGGGGTAAAAAAGGGGCAGTGGAGAAGTTTAACACATTTTATTCCTAATCACCCTTCAGCAAAATTTGGACAACGAGTACCATCGCTGAGATGTTAACAGCTGGGGAGTATTTCTGTGGTTAACGCACCGTACTATACACCTGGTGACCTCACAGTGTGATACCTGGCCACAACTATGGCCAGCGGCGAGTGATGTCCCGACCAGTCCCGAGACCCGCTTCACCGACCGGCCCTGATCAGCGTGACACGTGGTCAAACATCCACGTGGCATTGGGTGGCCTTGATCCAGCAGTAGATTGACAAGGGCTGTTCATGCATGAAACGAAGAGTTCCGGGTGCTACGTTATGCACTGGTGAACGGGCGTTCGATGCTCGTTGTAAGTTCACGCACTCTGCCTTAGCGCTTAAGGACCTTAAGTGCCAAGGCAGAGTCACACAGAGTCACAAACCATATTCACGGCACTCCACTGGCAATAGGCACGCGACCACGAGCAGGAGACACCTTAAATTCTCAGGCGTCGCCGATAAACAGGCACGTGCTGGTGTTCGGGAAAGTTTTAAGAATTGTTCGAGCATCGCGCGGTGACCTCAGGGCTCATCTGCCGGGTGTTCGAGCCCCGGGTGAATCCAGGAAGTCTGCATTCTTGTCAGTTCTCAGCAGGCGAGCGGCGGGCTTACAGCCGGTGGACGCTGTCATTTCCTCAAACAAAAGCCATTACACGCTTTACTGAGCTGTTCCTCTTACCATAATTAGGACGACGCCAGGGTACGAGCTTCCTCCCCACCCGCTCCGACCAACAACTGGGAATGACTCTGTCGGGGGTAATGATGCGGACAATATAAAAGTTTGGGGCTTTGTGGCGGCATGGGCGTGCGGACAAAATGCACCTGATGCGCCATTTCGACAAATTTTCGGCAACTGGTTTGCGACCTGGAAGGGGTGGCACCATTTGCCGCGTTGCCACTAAAAATGACTGCGCATGCACCGCGAATTTCTCCCACAGATGGAATGGCCCAAAAATAATAATAATCAATATTTGAGAGCAAGGGGTAGTTCATTGTGCGGGGGCCATCTGCTCGGACCATTAAAATGCGCTTAGCGGTCCCTCCCACACGGCCACACTGACGGTCAGGGGACCCGTTCAGTGGGCGGGCAGGTGCTATGTATGCAGCGTGCGTACCGGCTCCTTCTCTGATGCTCTGGGCTTTACGCGGAGCTGATTAGGATTCATCGTTGGGCGCAGGCGTTCAAACCAGCAGATGGCAGGATGACAGAGAGGGCCCAAAAAGCAGACCGGGGGGACCCGGTTTTGTTCTCGCACGTATCCGAGCCGCCCCGTTTTTAGCACCACAGCTAGCGCTGCGCTATTGTCTCTGCATTCGATTAACCCTGCTGTGTCTTCAATTACACGGAATTTACATCACTCTGATATCTGCTGTGAAAAATATAACCTCTGGTATATGTTGTCTGTTAGCATTATTTCGACAAGTGTCTTCCTATAATGGTGGTTTTTTTCTGACCTTGCACACCGTCAGAATAAAATGTGTAATGGAGTTTGAGACACAGCCAAGGATGCTGCTACTCTCGCAAGTTTAATTTTAATAAACATGATATCTCTTGTCAACAACAGAAAGTTCATTGCCTCAAATTATAGTGCACTGGATGAAAGGCATCAACATGTGTGTGTTTGAGAATGTTTAAATTATGCTCATTACTGCTAATAAGGATAGGCTGCCTCATTTGCAATACTTTAATTAGCTGGTGTAAATTTGTGTTTGTTGTTGGACGACTGATTTATTAGCAGGGATTCTGCGACGTTTTGGAAGATATCTATGAATCGGCGTTTTCGAATGTAGAAGGCATGCAGGTCATGGCTTTGACCCCGACCCTGACGCCTGTATATTTGAAGTTTGCATGTTTCTCTCCTTGGTCGTGTAGAATTTGTTTCAGGGCCCTCCTGTATTTTCCCTCCACATTTAGAAACACGCGTTTCGAGTATTTGGCTGCTATAAATTTCCACTTTATCAGCCACTTCGTTGAAGCTATCATTTGTGGCAAGGCCGCTTCTGAAAAAAAGAGCTATCGGGTCAGTGGGCCTCACCTGCTAAAATTAAATAAAAATAGTTCAATCAAATTTGTAAAAAAAAAATGTACACATACTGAAATGCCGACGATGTATTCCCTCCCCACACGCGTTGGTTTTTCAATAGCGTTGTGACAACGCGACAACAACAACAACAACAACGGACGTGAGCTTCGTCTTTGAAATTTGCACGACGCTCGTTGGACGTCGCGATTGAGCCAGGAGTTAATGAATGCGGGAGAAATTTACCAAGTTAATTCTATATGTGTTTACAGACTGGCATGCGACAAAGGAGGGTAATAATCCCGGCACGTGGAAGCTCGGAAGAAGTACGCAAAGCAAGGGTTGAGCGTATTTATATATTTTACGAGAAATATATGCCGTACGACGATAGACGTGGCAGATGATTCGATCAACAAGTGATTACATAGTCACGGAATATTGCCTATAAGTAAATATTCAATCGGAGGGTGAAAATATTACAGTGTAGGTTCTCACCGTTGTGCTGTGGCTTTCCCTGACGGATGTTGTGGCTGTGCCGTGTGTTGTTGGGGATGAGCGTAACGTTCCTCAAGAAGCTCCCAGCACGTAGGACGAAACGTCAAACATCGTGCCGAACAGCACAACCCGAAAACACATTTGGGAGAAGAAAATATTTTATGGGTTGCACACTCATCATCTTCTTGTGTGCTTCCCTGTGTGATAATTTAATGCCTTTTTACATAGCATGTTGGAATTATTAATACAACTGTTAGCTGGGAAAAGTAAAATGTGCAAAATGAGTCCAAATGAGTATTTAAATGAGGGATGAATAAGCTTTGTAACATTTTAAAATATTCATGTTGGCTGCAAAATGGATACTCATTGTTACTTGGATAAAGCCTTCAGTTGTCCACATTAGACAGTGAAAATTGGCTCTATAATTGAATATTTTAACCATTTGTAACGTTCTTTTAAAAGTGCAGTGTGACCTTCAGCAGGAAATAAGAGGTTAGTTTGAAAGACAATATGGCAGAGAAGGTTTCCAATTAAAACGGGATTATCTGTGGAATTGTACAGGCACCGTGCTTAATACTACATTAATTCCATTTCAAAACGGCTGTAATTATTCAGAAATTATCCACTTGTATCTGGTAACTGATAATGACAGATACACGAGCTTACAATGGAACTTTTACATTGGGAGGGAAACAAGGATAGCTTCCCAGATCTTAAATTGCAAATACAATTCTTCATATGCGTGTGTCTCATCATCACTACAAAGCTGAGTTCTTTTTCACAAACACAACTTTGTGATTGCAAGTTTGAACCAACGCAATGTAATTTATTTTCCGGCCAGCATGCTGTCGTATTGGAGTGTTTAGATGCACACTGAAAGTGGGATTTTTTTTTGCTGATGTCAGCTGAAACCACTAGAGAGAGAGAGAGAGATTTGGCAGGCGGTCAATGCTGAGCAGCGGCGCACCCAGGGATTTTGAGAGAGCGGGGGGCGGGAAGGGGTGGAGGGAAGAGCGCAAGTCCGTGTGATGGGCTGGTGGGCGTGGGGATTGGGTCCACGCGGACCTCGTTGGCATCGGAGTTTGTGTCAGTCGAGAGCACAGGGGGTAGTTGGTACCCTCCTTCTTCAATGAAGGAAAATAATAAATGGGTCGGTTTTTTTTTTTTTGCTCGTAACAATGTGCAGTTTTTCTTTCTTTCTGCAAAGTTTATTTATTTATTTGTTTGTTTTCTTCTTTCGGGTCGTTACCGCGAGTTGGTGGCAGTGATGCCCGACGACGTTCGGCTGTACGTGCTGGGAAATTCTATCCGGCAGCTGAATGCGGTGAGCTCTCGCTTTACTTGTACTCCCCGCCTCCCTTACTTGGCAGATAAATATCACCCTGAAGGGTGATGTGAAGGGTGATGTACTTAATAGCAGCTGGGTCAAGAAGGTCCACACAGATTAGCAGGGTCACTACAAAAGAAATACATCTTTTTTTTTTTTAAAGGCCCCACATGGTGTTGTCACTTCTCACAGTTGGATAGTTCCTTTATGGTTACAATTCCACCAGCGTTACAAATGAATGGGAGTGAAATTAGAAGGTTTAATAATAGCGTATTTGTTGCTTGTAAATAGCAATTCAGAACCGCCGGCGATATATGTATAAATAGTATTCTTATATTTGTTTCATTGAAAATAATAATAACATGGCAAGCCATTACAAGGTCGCCGAATTATACAACAGTTGCATGGTGTAGTTTTAGACAACTCTCCTGTGCTTTTGACTTAAAGCTTTCGTGACTGCAGGAATTAATATTCTTTGGTTCTTTCGGCAAAGTCAAGTAGATATAAAAATAATAATAAAATAAATAAAAGTGAACGCACTGGAAGTCTATAATGTAGACCGTAGCCTGGTAGACTGTGGCCTGTTTTTTTTATATTATATTTGTTTTACTGAATGAACCAGAATAAGTCTACATTATAGATTGCCAGTACGCTCACCAGGGGCGGAGCCAGGATTTTGACTTTGGGGGGGCTGACTTCAATATTCTGAGATATCCAGTGTTTATGTTTTCCAATGGGCGCCACAAATGTATATATATAAAAAAAAATGGGATTTGAACGCGGAGTTTATTAATAGGTCGGAGCCGCTGATGTGGCTAATAAGTTCGAAAGTTCGGAAGGCTGCCGCTCAAGCAGCCTGCAGGGCAGCACGAGGTGGCAGCCTGCAGCATTTTGCAGCAGACGGATATCCGGTTATCTCGAATACCGACTTTCCCAAAATTTCAAGGTGGGCTGAGCCCCCCCCCCCAGCCCCCCCTGTGGCTCCACCCCTGACGCTCACTCAGGTTCAGTTTAATAACCATTGCTACAGTCTACAATATAGACTGCCAGTACGCTCACTCAGGTTCAGTTTAATAACCATTGCTACAGTCTACAATATAGACTGCCAGTACGCTCACCCAGGTTCAGTTTAATAACCACTGCTACAGTCTACAATATAGACTGCCAGTACGCTCTCTGGTGTATTTGTTTGTGTTTGCACCACGTGTTGTTTGGTATGATGATGTCCAACTTCTCGTCTCCACGTGCTCGTAGCTTCCTCACGAGTTGAAGTGATCAGCTCACATTTTCCCTTGGTCATTTTGCCAGATGCTGATACATTTTCGCCAGTCTTTGGCACTCTGGAATATCTTTTGGACATGGGTCAAACAACGTTGTTTTTTTATTCATCGCTTCATTTGGGACATAACCCAAACATATGGAGGAAGCTCGCGACCGCGCAATGTACGCACTGTTTTTAGTTGCATGTGCTTTTGGCGTAAGCCTTGAGCGTCGTGTGTGTATTTTGTACATCGCCTGCTGATGTCCGGGTGAAACGTGCTTTAGGAGTCTAAATTATAATTATTTTGTGACAAAATGCCTCCGGAGTATTTAATCCAGCACTTTATCCATGCTGTTTTGTTTAACAAATGGGAGTGAATTGAGACCATAGCTTATGTCATGCCTTTGGACATAACATTGTGCCGACCAGCTGAATTGAATATAGAGTGTAACGTAAACATTAACCGTACATTTTTCGATTTAAAGCTTTCGTGACTGCAAGGATTCATCTTCTTTGGTTCTTTCGGTAAAGTCACGTAGAATGAGAATAAAATAATAAATTGATAAAATAAAATAACACAATAAAATTCTCACGACGTTTCGGCCACAACACAAGCGCTCCAGCGCTGTCCTCCAGACAATCTCGTCCCTTCACCTGATGAAGGCCGCTTGTGTTGTGGCCGAAACGTCGTGAGAATTTTATTGTGTTATTTTATTTTATCAATTTATTATTTTATTCTCATTCTACGTGACTTTACCGAAATAACCAAAGACGATGTAACAGTACAATGTATGTCTATCGAGTTAAGCAATGACCTCTAGTCAGCACTCTTGTATTATGAAAAAAAACTGGATAGAAATCATCTCGACCTACTTATGTATCGAACGCTTTATACATGATACACTGAACTCAAATTGATCCATTATTTAGAAAAAAAAGAAGAAACGTAATACATTATTGATACAAAAATTCCAAGAAAAGTTTCAACCTAGTCTTTGGTGCCAAGGAGGTGATGAATTCTCTATGACAGCCATTCCTGTGAAGCCGAGGAAGATTTAATGAACAAGTACAAACAAACAAAAATACTGGCTTAAAGGCAATTGTATTTCCTTCAGTATATAATTTTGTTCCACGCTTAAATTATTCATTAAAATCTTTAGGTCATTAGCGATATTGACCAACACCACTCAAATAATTTAAGACAGTGTCCAATAAAAAATAATTCCCCCTGGATTTTGAAATTCAATGGCAAATTGTAAGACTTCATTAAAACATGATCCAGGGGGAGCTCTGGGTTTGCTGAGGTGAGGTAACAGTCATTGACAATTCCCAAGCACAATTAATGTCATCTATAAGTGGAAAATGTGCTTCAATTAGCTTCTCACCTTTTAAGAAGAACATAACAATTGTCGTTAAAGTCCACAAATGAGCTTGCGTCTAATGGCAATTGCACAAATACACAAGGTGACTGTTTTTCTTTTTCGGGAATAAATAATGCAGTGTAAGATGCATTGTATTAACGAAGTAGTCAAGTAGTCAAGTAGCCTTGGCGACTCGGTTGAGAGCTGAGAGGTCCAAACTGGTCCACGTTGACACTGGAACCTGGATGCTTTCTGAAATTGCCGCTGAGCAATATTGGTCCGGAAAGCCAAATGGACGTTTTTAATTTGTGTTTACGTTTTTTACACGTGGAGACGAATCGGAGTTCCGCTTGCACGCGTTTGTAAGCGTTGGGCGCATGGAAAGGGCACAGATACGATTTTACCACTGCTTTGGTGGCTGAGCAAATCATGTGCCTGGTATGCTCTTGCACGGGCCCTTGAAGCCGCCTTTCACTGCACTGCACCCGTAGGGACACTGCCCCCCGTAGGGACACTGCCGGAAGAAAAAAAGTGCGGATCGTAAATCGACAACTTGAAGAGCGGTTGCTTGAAATTCATGCCCACGTCCTTTTAGTGATCAACTTTCTAAGTTTACTGATTGTACAAGCAATCAGCTGCAATGTTTATTATGACGATCTACATTGTGTGTACTGTGTGCTATAGGTCGACTCGGTCCCAAATGAGTACCTGGTGCGGTGTGTAAGCATCTCCACCAGTGAGACAAAGGCGGCCTGTCGTGCCCGCATTCCACCCACCCACCCTCTGGTGTGTCGTGCAGGTCACCCACCCACCCACCTTCTGGTGTGTCGTGCAGGTCACCCACCCACCCTCTGGTGTGTCGTGCCACCCACCCACCCTCTGGTGTGTCGTGCCAGCGATCCATCCACCCACCCTCTGGTGTGTCATGCCACCCACCCACCCACCCTCTGGTGTGTCGTGCCACCCACCCACCCTCTGGTGTGTCATGCCGGCCACCACCCACCCTCTGGTGTGTCATGCCGGCCACCCACCCACCCTCTGGTGTGTCGTGTCGGCCACCCACCCACCCTCTGGTGTGTCGTGCCGGCCACCCACCCACCCTCTGGTGTGTCGTGCCGGCCTTCATTAGGTGCTACTCGCCGACAGCACTTGCCCCAACAGTCTGTTGAAGGCTACACGGGGGATCTTTGTCTTAGTGCTATTTGGGAAATTTTCCTCGTGGATGCGCAACGAATAAGGCAGTAGCGTGACCTTGTTTAAAGGGGCAGGAGGGTTGGGCGTGACACGGCGAATGAAAGAAAAACACACAAAGTCGCAGATTCACTGAACTGAAGCAGACGCATAAGGGCACATTTTTTTTGTCACGGTTATGGGTGTTCGCCAAATTGGAAGAGCGTCGAAGAGAACCCACCACTGGGGTTAAATATTCAACCAACATTTTCCTTTTTTACCTCCCTACAGGAATTTAGAAGTGGTGGGAGAGGAGAGGTGGGGGCGAGTGGGGGGGCTCAGTGCCCCCCCCACCGCCCCCCCCCCTTTTGCGCCAAAGGGCTGGGCACCATCGCAAATTCTGCAGTCTGATTATAGCCCCTTGGTTCCAATTTGCGCGCGACCAGTGGTATTCCATACACGCGTCCCAATCGAGTGAATTATGTGCAGCGGTGAGGGGTAAATGAGGAACAATTGACTATCAGTTTGTTCCCATTACCGGTGTTGGATGCACTTTGATTATAACATTTTTTTTGTTTAAGTCCAATGCCTGCTAGACTAAAATGTGGATATAGGGGACTAGAGCTAAGCCATGATATCCAGTCCTTGATTATAAACTTACGAGAGAAAGATCATAGCGACTATGTTACCACAGTATTCATAAGAGCCCTGGATATCAAACAAAAACATACCTAAGGGAACGGTTCATGATAATGTGCAATGCTTTTGCGACCGAGTGCGATTCAGTCACTTGGTGCATTTCTTGTGAATTATTTCAGTCGAATTTGTCCGCTTAACTTAATTACAAAAAATGCTTCGAATGGCAAATGACATGAGAGAACTAGATACCGTACATGAACGTTAAACCAATGGCACGCGTTATCGACGATGATATACGTACATATGCAGCGCGTGCAAAGTGAGGTGTCCGTCAGGACGCTCACCGAGACGCAGTGATGAAGACGCCAGGTTCATTGTAACGCCACGGGATCGGGAGAAGTGGCGACAACTTTGTGGAGGCCGTTTCATCCAGTGACGGATTGATCATTGGAGATAATGATGTGTCGATCCACTCACTTTGTATGCTACCTACGCATTGTGCACACATATATGACTCAGATTTGATGTTCTACTTGTTATGTTATGGCAGAGGTTTCAGAACTATTTTAGTGAGTGTAATTAAGTTGGCCTCTCGTGTAACTTTGCGTTACAATAACATAGCACACCAACAGACGTTCCATCTTATACAGCAATGGGCGTTATTGCTAGATGTGAGTATATTTTAAAATATATTAACAGACACAACCGTGTATTTGTGCATGTCAAGGACAGTGTCTGTAATCATATGATCTACATTTGTGCCACTGTTTTCGCGTGTAACTTTATATGTTCATGAACGTTACACATTGGTATATGTAACATCGAAATTTGGTATAAGGAAATGCATGAAGTGATAATGTTTTGCATTTTTTTTTTTACAGCCCACTATAATTTAGCTTGAGGAATGTATGCAGCCACGTCAAATCGTTTTAGTTTTGGCAGCAAATAAATGCATATTTTATATTCCGTTAAACCTGATTGCTTTGGGTCAATCTGTAATTTAAGGGATTAATGTATCAGCAAATGAGAATATACACGGCAATCATAAATTATTCCCGAGAATCAATTAATTCAGAATTATTAGTTACGACCCAGTGCTGATACAGTTCTCACTCTGAGCTTCGTTCCCCGCTATTTAACGTAACCTTGTGAATGTTTTAAAACGCTGTTCCAATAGGAGGCAGAGGAATCTGCACCATGCTGTAATCTCGTGACTCCTCCACGCACCAGTGTCACGACCTGACAGTGCCATTCGGGTTAATCCGGTTACAGGACTGTGGCTGGTGTGACGGCAGACGAGACTAAGCCAGGAGGCTTGCCCTGACCCCTCTGAAGGACCTTCCCACCTTTTTGCTTGCGACACTACTTGAATACGTTTACCACAGAACTCAATATCCAAGCAAAAGCCCCCAAAAAACGGAAAACTTTGTACTTTGGTGCTGGGAATAAAAGTGCACATCAAACGAACAATTTAAAAATAGGTAGTTTGCTTAATGACTTCCAGCGTTGTCTTAAAGCGAATGAGAACTCTACGGTTTCGGCGTGTGCCCCTGATCAATGGAAACAGTTTAACTTAATTTCAGCTGAAATGTCTACGTCAAATGAGCTTTTTTTTCTAATTAAAGAAGGAACTGTGGGGGCAATTACCAGGCACAAACACTGAGCATTTCCTCGGGAGCGCCGAAGATGTGTTAGCGTGTAGAATGTTAAAATACATCTGTCGAGACTAACATGTTAAAGAGACACATCAACTCAGATGTAATTGAGGTCCTAAAAATTCAGTGAAGACTCCCCCCCCCCCCATCACCCATCCCAGTATATAATTCGCGGTTCATGATTTCCCAACCATTATTGGAATACTTGGATGAATTGCTCTACGTTCTCACCCCCTCTGCCTGCCCCACAACTGAATGCCCCCATATTATAATTGGAGGAAGTAGCAGCTTTTTTTGTGAGTTGCGAGTTAAATTAGAGCGGGAGCAAAATAAATTGCGTTTGCATGCAAATCCACCGGCTCCTCTAATCCGGAAAAAAAAAAAAACCTGCAGTGTAATGGAAAGGAATCGGTGTGTACAGTGTGCGACGATCCACAATGCTCGCCTGAGTGTGGCATAACGATTTTACAGATCGTCATCCCTCGTGGAGTGCCACAGGGAGCTTCTTAGGCATGCAGGAATCTTTTGTTTATATGTTCTTCTCTGTCTCTCTCTCTCTCTGTCTGCGAGCTTCATGAATAATACAGGTATTGAAACAATGCAGAAGGGAAATCAAACAAAACAACAATTTCAGTGACCGCTAGCGTGAATAAGCCATTAAAATTTAATCGCGGTACACCATGCTTTATTATTTACTGATAGCTCTGTTATCAATTTGGGCTGTTCACAATGGACTCAGAAGTCACACGGCTGGGCTTGCAATCTGCCACGCCATCAATAACCTTACACGGTCGAAGACATTCATCTACTCAGGAAGCAAATGAATGTTTTGCCATGCTAAGCATTCTAGCCCTGCTTCATTATCTCCTGCTTTGAAGACTCAGAATTACTACACAAGAATAGATTCCATTAAAAACTGTGTACACATGGGTGGCATTGTTGTATTGTTGTATTTGGGGCATAGATACACCTAATGTGTTCTATCTCGCCGTGAATGGTTAAACCATTTTGATTTAAAGCTTTCGTGACTGCAGTAATTCATATTCTTAGCTCTTTCGATAAAGTCACGTTGAAGGGAAACAATAAAATATATATAAAACAATAAATAAAAATTCTCACGACGTTTCGACCATAACACAAACGGTCGTCATCAGGTGTGTCGGTTTGCATACATTTATTTATTTTTAAACGGTGTATTTATTTATTTATAAAAAAAAACACATCAGCGCCATGCACAGCGATTTGGCAGTTTATTTAGAAGGACGAGTCCATCTATGTTCTGAAAATAGGAGGGGGGAGACGAAAAAAATAATGTATGCTGTCTGAAAGCCACTGTAAGCGTGAACAATCAATTAAGGCCTGAAATGGTTTATCAAATCTTTCCAATGATTGCTAAGCCAAAATCCATCTTCTCGGTTGAGATTGTCTCTGTGCTTGTATATGTGGATAACCTCATGAACGAATCTCTCATGGTAGCCAGATGGCTTACAAAGAACCTCTGTCTTGGAAAAGTCAATGTCATGTGAACCAAACGCCATGTCTCGGACCGCATTCGTGAACACAAAGCAGACCTTAAACACGGTAGGACCAACACCTCTGCCGTGGCAGATCATTGTTATAATTCAGTAGGCTCACATGACATTGACTTTTCCAAGACATAGGTTCTTTGTAAGCCATCTGGCTACCATGAGAGATTCGTTCATGAGGCTATCCACATATACAAGCACAGAGACAATTTCAACCGAGAAGATGGATTTTGGCTGAGCAATCATTGGAAAGATTTGATAAACCATTTCAGGTCTTAATTGATTGTTCATGCTTACAGTGGCTTTCTGACAGCATACATTAATTTATTCGTCTCCCCCCTCCTCTTTTCAGAACATAGATGGACTAGTCCTTCTAAATAAACTGGCAAATCGCTGCGCGTGGCGCTGACGTTTCATATAAATAAATAAATAAATACACCGTTTAAAAATAAATTAATTTATGCAAATCAACACACCTGATGACGACCGTTTGTGTTATGGTCGAAACGTCGTGAGAATTTTTTATTGTTTTATATATATTTTATTATTTTATTGTATCCCTTCAACGTGACTTTACCGAAAGAGCTAAGAATATGGTTAAACCATGTTAAAACCACGGTTTACATGTGATCTTAAAGACGTGCATTTATTTACGGGTTGTATTTATTTATACACACATATGGGAAGAATAAAAATTGAAACTAGCGGACATGACATGAGATCGTTGGTCAACGAGGAACCAATAAACTACTTAATACATTTCTTATTAAATTAATTACATAGTACACTTGGTATTTGCACCATTATTCGAGCTTAGGGCAATTTTGAAGGCGATATTTTTCACAGACTGATATATAGTCCGCCAATATGGAGGGAAGTTACTTTGTGATCTCACATGAGTAGTTTCTGGGTTTTTCTTTTTTAAGATTTGGCATATTTGGACCATGACGCCGGCACACAATGGTCTGTGCATTTTTGGATGACGTTTTTGGGGGGGGGGGAATCTTTAACGTCCACTGTATGAATATAAAATAAATTAAATAAAAAAATTATACGTGCCTTTACTGAAAGAACCAAAGAATGATTCCTGTAGTCACGAAAGCTCCAAGTCAAGTTTTGTCCACTGTATGGTTGATAGCCCCGGTAGTAATAACCAAGGTGGCCTGCCGGATTTGACCCCCGCGAACCCCTGCAACTGGCAGCGAACGCCATTCGGTTGGGCCATGTCACCGCCCCTCTGAGCCACGTCACCTCCCCTCTGGGCCACGTCACCGCCCCTCTGGGCCACGTCACCGCCCCTCTGAGCCACGTCACCGCCCCTCTGGGCCACGTCACCGCCCCTCTGGGCCACGTCACCGCCCCTCTGGGCCACGTCACCGCCCCTCTGAGCCACGTCACCGCCCCTCTGGGCCACGTCACCGCCCCTCTGGGCCACGTCACCGCCCCTCTGTGTCACGTCATCGCCCCTCTGGGCCACGTCACCACCCCTCTGGGCCACGTCACCGCCCCTCTGAGCCACGTCACCGCCCCTCTGGGCCACGTCACCACCCCTCTGGGCCACGTCACCGCCCCTCTGGGCCACGTCACCACCCCTCTGGGCCACGTCACCGCCCCTCTGGGCCATGTCACCGCCCCTCTTGGCCACGTCACCGCCCCTCTGGGCCACGTCACCGCCCCTCTGGGCCACGTCACCGCCCCTCTGGGCCACGTCATCACCCCTCTGGGCCACGTCACCGCCCCTCTGGGCCACGTCATCGCCCCTCATGGCCACGTCACCGCCCCTCTGGACCACGTCACCGCTCCTCTGTGTCACGTCATCGCCCCTCTGAGCCATGTCACCGCCCCTCTGGGCCATGTCACCGCCCCTCTGGGCCACGTCACCGCCCCTCTGGGCCATGTCACCGCCCCTCTTGGCCACGTCACCGCCCCTCTGGGCCACGTCACCGCCCCTCTGGGCCACGTCATTGCCCCTCTGGGCCACGTCACCGGCCCTCTGAGCCACGTCACCGCCCCTCTGGGCCACGTCACCGCCCCTCTGGGCCATGTCACCGCCCCTCTGGGCCGCGTCACCGCCACCCTCTGGGCCACGTCACCGCTCCTCTGTGCGGAGTAACGGTTAAATATACTCGATTTACTTTTGGCTGTGGCCCAAACCATTGTGGTCTTGACCATAACCCACCACTAATTGATTTAGAATTTATGTGTTTAGCAGCCAAGTTTCCATTTTTCTTACGCTTGCATTTTCAACTTCCGAAATAATTCACGTGCCAATTTTTTTCCCATTCCGTTCAGGCAATGAATCAAAGAGATCAATATGAGATTTGTTTTGCACTTCAGCAGCAATGATCATGTACAATAAACCTCTTGAAGCCACACTTGAGTTAGCCGGAATTCAGGGTAAGTGAGAAAGGCAACTGAAACAAACACAAAAGCTAACAAAATAAATTAATACACCCATAAATCTTCTTTGGTTCTTTCGGTAAAGTCACGTAGAATGAGAATAAAATAATAAATTGATCAAATAAAATAACAATAAAAATTCTCACGACGTTTCGGTTTCAGATAACCATCCCATACGGATGCATCCCATACGGATGCTTATCTGATAAGCATCCCACCACCATCCATCACAGAAGAATTATCTCATCAAGACTCTGTATCATAGAGCCCAATGCATATCCGACCAGGAACACATAGGCAGTGAACTCAAGCACGTACACCAAGCTCTTAAGGCTAATGGTTACTCCGACTATACAATCCGCAAAGCTATCACTCAAACCATGAAGAAGGACCCTCTTGAGGAGCCTTTCAAAACCATCACTTTACCCTACATTGCGGAGATCACAAAAACATCTCCAAAATCTTGAATAAACACAAGATCCAGGTCCGTTTCAACACATTACATAAAATCCGTGATCTGGTTCCGTCTGTAAAAGATGTGATTCCGGACATACAGTACCCTGGTGTCTACAAACTAAGTTGCCTCTGTGGTAGTAGTTACATTGGAGAAACCAAACGCCACGTCTCGGACCGCATTCATGAACACAAAGCAGACCTTAAACATGGTAGGACCAACACCTCGGCCGTGGCAGATCATTATTATAATTCAGTAGGCTCACATGACATTGACTTTTCCAAGACAGAGGTTATTTGTAAGCCATCTGGCTACCATGAGAGATTCGTTCATGAGGCTATCCACATATACAAGCATAGAGACAATTTCAACCGAGAAGATGGATTCTGGCTTAGCAATCATTGTAAAGATTTGATTAACCATTTCAGGTTTTAATTGATTGTTCATGCTTACAGTGGCTTTCAGACAGCATACATTAATTTTTCGTCTCCCCCCTCCTCTTTTCAGAACATAGATGGACTAGTCCTTCTAAATAAACTGCCAAATCGCTGCGCGTGGCGCTGACGTTTTTTTATAATTAAATACACCGTTTAAAAAAATAAATAAATAAATAGATGCTAAACCGACACACCAGATGACGACCGTTTGTGTTATGGTCGAAACGTCGTGAGAATTTTTATTGTTTTATATATATTTTATTATTTTATTGTTTCCCTTCAACGTGACTTTACCGAAAGAGCTAAGAATACAAATAGATATCACTAATTTTCCACAGGCCATTCTCTAGGAAGGCACCATACGTTACTCTGCATGAGTTGTGAAAATACATTTACTCATCTAGTGGCATGGTGCCGACAGGACAATTGGAATGAGATTGAGAGGGGGGGGGGGTCCAAAGTAATACGAAAAAGTATGACTTGAAAAGTTTGAATGCACAAAAGCTCTAAGTAAGTGATTGATAATCCGTTCAGACTTAAGACCTCATCTCATTGTGCAGTTCGGAAGGTAACACTATTATCGTGAATTAAATACTTGGGAGGATAAACGGGTGTTGGTAAGCTTTCCAGAATCCATGCATATGTGTGTTTTTCTGCCTTGTGTTTATTATAAAGTTTTCTTCTTACATTATCAATTCATCAGCTTCTCACGGCTGTAAGAAACTAAATGGCAGTACAAGGCAAAAGTTGGCAGTTTGTGTTTATCTGTAAAATATTAAATAGCACAATACCTTTTGTAAAGAATATTGCTATGCAACTTTTTATTCCTTGCTCAACTGAACTGGCAACACATCTAAAATGAAATTTGGCCTCACACTATATTTTTTAAGGTAAGCCAAGGTGCGGAAATGCATGCGATGCAATTTTGGCTGTACAATGCAACGTAAAATATTACTCATTTGGGATTACACGACAACAAATCATCAACCCCCCTACTGGGAAGACTGATGCCCAATTTTCAGGCCAGGTACCGAATCACCTTGTGCCCACAGGGATAGCTGACAATTTGGGTACTCCTTCTAATATTTGAGGACGACGTGATGTAAAGCACGATGAGACACCCATGCGTATAAGGTGCTGTATCAAAAACGAATGATTAGCCTTACTGGGGAGCATAATAACATTCCATATGTGCCTGAATGTCTCGACTACCACGGTGTAAAATAACTCAACATCTGGAAGCGGCATGCGCCAAAGGGTAAACAAATAGCACCACCGTGGATAACATTGCCTTGCACCCACATTTGACATTTTCAGAAGCACGCCTTATAATTTCGTCTTTGGCCAAATCACCGGGAATGCACATTATCGTTAGATATTGGAAATATGAAACCACCGTGCATGACAGGTGTTATAGGCTGTGGCGGGGCTACGTTGTGGACAGCAGAGGGCATTTGACCAAAATCCATTATTGTGCTGTAGTTCTATGCTTCCACATCTATGCTCCCCACGTTCATCTACACACTAACCAGTATAATGAAGTATGCTCAGATAACCTCCATGACCTACCACAGCAACGGGGAGGCCTTCATCCAGCAGTGGATTAGCAAAATTTCTCCACTTGATATTATTTACTTGCGACGTGCACAGAGAGAGAGAGAGCGTGACTCGGAGGCATGGTGAGTCACGCGATGTAGCCAAGCTCTGCAAGTCCTCTATATATTATCAACCAATCAAGATGTGGCAGAAAACCGGAACACCTGGAGAAAATCCACGTGTGCGATCATGCAACACTCTATCCCATGGAGATGGAACAGGTGAGGTCCACATTTGCTGTGCCGCCTTCTCCTGCCCATTCAGGGCATGGCACCTCCTCGACACCCCCCAAGGGAAGGGAGTTTCACAACATTTGTGCCATCCACTAACCGTCGTTTCCAGAGTGCTGGATTGCAGGCTTGTGACGCCACAGCATACCCAACGTTAAGCCTTCGTCGGATGCGAGGTAAATTGAAACGTTGATGATCCTGTTTCTATTTGGGTACGTCAGCATCCACCAGAGAGCAATATAAAATAGACAACCATTGACGTGATTTTATGTTGCTCGTTTGTTTTACTCCCCATATTAAATTTGGACTTAAAACTTTCGTGACTGCAGGATTTCATATTCTTGGTTCTATTCGGTAGAGTCACGTAGATAGCAGAGTCCTCCTCCCAGCTCTCGTCCCCTGCCCACTCACTTTGGGAGCCCTCCTTAGAAGTAGTCGCATTTGGAGGCTTGCCCCCTCTTTTCTCTCTACCTGATGAAGACCGCTTGTGTTGCGATTGAAACGTCGTGGGTTGTTTACTTTGATTATTTTCAATTAGTATTTATTTTAAATTTTAAATAAATGTTTTTTTTTTATTTTCTATCGACGTGACTTTACCAAAAGAACCGACGATATAGATTCTATATGATGTTCTGGAAATAGTCAATTATCATTGCTCATCGTTTTTTGTTCACGTAGTATAAAAAAGCGACTGCAGCCAATTTAAAGCATTCCATACGTGACCAAAGGCGTTGACGTTGTTACCCAGGTAATGTTGGGATGTGCAGGTATTTTATTTAAAGATTGCCTTCGCATGAAGTCCATTTAAAGATGCACACTTGGTGACCTGCCGCTACTGGACATCTGTGAAAAAAGAGCTTCATAGCTCATCGGATTCCTCCCGTCTAAATAAAGATTCTGATTGGGTTTTTATCTCAAAAGATATGTTTTAATATATATCCAGACAGCTTTTTTTTTCATTAATCATACTCTTACAACATGTTTGGCTAGCATGGAAGATTCGGCAAAAACCCTCCAGATACCTGTAGTAGTAATAGCCCATCCACCAGCAGTGTTGTAATTGTTATTTCAAGGCTGCACTATTACTTTGTTTCATAAATGTTGTCATTTCTACATAGACACCGCATACGAAATATTAATTCAATGAATGAGACGAGGCCCGTTTGCCCGGAGGTCCGGGAGTTAAGCTGGCACGGCTGAGGTCCTTCCTAGCTTCAGTTCACACTGTGAGTAGCACGGTTGGCTACTCACGGTGCGAAAGAAGTTCAAAACACATACATACTGTTCCAGGCAGCTACCGGGTTTTAAAGACGAGTAAGTAAATGGTTTCAGCCATGTCACCAATGACTGCACACACACAAAAAAGAACTGCAACATTACATCTAGTCCTTCACTTGATTATGCAAAATTATACTCTTGATTCGAGGCTTTCGTGACTGCAGTAATGCATACTCTGGTTCTTTCGGTAAAGTAACGTAGATAGAAAATAAAAATAATAAAATGAAAATAATAGACCACGACGTGTTTCGATCGTCTTCAAAATTATACCTCTGAGAATTTAAATATCAGTTCGACTGCCATTTGATGAACCGCGCTCTCAAATAATTCAAAGCAAGCGAGAGGTGCTGCCCTCGACTGTTGTGTGGGCCAGAGGGCACTTGAAGGCTTCTCAGGGCTAGCTCTGTGGTATCCGCTTCTGAGGGCCATCTTCAACGCGAATACACGCGCTGCTCTGTGAGAGTTCTGAGAAATGTTTTATTAAAAAAAGGATGTTTTTTTAAGGATAATAACAAATTTCAATGTTTATTTAAAAATGCATACATTTGGCTTAAAATGGCAAATATATACTGATTGCATGTTAAATATATGCCCTCGTTTTTGTTTTACATTACACTCTGAACCCCCACTATTTTGTGTACTCATGATGTTGGTTTGGAATATTTTTTTGTGGTAAGTTTGAAAGTCACGCAAGATGCATTATTGAACAGACATGTGAGACCCATTGTCTCAAAAAACAAAGAACGCCGCCGTCATTATAAATACTTTAGGAGGGACAGCAGTATTTTATCAAACATGACAGCAATAATAATCTTGTAAAAATCTATCAGTTTAACTGATACCTGTCAGGAGTAGTTGCATAGTGGTATTTTTTTATTAGCTCAGTATATTGCCTAAAATATAAATGAATTAAGTGTGGCATAAATTATAGTTTCCCAATAAGTACTCGTTAAGTGATTAATGATTATATTTTGTGTCCATTTCTACTGAAGACAGGTAATAGCTTATAAGGCTCTTTGTTATGTCATTATATTGTATCTGTTTAATGTCGTACCACTTTTGGCATATCAGGATGCATAAAGGCCAAAGATTGATGGTCTTTAATTTCCTCTTCATATAACTAATTGCATTTGCCTTCATCGTGATAAATGCGGGCGGATATTAAGGCTGATGAATCCACTCTGCATTTTCTACAAGGTCATTGTCACTTTCATACAAAATTAGCAAATTCACGCTATGTATTTTATAATGATTAATTGACGAGTATCACAAAGGGGAGGTCTGTGATCCTCATCAGACAACAAGCCAATTCTTTGGGGGTTTGAAAGTGTTCTTCTTGGTTTGGAAAAGTGTTGTGCATTTAAAAGAAAAAAATAACTTCCAACAAAGTAAAATCATTTTCAGGCCCTCTTCATTTCAGAAGAAGAATACGTTAATGTGAATGCGGCATGATGGGCACAACGTAACTGTATGGGCGTAAGTGCCTGCATTAAACCGCGAGGCATAGTTTTGCAATCTCATGTAATTAGACATAGTAAATATGAATTTTCTCCCCTCCATTATTTATCGATTGTTTTTTTTATAACTACAAAATGAATAAATAGATTAAAACGGCCAATTCGAATAAGCTGGGCAATGATTATCATGAACTAAAATAGAATACTCTACTCGTTTGATGGTGCTTTGACAAAACAAAGGTAAGATAATTCGTACAAATAATATTGGCAGTCATTGAAATGCATGGGCGCACCTTTATTGAATGTCCACAGACTGAGAAAGGGTTAATAGACTGACCTTAATAATATAATCAGTTATCCAAGCTGTATAAATATAGAGTATTTTTAGTTGGTAAAAATAGCGATGAGTCTGATTCCCATCCTCAGGCATTTTAATCTGTATTTTGTTGGATTAGGATAAGCACTTTCTTAAGACACATGTCACCTTTTCACAGAACGAGGTGAGATGAGCTAACATTCAAATTGGTAATTTTCGTTGGAGTAGTTGGCGTACGCCAGACATGATTATCACGTAGGAAAGGCCAGCTTATGTATATATTTTTTTCATGAAAAATGTTTAAGAGTTAAAGGTATGGCCCTACAATTTGCATGCTCATGCAACTGCTGGCAGAAGGGCTTCCACTAGAGGGAGCTCCAGACATCCCTTCCAGACGATACTTAGGTCTACTCTTCTACACTGGCCGAACAGATTGGAATAATTCTAGATTTAAAGCTTTCGTGACTGCTAGGATCCATACTCTTTGGTTCTATTGGGTAAAGTCACGGAGGTGAAAATAAAATAACAAAAAAATCACGACGTTTCGGCCACAACACAAGCGGCCTTCATCAGGTGAAGGGACGAGACTGTCTGGAGGACAACACTCCAGCGCTGTCCTCCAGACAGTCTCGTCCCTTCACCTGATGAAGGCCGCTTGTGTTGTGGCCGAAACGTCGTGATTTTTTTTGTTATTTTATTTTCACCTACGTGACTTTACCCAATAGAACCAAAGAGTACAGACTGGAAGAAGTCAGAGGACTCACACTTTACGCCACTGCATGCAAACTGCAATTCGACTAACTGCGGCACATCCAATTATATACTGCTCGGTGAACAGAAGCGGAAGGGGAAATTGAATAAACCTGTCCAAATGTTACAATAGCCGCACTTGCAAATCGAACCGGCAAACCTGTGGATTATTTTCTTTAGAACTTGTGTGTGAACCAAAAATATATCGTGGCAGGTCATTGCTTTTTGAATGAAATGAAATCCAAAAACAATCCACATTTTGTGTTGCCAAATTAAACATTTGTTTCGTAGGGGTTTATAATTGCCCACATTTTTATCATGAATGTTGTTTAATGGTGGATATTCTTTTTTTAATTCAATTTAATTACTGTCATGATGCGCCGTCTAATTCAATTATACATTTGGAAGCTTATGAAGGACATGCATACACCAACACATCAAAGTTTAATTATTTTCATAGCATATACTTATATGAATACATTTAGAGTCAAATTCCAACAAATATTAAAATCAGCATTTTTTATGCGCGTTGTATATGAAAACATTTGATGAAAAACAAGTTAATTGACACTTAGCAAATATGACCTTTGAAGTCAGTTTCTGACGTTTTTTAAATATTTGAATTAACCATTCTACAATTATATTCTTGGTTCTTTCGGTAAAGTCACGTAGAAGGGACACAATAAAATAATAAAAATATAAAACATTTTTATAAAAAAAAATATAAAACATTTTTTAATATTTTATATGTTTCCTTTCTACGTGACTTTACCGAAAGAACCAAGAATATGAATCCCTGCAGTCACGAAAGCTTTAAATCAAAATTTCATTCTACAATTGTTTTAATGTTAAAGTAATATAAATGGTCGTGATTAAACTTGCCTATTTTACAACGGAATCCTAATTACATGTTTGGCATTGCGACAATTTGTTTAAGACAATCACCACACAAAAGAAATTGTATTCATTAATGTTGATCCCTCTTGGTACATCCAATTAAAATTGTACTGAAATGTTATTTCATCGTGATATGTTTTCTTTGATTGTTCATTCTCATGTACGTGTATATATATACCCTCATTACTAACCCTGTATGCAAATTATCTCCTGTAAACTTCCCAAAATAACACCTCTAGAGTATCTCTCCATTATCCCATGCCCCTGCAGCTTCAAACTATTTATATCCTACTATTCGCCACAGCCAAACAAACTTAATATCTGGCTCTTATGGGCTCAACTCGACCTCAGGTCTCTCTTCCTAAACATTTATGTTCATGATCCATCACAGCCACCTTCTTAGTCATCCTTGGAATCCATGGAGCTCTCCAACATTCGTTTGTTTCCCCACTCACTCCCTTCATCGCATCCTAACTTGAAGACAAACTCTTCTCTCAGCCTCTCCTAAATCCCTCAGTGTCAAACTCCAGATGATCAAATGTGCTACCGCCAGACTTCTTAACCACACGTGCCATGCTCAACTCCCTCAACTGGCTCTCGAAACAATTCCAAATCAATTTCGAGATCATTCTCACTGTCTTCTTGATCTTCCGTGGATTCACACCTGCCTAAATCTCCCCGATTGCCTCACTCTGCTCCCTTCCACGTGCTCCCCTACCTCTTCCCTCTCATATCACTACCCCCCACCCCACCTCCACGCACTCCCCTACCTCTCCTCTCACCTCACTCTACTCCCCTCTACGCAACCCACTCTCCACTCCAGAAACCAAGGTTTTCTGTTGAAGCCCTCAGTCGACGATCGTTACGATGATGGGTTGCTCGCCCCCCTCTGCAGGATCCCTACCAGAACCCTGACATTTCCGCAGCCATCCATTCTGGTAAATATCCTGCCCATGTCCAAGCTCAGGCTCGAGACCTGTCATTTTTTTCCTCTGCCTATGACTTGGCTGTCCCTCCCTCTCTTTCTCACGACAGAATATATACGCCCACTGTTATGTACGGCGTCCGGAGGTATGGGTTGTGTTTAGACTGTATGAATGCAAAGTCTTTGTAGGTGCACCTTTTCCATGGTAGCGCGCGAAACATCAGACTTAAGATTTACACTTGCCTTGACCGCACAATCATTATCCACGCAAACATTATTGAATACGAACAAACAGCATCGTGGCACGACGCATCAGCTGCAACACCGACACATAGGCCTATGTGCGGACTACAAATTTACAAAGGGATAGAACCCCAGATTAGGTCGGCGAGCTGGGAATGATTGCAGATAGCGTAGCAGGGGATGCTCCCTGCAGATGTGCGATACACACTGCACCAATGGGGGTGAGGCCAGTGGATTTGCAAAAGTGTAGAAAAAAGCTAAAACTTTTAATCTGTTATCCACTCTAGGAGATTTTACAGCAAGTCTCGGCTTCCAGTCATGAACCTGCACACTTGAAGGATAATTGATTATTTAACAATATACACCAGGGTGCACAGTTCAAAGACAAAGATCACCCGTATAGCCTTAACAGACTGTTGGGGCAAGTGCCGTTCGCGAGCACCTATGCAGGCTGGAACGGCACACGAGGGGGTGGGTGGCCAGCACCACGCCTGGCCGCCTTTGCCTTGCTAGTGACGATGTTTACACACTACACCAGGTACTAATTTGAGGCCGGGTCGACCTAGGGGAGGACTGGTTCAGGTAATCGTCACTGGTTTGAGCCATGAACAGGACTCAAACTCGGGTTTCCAGGTTCGTAGCGCAGCTTGCTAACCAGTGCACCACCGCTCCCCGCAGTTCAAACACACACACGACCACACACACTACACACACACACTCGCACAATATCGAGCATATGTGTTTACTTTTATTCCGAATAAAATGCTTTAATGGCACGTGCTGCAGATTCGGAAATAAAACTCGAAGTTGATTGCATGATTCAGAACCCCCTTTGGCCTGTCAGTACTCCCACACAACTCCCGTGCCTGGGCAATGGCTGTTGCGGCAAACTGCTTTCATTCAAAATTATTTGGACATGATGTTTCGACGTGATTCGTTGGGAACGGGTCGCATTAACACAATGAATAGCGTACGTACATGGGACTGCACACGATCCTATCTCGTGCCCGCGGTCGACATTGTGTGTGCGCCAGTGTGTGTGTTTTTTATTGCATTTGCCGCGACTCGTCAATGGTTAAACGGACGCAGCCTCGAAAAGCAACTTCACGTAAAGAATACCCGATGATGCATGCCGTGAAAGAGCTCTTGAGCGTACTGCGTGCTGCATGACGATCGTAATGTGTAGACGCGTGCGTGGAGTGACAGAGAAAGGAATACATGGAATCCGCGAACAAACACAAATCAGGGACATTATGTTTGAATGTTGAAAAACGTTGCTGGGATTGAGGAAGACGCATGCTCAGACGGGATGATGGTCGTTGGACAGACGTATGTGTGTGTGCGTGTGCGTACGTAGCCAAATGCGCTATCGGAGATGGACAAGGCTGGTGACAGAATTGCAGCCAAAGGAAGGAGTGTTCCCACCGTGGAGGTTTGACTATGAAGTCAATTTAGCTGCAAGAAGTCGGATGGATTGTGACTTTGCATGAGGGATGGCGATGGAATGACGAGGCTTTGATCCAGCAGTGGATAGATCATGGATGATGATAATGATCCACGTTTCATTTCATTTCATGCAAACATTGCAACAATTCTAAATTCATATATATACATAGCGATATGTATTTAATTCGATCAAATAACATGTCAAAGAATTGTTTTAACTCGATGTCACATCTGATTTCTTTAGTTCATTAAATACATTTATATTAACGTTATATATTCTTCATTTGGATTTATATTAACGTTATATATTCTTCATTTGGATTTTTAAAATCGTTATTATTAAAATAACACTCGATGGAAGTCAAATAGATTTCCCGCTCAAACGAGTACGGGGATTTTCTCCGTTTATGTGCTTCAACCAGTGGTGAAACTTCCACATTTCTACGGCAGGAGGGAAAGTCAACCACAGTTAACTTTTCTCAGTGTTCTTTTATTGTACAAATCCCACGAGGCTGTGCGGACCTCAAACTCGGTTATGAACTCAAAACCATGCCACTGGGGCACTCGGTCATAACATAACAAATGCAATTAACACAGCCAAATACGTACAGAATAAAGAATCGTGCTATAGCGATATATTATTGTTATGTCATGCTGCAGAATACTACAGAGGCTCTCTGGCCCATACTTATTTTTAAAATATTTCGAAAGCGACCTACCATTCCAAGCATGCTCTGAGTGTACACCGCTTGTTATTTATGCGTGGTTATCAAGAGGTGCTACTATTTTTTTGGAAAACGCTGCTCCCCACTTCAGCAAACACAGGTATAACCAAGTCGTATTCGTTGCAGACGTTGAGCGAGCCCGTTCGCCATTTGCTGCCCGTATGTTTTTTTTGCATGCAATTTACAGCCGTGAAGGTGCGAGATTCTAATGAAAGAGTAATCCAGCGGCGATGGATTTTTGGACCCCCGTATTCAAAGCTAATCGGTTGCATGCAGAACAGTGTAAATCCAGAGCTGTGCAGGTCCGGATAAATCAACCACTTTTAATTGTGCCCTGCCAAAAAAATAATTGGGCACACGCACTCCAAAAACTTGATGACTGGTCAATACATAAACTATAATAATTTATGCCAGATGGTCGGTTATACAATATATCATGACGCTATGAGCTTGATAATTTAAGGTTGTGTTGTTTTTCGTTTGTTTTACAAACATGTAATAACGGCTGTAAAAAAAAAAATGTATTCTGTCTTATTCCTGATGTTACCGGGATCATGCTCGTTTTGAGGTCGCTGACCCTGGGAAATCTGCAAGTCTTCCCAGGGATTTAAAAGTCCTGTTGCGCGTTGTCGTCAGACGCAATAATACGCGACTCAAGACAACGCATTCGCATGTTGTTCTCCCTTCTACCGGTATTGTGAGATGTTCTTCTTCCCGTGATATGTTCCGCTTTTTCGGACAGTACCTCAGAGGTAGAAACTTTAGATATTTGTTATCGAACCGAAAGCTCTTGTTTGACCATCAGCAGTTGCAATCAAAGGCTTTACAACAAAAATAGCGCCATAACTATTTCCTCCACCTTTTTAGTTCACATTTTTGGGGGGATTTTTTTTTTACTTTTAAATATTCGATGTAACATGTTATTCTAAGTGTACTTATTTGCAATGTCTATAGGAGCGCCATCTGTTGGATAACCCTAAAACACCTTTAAACGACTGTCACGTTTTAATTCTAGTTTTGTGAATGTACAGTAATTCAAATGACGCGTTTTACTTGCTTTCATCGCCAGTAAAAGTGTACTGTGAGTCGTGCAAATGAGTTCTGCATTAATTTGCACCCCACAAGATATGATGCTAACAACACAACTTATCAGGACTTAGTGGCGCAGTGGTTTGCGCAGAGCACGCACGCACGCACGCATGTTTAACTTATTTCGCACCGTACGTAGCCAAACGTGCTAATCGGAGGTGCGGGGGAAGGGCAACAAACTAAACACGAAAAAAAAACAGATCACAAAAAAAGCACCATGAACCCGGCATCCAAACTACCCGGCCACCGCTATCATCAGTGACGAGCATTTATCTGAATTGGACCTGAGTCGCGACTGCACGGTCACAAACAAACGCCATAAACTGACCACGGCATGGCAGAGCAAGGATTATCGTTAAAGGGCTCAACATCATTCTCTCAACAATATTATGCTTTTAATTCTGATATAAACGAGTCAATTTCGGAATGTGTTTTGATAATTTGAAGAGTTTGCCTGTTACCCACGAGTTACGATTCGATCACTGTAGATACGCTAATTAAAAACCTTGCCATCTCTGTGTGCGTGCTATGAAGAAAAACCATCACCTGAAACTTACCGAAAGAACCAAAGAATATTAATTCCTGCAGTCACGAAAGTTTTAAATCAAAATGTCCAATTAATGCAGTGTTATTGATGTTTTCTTTGGAATTTATGAAGAAACTAACCAAAATATAAGTTACAGGACGTTCTTTCTGCAGAGCACATCACTTCGATTTCCAAGATGTGTATAAATGCTTCTTAAACTAATATATATTTTTTATCATAATGAGGTAAAAAAAAATCCACATAGCCAATGTTACAGTTAGCATGAAAATGTGTTATTTTAATCTAATTATATTACGGGTCATATTCATGAGAGCCGTACAATTTATGCAGAGTGCATTTTTTACAGCCAGTCCATCTTAGGAAGGTGCAATCAAAATTCCACGTGGCATATGTTTATGCGTTTTATAACAATTTACCGTCACTACAGACAAACGTGTATCATGCAACATCGCAGAATCATGAGAGGTGGTAATGGTGTAGTGGATTTATCATGGCTGATGATTAAACAAAAAACTCAACACATTCCTCAATAACTCTGCCATAAAAAGTAAAGGTGCCACTATAGGTGATGTTTTGGGCAATTGCTCTTCTTCATGGCACGTACATAGTGAGGCAAGAGAGGTAGAATTACCTTTTTGTTGCAATGTTTTGCAACACAGGCAACAAAGTGTCACGAAATATAGTTTTTTTTTTTGGAACGGCTGATTTCGACGATGACACTCAAAAACGAGCACTGTGCATCACTTTTGGAAAACCCCACCACTCCGATCCTTCAAGTACCCAGCGTTTTCCGTGGCTGGTGAATCCAGAGCTGGGTGCTCATTGACCTGGTTGGTGGTTTATCGTTTGACCACACTTCGCCATGGCGGGCAGTGTGCCGTTGCAAAAGGGGCATCATTTGACCTCGCCACTCGCCGAGTAGCCCGACTGGTGCTGTTGCCCCTACCCAGCAGAGCTACTCAGGTCTACAAGGCCCTCGAACTTGTTTGCCGAGGCAAGGCGGTGGCCCCCAAGAAGAAGTAATGCGGGATAATAATAATCAAGTGTTTAAATGAAGGGAAGAGAGAGTGGCTATGAACCTGGCATCAAGCTGAACTAAAGTGAGTGATTAGTGTTTTTTTTTATTGCATCCACGATGCGTTAAACCCGTGAGCTGTGTGATTCGTGAATGCATTCTGATAGGAGCCATGCCCAAGGTTAAGTGTTTCAATTTATTTTGCTTAACGGCACCAGCGATGCTGTTTGGGCCTGCTTGTTTAACAGGGCAAATTGCCATTCTGGGAAGAAATCAAGAGCATTTGAAGATTATGTGTGGTGTGCACAATATTTAACAGCGGAAAGAAAGGCAGATGACAGAGAAGGTTCGGTGGAGGGATTAAGCCCACTTCACTACCCCTTATTCTTTTTCTCAATCAAAAGTAATTTCCCTTTGAATTGGACGTGGTGGCATCGCTTATATCCCGTTTACAGCCCAAAGGCAGTTTGTGGAAATTCCACATTCGTATGGTGGGGGTGAGCCGCACCCTCTACCGCTGAGCTACCAGGCTGGCTTTTTGTCTTTTCTCGGTAAAAGGCCGTCCTGCTGTTGCTTGCTCACGCTACTGCTGGCAGAAAGGCCTCCACGAGATGGAGATATAGAGAGCCAATATAGAGGGCATTAGGCTCATTTTTCATGCTGGCCAGACGTCTTGGAAGAGGTGGGAGCACCCACACTTTTCTCAGTGCCCTTCCGTCTATAACAATGCTCTGCCCTTGCCATTATTTCCCCTTCCTCTCAATATATGTTCAACCAGTGCGATTTAAAACTTGCATTGAGCTAAATTAGCGTATTCAGGAGAGTTGTTTGGCAATGGCTTCGGTGTGGAGGTGTGGAGGTGTGGTGTGCCGTACGATACTTTATGGGTAATTTTCATTTCAACGATTTGGCTAAACTTGGCTGATGTAAACCGTTGAAGTTTCGAAGTGGCCATCCATTGCACAGTGGCAATCGCGAATTGGCAGAGGTCCTTACCCCAGCAGTAGGAATCCAGTTACAGGCTGAGAACCATGACAGCACAATCCCAATGGCAGCTTGACTGCGTCTGACATACTAAAACAAGCATATACAGTTGGATATGTACAGTATTTGTTGAATTTAATTTTGAATACTGATTTAGCCTACTGCACCAAACTGAGTTGGTTCTAAATGTTCATTTATTGAATTTAGCAGAAGCTGCAGTCACCCCCCCCCCCCCCCCGTTGCATTTCATAGCCTCTCAATTATGATTACAAAGCATCCTGCAGTTTGACATAAATTAGATATTAGCCTTTTGCAATCTTGAACCAAAATCACACAACAAAAGAAAATGTAATAAAATAAGTATAACGGTAATTAATTACACACATAGTATACCAATTAAATTCTAAAATTACTCTCCCACATGCTGATTTAATTTCAAAGTACAAGATTTTAATTTCAAGCACACAGCATTTGGCCTATCTTGATCTGCAGTTTACAAGATTATAAGTTTTTTTCTGCGCGCATGTGGAGCAGGAAGCTGTATTGACTGAGCTCCTGGGATTGAGATCCCTCTATATTGGCAAATGTGTCAGAAGCATCCCAAGAAATGAGGTAGCCCTTCTCGGATCTACTGAGCTCAGAGGTTCTTGCTTTTATTGATCATATCTGAAGCACCAATTAATGCATAATAATTGATTTGGGGGATTTTGCACCGGGATCATGCTTTCCTGTCAGTGGTGTTGATGTGGGCGGCGAAGTTTGTCCACATTCTGAAATAAATGTCGGTGCATTAATTTTGGAGTATGCTTCAAAAAGCAGTGGCTTATATATTTTATTGCAGTGCTGTGGAAATGCTGTCATCCACTCCTCCATGGAGGAATTATTGGCGCATCCTATAATCTGTACCCATCTGTGACAATAAGTCCCAATATCGACGCTGTTATCCAGGGATAAACGCGGGCAACAGAACGAATGTGCCACCTCTTTGTGGTAACACCTCATCTACTAAAAAAACAACTCCTGTAATAGAAAGAACCCATCCATGGATAGTAGGAATTTGAATGGATCGACTGGGGCTGTCAATAATAGGAGTCGTGCATAATAGAGCTACATGTGAGAATATATATTGTTTTACCACGTGTATTTCGGCATGTCACGTGATGTTTAAAGGTAAAAACGAAAGGTAAAGCGGTGGCCCTGTTTTTGCTTGTCCCATGGCACTGCTGGCAGAATGGTATCCGCGAGGAGGCCCCCTCTGGATAGTGTTTGGCCTACTCTTCCACATTGACCAGACGTCTTGGAAGTTGTGGGAGTACCCACTTTAGCGACCCACTGACTCTGCTTGAACACTGTTTGTACTGCTGGGTGAAGAGAGGTAGGGAATTTAAGAAACGTGCACAATTGTGTTTATTTTTTTACCTCCGAGCTAACCATGACAGCAACTTACTAATCAATGCACCACATATGACTATGTTGATATTTGTTGAGCAGCTATTTTGCAAGCCAAGGGTGACAAAATCCAACAATTTTCTGCCCATTGTTGGATTATACATACAGTGAGGGGAAAAAGTATTTGATCCCCTGCTGATTTTGTACGTTTGCCCACTGACGAAGAAATGATCAGTCAATAATTTTAATGGTAGGTTTATTGGAACAGTGACAGACAGAATAACAACAAAAAAATCCAGAAAAGAGAAGACTTGGTGGAATAAACAGGTACAAGTCCTTGACAGCACAGTGCAATCTAATGCATGCGTCGGGAGTAATTGCTAATGTAATGTGTTAAACCCGTAGTGCTCAATCGGCCGAGTGCCCAGCTATGTTATCGACATTGGCCTGTCAATAGCGATATCCAATTGAACATATTTAATGGTGACGCAAAAGGTATAATTTTCAAAATCAGGGCTCAGCGAGAAGCTCTGATAAAACCCACACAAATTATGCAGGTGCAAGCCAAAAATAAACGTTACAAAAATGAACCTGTCATTTTGCACATTGTGACACGTGCAATACGTTCCACGTGTCTTGTAATTTGTTATGAGCATATTAATTTGCCTGTGGCACAAACGTTTCCACTGACAAATATGCATCTTGACTGTGAGCATGCTCTTACACATCGCTTTGGACGCATCGAGACAGGATGGTATTTTCACTTGCTGTACGAACAACTCATCTCTGACATTGAATTTTAAATGCATCGTGTAGATAGGTGGTTGGTTGTTGAACTGTATGCTGGGCCATGCGGAGATGAAGCCTTTTGGTAACGGGAAAGCAGTGCGATGACAGTTATTTTAAACGTGTTAATGCAAAGTATAGCGTGGTTCATTATGATCCCTTGCTGTCCCTTTTTGTATCGTGTCTTGAGATACGGCTGCCATTAGATGCTGGAAATGCAGGTTGCAATCGTTTTATGCTGGGTGTTTAAAAAAATGTTACCACTTATAATGGACTATCGTTCTTAATAGAAAAAGAACGGATACTACACTTTAAAATGATAACAAATGTCATGTTAATAGCTTCAAAAAGTCAAAGAGTCTCCCACTCGTTCGCCATCGTTGTCAACACGTGGCCTGGAATCTTCCCCAGGTGATCTCCAGAGCCCGGAGGCAGCAGCACATGTCACGTGATGTTGTTGCAAAGTCTCCGAAGTGTTAACATTTTTTTGAAGCACCCCTGTATATCGCGAGAGAATGACTTGTCTCCTGGTACGGCATCATAATCGGACAATGGATTATCCCTTTAGGCCATCATTACTTTTGTCTTTTTATATATTCACGCAACTTTGTTTCTCAACTTTTCAAGGAGTGTCGCATTGAAAAAAAAACACATCTGGCGGAATGAAAATGCATTCCCGGTTGACGTGATGTAAATATTTAATTCTGACGTTGTTTACTACCCACCCCCCATCTACACCCTCCCCACCCCCACCTTTGTCACAGTCTGTCATGCACAACATTTCCTCATCGGCAAATTACCCCTCATGTGCCCGATCTCGTCAATATCTCTCACAAGCTATGCGGGGTTTACATTTTTAGATTTTTGATTTTATTGAGTTGCAATGGTGGCTCCACGGGTCGCGATACAAACAGCGAGCATGGGTAGGTCCTTTACGCGTTGCACGCATCGAGAACCGGTCGAAAACACAAGGAAATGGAATACAAAGCATGACTACATTTTGTTTTTTTACGAACAAAATTCAAGGAAGGAAAAACAAAGTCATCGAACAAAGCAAACACAATCAGTAGCCGGGAACTTTAAGCACGATCCACGCAGACTCGGGCTCACCCTTCTCTGCCGATTACCTATGACAGCTACCTCAGGAGTGAATAGAGATCTCTCACGGTCGGCAACGATTGAATTCTCAAATCTCAACGCGGCGATAGCGAACCCACAACGAGGAGGGAGCAGTCACCATCGAGCAGGCCTCACTTACATCGAACGAATAAAACCTCGGGGTTTTGTGTTGTGTTTTTTAAAAAAAGGGATGAAGGAAGAACTTGTAAGGCATCGCTTCATTTTCTTTTTGGGGGGGTTTAGGCTGGCTGGGACTTGGATTGGTGGGCCATCTGGGCTTGCCAGGTGTTATAGACGTGGAGCCACTAGGTGTGATCATGACAGGACAGTGTGAAGTGCTCGCCCTATTGTATGTGTGGGGTAGGTTTACTCCCCACCAGGTTTGTTTTCCCAATATGAGAAACGCTTATGAATGGTAATTGGGCAAACGTCCCAAAACGTCAACGTTCAACGAGGCTTTTCTGGATAGGTAATTGGCATTATATTTAATAAGTACTTCTGTGAACAGCCAGTGACTCACAAGATGTACCTTTGGCATTTCATTCATAATCATATTCCAATGTTGACTCCTGAGAAATGATGATGATATGAATGGTCAATCGTCATAAATATTAGTTTGTTCTTAATTAATATATAAAGTAAAAAAATTGAACCAGTTTTCAGCACGTACATTCTGTACTTGATCACTAAGATATATATTTAATTCTAAAAGTCATACCCATCTGCCACAGCGAAGAACTGCCAGAAAATCTGAGGATCCCTTCACAACAACCACAAGCCCGTGCAGCGTTAGTTTGGATCTTTGAAGCATGGCACCAGATGGTGCAAATATGAAGCGTGGGAACTGTGGAGGGTTACCCACGCTCGAACATATACACTACACGCATGTTCACGTATTCAGTTATTTGAAATTGCAAATAACTAGCTTTCAAATAATTATGCAATACTTTGACGCATGGGGTGAGGATATTCGTCCAGAGGGCCGAATATTACTCTCAAACACCTTTGATGCACCACGCATTATCGCACACCTTCGGGTTATCCAGTAAGGAAGTGAAACAAATAACGTGCATGTCACCCGGATCTAAAGAGGCTTCTTGCAGTGACTGGAAAGTCTGAGACACGCGGTGTTGCTATGGTGTAAATATTGCATTATGGTGAGTTTCTGATCCTGAAAAACCAGGCGTTGGCCTCAAGGCCAGATCGAGGACATTACAACAAGCAGTATCATCGTCATCATCATCAGGTGTTGGCAAGCGCCCACTGGAGATCAGAGTCTTGCTATACCACATTACCATCCTACAAAATTGTTAACGTTTTGCTTGCTTTTCAACGTAAGTTTGCTGAAGAAAAACAACTGGCACACTTGGCCATGTGACAACTTAATTTGTATTGCTTTGTTCGGTGGATGAGGGTGCAAAATTCTAATTGACATCATACCTCACGACGTAACCCAAAAATAAACTAATTACGAATCTATATCTATTTTCTCTCGCAAAGACCATATATTGCAATATTCTAGCCGCATACGAAAACCTGCAGCTTTTTTGCACAAACTAATGCTCCTGCCCGCTGCTTTTTTTTTTTACATCTTGTCTGTTGCGAATTTGCATGGCTTGACTCACATTGTTGTGAGTGGCATCATGCACACATATAATCGAGTAGCGCATGCTGGGACTCAAATGAATGTTCTAAAATGTACGTGGATGCAGGAGGATGTGACAGATTTGATTTGCTGCAGGGATCTTGTGCCTTTGATCAAGTGAATTGAAGCAGCAAAGATGAATAATCGACTCGAGCGCTGCAATAAAAAATAATACTGACAGAGCTGCGTGAATGCCAGGAATGGTGTAAAATGGCTTCCTTTTTTTTAGCCCTCAATTCAATCGCTTGAAACTTTCCGAGGTTCGTAACATTGCTAAGTGCATAATGAGGTCCCAGTTGGAAATCTGCAACTTACCCTTGAGCCAATAAACCACCCCCCCCCCTCACCCCATCCAACTGTGAAATCAGAAATTGTCATTCCTTCAAACGTGTTCTAACTCATTATTGTTTTATCATTATTATCGCTTATACTGGTTTATTAAAAAACACAAACAAAATACCGCACACGCATGCGCGAAGTGGCAGCCAAGAATTGGCGAGTCCACGGAGGAGATGGAGCAATGAAATGAACTCATGTGCAGGTGCCTCGTGGATTATTACATCGCAGGATCATTAGAGATGGTGACAGCTTAGTGAGGCCTCCATTCAGCAGTGGATTAATTGTGACCGAAGGTGATAGTATAAAAAAAACAAATGTATGTACAGTGAGGGAAAAAAGTATTTGATCCCCTGCTGATTTTGTACGTTTGCCCACTGACAAAGAAATTATCAGTCTTTTAATGGTAGGTTTATTTGAACAGTGAGAGACAGAATAATAACAAAATCCAGAAAAACGCATGTCAAAAATGTTATAAATTGATTTGCATTTTAATGAGGGAAATCATTATTTGACCCCCTCTCAATCAGAAATATTTCTGGCTCCCAGGTGTGTTTTATACAGGTAACGAGCTTAGATTAGGAGCACACTCTGAAAGGGAGTGCTCCTAATCTCAGCTTGTTACCTGTATAAAAGACACCTGTCCACAGGAACAAACAATCAGATTCCAAACTCTCCACCATGGCCAAGATCAAAGAGCTCTCCAAGGATGTCAGGGACAAGATTGTACACCTACACAAGGCTGGAATGGGCTACAAGACCATTGCCAAGCAGCTTGGTGAGAAGGTGACAACAGTTGGTGTGATTATTCGCAAATGGAAGAAACACAAAAGAACTGTCAATCTCCCTCGGCCTGGGGCTCCATGCAAGATCTCACATCGTGGAGTTGCAATGATCATGAGAACGGTGAAGAATCAGCCCAGAACTACACGGGAGGATCTTGTCAATGATCTCAAGGCAGCTGGGACCATAGTCACCAAGAAAACAATTGGTAACACACTACGCCGTGAAGGACTGAAATCCTGCAGTTCCCGCAAGGTCCCCCTGCTCAAGAAAACACATATACATGCCCGTCTGAAGTTTGCCAATGAACATCTGAATGATTCAGAGGACAACTGGGTGAAAGTGTTGTGGTCAGATGAGACCAAAATGGAGCTGTTTGGCATCAACTCAACTCGCCGTGTTTGGAGGAGGAATGCTGCCTATGACCCCAAGAACACCATCCCCACCGTCAAACATGGAGGTGGAAACATTATGCTTTAGGGGTGTTTCTCTGCTAAGGGGACAGGACAACTTTACCGCATCAAAGGGACGATGGACGGGGCCATGTACCGTCAAATCTTGGGTGAGAACCTCCTTCCCTCAGCCAGGGCATTGAAAATGGGTCGTGGATGGGTATTCCAGCATGACATTGACCCAAAACACACGGTTAAGGCAACAAAGGAGTTGCTCAAGAAGAAGCACATTAAGGTCCTGGAGTGGCCTAGCCAGTCTCCAAACCTTAATCCCACAGAAAATCTGTGGAGGGAGCTGAAGGTTCGAGTTGCCAAACGTCAGCCTCGAAACCTTAGTGACTTGGAGAAGATCTGCAAAGAGGAGTGGGACAAAATCCTCCTGAGATGTGTGCAAACCTGGTGGCCAACTGCAAGAAACGTCTGACCTCTGTGATTGCCAACAAGGGTTTTGCCACCAAGTACTAAGCGATGTTTTGCAGAGGGGTCAAATACTTATTTCCCTCATTAAAATTCAAATCAATTCATAAAAATTTTGACATGCGTTTTTTTTATTTTTTTGTTGTTATTCTGTCTCTCACTGTTCAAATAAACCTACCATTAAAATTACAAAAATCAGCAGGGTGTCAAATACTTTTTTCCCTCACTGTATGTATGTATGTTAAACTTCTTTCACATCGTACGTAGAGAACTATGCTAATCGGAGTTGCCGGGGGTGGGGGGGAGGACAGCAAACTAAACACAAAACGCAGTTTTAAAGAAATTAGTTTTCAATACAGACACTTTACACAAGCGGGTCAACATGGGGGTCAACATCTGACTTTGGGGCTTTGCAAACGAAAGACATACGGTCTGAAAATGGGGATTGTTATCGGGTGTTTCTTTTGTGCATTGGCCAATTCAACAGCGATGAATTCTCACCGTGAGACAGGGGAGCTGATCCACCAATTATTGGATTCAAGGTTTTGTGGACCACACGGAATTCTGAAACTGCCACACCTGGATTTCGAGCTGGCCAGCAGTGGTTGAATGCGCCAGAAAAAAAGAGTCGCGTTACGTTTAAAGAGTGCTTGTTGCATGTGCATACACGTACGTCTATTTTGTCATTCCACACTGCTAGATGAGGGCTTCCCCATACCATGCGGTTTGTAGGGGTCGGTTGGCCATACTTCACCACACTGGTCAGTGTGGGTTTGCGAAGGCGGCGAGCGTAGACGTGGAAGCATAGATTTTGAGAACAATAATGGATTTCCCCTCACTGCCCCCCCAATCCCTTGAACGTTTTGTTCCCTCCCCCCTCATCGGGAAGTTTCTAGATCGCCCTCCGATTCCACGTGATTCGAAGAGTGTTTAATACTCTCTCTGCATGCTGTGTGTACAGGTAGTGTGTTTATTTAGGTCCCAATGTTGAGACTTTCACCTCATGTATGAATCTGAAAATGTCAGTGTAAATTGGTCGTTTATTGAACGGCTTGTAAAATTAATCTGCATCAGGTAATGTATATAAACCCCTTTCCTTAAAATGTTGAGTGGCAAAAAATGCTCACTTTCATGATAGCATTTCATTTATGTGGAAGAAAACACGTCAAAATGTATTATTTTATATACCGCAATTGAGCATTGCATACCAAAATATATATTTTGTAACAACAACAAAATCACAGTCATTTATGATGAAAAAAAACATCGGTTTATAACATTGATTTCTGTCCCATGATTATTATATTCAAAAATCTCCCGAACGATTTTTCTCTTATCGCCGTAATAAGATGCTTACACGCTGACTCGGAGACGGATTTTTCCCCCTCGCATGCCAGTCACTCACACCCGGCAATCTCCAATTTCAGTCACAGAATTTGTAAAATAAGGGCTGCTGCAACGGCATTCAACGTGTGAGTGGCATGTGTTTAGAATAACACAAACAACTTCTCAGCATAGAGCATATGGCCAGATAGAGCGATGCAAAGCACCTCGCCTGGTATACAGGAGGTCGTGGTTTTGATCCCAACAACGACGCCTGTATATTTGGAGTTTGCATATCTCACTCCCCGTGTTCGTGTGGATTTTTCTCTGGGTCCTGCGGTTTTTCTTTACAACTTTAAAAGCATGCATTTTGGGTATTTCGCTGCTAAAATGTCCACGTAATAAGCCACTTCGTTGAAATATCATTTGTGGCCTGGTCGCTTCTGAAAAAGAGCCATATAGTTCAGTGGGCCTTATCTGGTAAAATAAAAAATATATTTTTTCGTTTAAATCATCCTTCATGTTGTTAGAGCTGCAGAAAATAATCTCTACCAATACAACCCCACTACAGGGTGGTAGCTTTATCATGCACAGTTCTGTATAACTTTTCTATTCATCATACTACTATGAATAATAATAATAATCTATGCCTCGAGTTTCCTGGCTGGCTGCTGGCTGGGCTCCTCTCCAACCTGACAGTAACTCTGTTGTTGTTCGTGGCTGTGGGCCATTACCACCGAAACTAGCTGGGTAACTGGCTACACTTGATTTTCAGTGTAACAATTAATCACGGAATTAAATTTAAACAAGGGAAGAAGTTCAGAAGACGTTTCATAGATAGCGACGCTGAAGAGGGGGGAGGAATGGATATATAAAACTGACGCAGCTCATTTGATATTGCTCCGACTTTTCAATATGTGCGTTTCTTTCGTCAGAATTTACATTAAATCCTCCACAATATATAAACACCTCACAATACATATTATCTTGGCTTTTTATTTGGTACAAAAAAATAGTATTACTGTGAGTGCTTGGAATACAGGGGGATTGTGAGAATAGCATGGAAATGACAGCAGGGCGATAAGTTCTCTCCAAGTTTGTTTTATTCTAAACCTCTTCGGCATGCCACATTGGCAGCGGGTACACAAGGACAATGATGTGCTCTGCAGAAGGCGCATTGACTGAAATGTCGCCTAATGTATATGTTTTAATTTAAAGCCAAAGTGTAATTGACGAACCTGTTGCAGTTGTAAAAACTGGGTTCATGGTCACCATTTTTTTAAGAAAGGGGACCAGAGGAAGCGTGCTCCAACTACGGAGATATCACACTCCTCAGCGTGCCAGGTAAAGCCAGTGCCACAGTGCTGGAGAGGAGCCTCAGGGTCGAGGAACAATGGACCAGCTCTTTTCTCTCTCGCAGAAATGTTGAGGGGTCATAGGAGTATCCTTCTCCAGTCTACCTCTGATTTGTAGACTTGGGGAAGGCACGTGACCGTGTTCCACGGAATGTCTTGTGGGAGGTGCTGCGGGAGTATGATGCACCGGTGCCGCTTTTGTGCACTATCCGGTCCCTCTATAACTGGAGTGAGAGCTGTGTCCGTATTCTTGGTGTTAAATCAAAGTCGTTCACTGTGGGTGTTGGACTCCACCGTGGGTGCGTCTCGTCTCCACTCCTGTTTGTGATTTTCATGGACAAGATATCAAGTCGCAGCCGAGGTAGGGAGGCATGGAGGTGGTGTCGCTGCTTTTGCAGACGACGTTGTCCTCTTTGCCTCGTCAGTCTGTCATCTCCCAGCGTGCACTTGAGCGGTTTGATGCCGAGTGTGAAGCAGCTGGGATGAGGATCAGCACCTCCAAATCTGAGGTCACGGTTCACTCCCGGGAGATGGTGGAGTCTGCTCTCCAGGTGAGGGGGGAGCAGCTGCCCTCAATGGAGGAGTTTAAGTACCTCGGGGTCTCTTTCACAAGTGATGGTAATTGGGAGCGGGGGATCTTGCCAGCGGATCAGTGCGGCGTCACGTCCCACCGGGCAAAGACCCCGGGGCCGGGCCAGGACACATTGCTGGCGGGACGATGTCGCTCGGCTGGCCTGGGAACGCCTGGGAATTCCGAAGGAAAAGCTAGAGTATGTGTATAGTAGTGCAGTGCATAGTAGTGTATAGTGTAGTAGTGTAGTGTATAGTAGTGTATAGTGTAGTGTATAGTAGTGTAGTGTATAGTGTAGTAGTGTATAGTTATGTAGTGCTGGAGTCCGTCGCCAGGGAAAGGGAGGTCTGGACCGCCCTACTCAACATACTGCCGCCGCGACCCTCACCAAGATAAAGCGGATTTCGAAACGAACGAACGAACAAACTATGGAAAAAATGAAAATGTGAAACTCTGTAATTGCTTATTCATACCATTGCAGGCAGAAGGTCCTACACTAGAGCGAGCTCGAGAAGTCCCTTTTGGAAGATATTTTGGCCTACTTCTTCAAAGTAGCCAGACACCTTAGAGTAAGTGGGAATACCCACACTTTACCCCACCACTTACAACCTGGTGATTGACTGACTGTGGGGTAATCATTTATACTGCTTGTGTGCACCGGTGGGGTAGGGGAGTGATGATGAGGGGGTGATTAAACAAACTTCCATATTATTTCAACGGACATGCCCGGAGATCGAATCAGCGATCGCTGCAATTCAAGTTCAGCGTGCTCACCATTGTTCCATAGCAGCATCCCTTATGGCATGCATAGATACATTATACAATTAACATTTTAGATATATCATGCAAATGTGTATAACATAGATTAAATGTATGACATGAAGAGATATTGTTAGGCAGACTCCTAATTGCTTTTGAGATTAGATGCTACATAATCCTATTTGCAGTGTTATTTACTCTTTACTTTTGCAGTGTACATTTAGAGACTTCTGTAACAAAAGTGTAGCTGGGCTCACAGACGCACGCTCATTCACTTCATTAACAAGCCATAACCACGTTGACTGAGAGATTTGTCACAGATAAATTATAGAGGATGTTGTGGGTCTTGTAATTCTATCCAACATTTTGTCCAAAAGGGGCTGATTCATGATCACACGAGTCGATACCAAAATTGCTGCTTTTGCCCTTTTGACATGAAAGCATTTAAATAATGTAAGTGGCAATTTCATAAAGAATGTGAAGTACGTGTGACGTAAACCCGTCGACTTTTGTGGCATTCCGTTCAATGTTTGGAGTTTGTTAAACAAATGTTTTCCTATCTCTGACCCCAAATTGACATGCACATTTGTAAATATTCTCCCCCAGAAGAAAATATTTAATTAGCACAGCGGCAGATAAATGAGAATTATTCATCTTCTTTGGTTCCGTTGAAATAATATGGTGCACACAAGCAGTATAAATGAATGATTATTGAATTAAACAAAACAATTTAACAATCTAAATATATAATCCTGCCTCTAAGCGTACCATTAACGGTACGTGTCAATTATCATGAAGCAAAAAGAAAAAAAGCGTAGACATTTGTGTTTAAAAGTCTTCATTTTTCTGGGTGCAATTTTCTGAAAACCACTCTGGATCACTAAAAGTGAAAAGGAAGTTGAAATCACGAGGTACAAGCAAATCTGCTTGGCCTATGCGTTCACCAGGTCCCCGACTAAATTCGCTTATTGAGCCAGATTCATCAGCCGGAATAGTGACAGCTAATAAAATAAGAGAAATAAAGCTTCGCTGGCGATTCTGGATCAGGTTTGTGTGGCCGGGCCAAATCAGCCAAACTTGCTGATTGTTTATTATGGAAGAAATCAGTTTAGTGTTTTGGAGAAAAAAAAAAACACATGCTTGTCAACTCCAATTAGGGTTTTTATTTGTAAGACGTCACTTCATATTATATTGAAGATTTATTATGATTACTCATAATAGTGTCACCTTGTCTTCAAAAGGAGCGTGGTGTTTAAACATGTCATTGCCTTTTTTCCTATGCTACAAATGGGATTTTTTTTAATATTATGACTTCTTGAATCATCGAAAAATAAATCGAGTACAGCTCTCCGATGTGTCTTTGGGATGTGCCACGTGTTGTCTGGCATGAAACATCGGACAATCGTGCCGAGCAACGTGCAGTGCCTCAGAGGGCGATGCATCGTAACGGTGAAAGCCTACGCTGTAGAAATGACCGCGTGTACATTAGTACGGGGAACCATTGCTCTTAATGAAGTTTCATTAGTTAAAATCTATGTACACCCATACAGAATATGTAATTCGAGTTGGTTATTAAGAATGCAGACGTGTTGTATAAGATACAAGTGTGAACGTAGCTTTGTTTTAGTACATTGGCTTAACAGTCAACACGACCATACTACATTCCTAATAAGCGTGTAGTATGGTAGCGTTTACTATTAGTTTTAACGATGCTTAAAGAATCATACAACATTATTAACACTGAGCTGATGTGTTTATATATGTCTACAGTTGCAACACGATGTAATCGGAATATATCGTAATGTGTTACTGGAGGATGAGCAACTACACACATGCATGATGGGTGAAACGATGCAATGGTTCAATAAGGTAAGGTCAATTCCGAAGCACACGATATGCACATCGAATCACCTGTGAAAAAAGCCAATATTTTCACATAATTAATATGCAGTATACATTGTATGTAGATGGACTCACTCATTCCCTGCAGCCAATGTTAAGACAATTATTGATTTTTTTATGTAAATTGCGACCCTTAATAGCAGCAATTCAGTGAATCGCTGATGGAGGTGATACAAAGTGTTATATTGTTTCAATGTTAATTGGCAATCTTACAGCAAGGCACATCGGCCAAATAGACAGACATATTTATATTCGATTGATATCTTACTCATTGGCTATGAAATTAAATTTTTACCTGCTGCGTGGTTTTGACTGGACTTGGAATAATCCCTGGAATAATCCCTGGAATAGTATTTCAGCCGATTTTGACGATGAACCACTGGTCGGGTGGCCAACAGCACTCCCGGCCGCCTCTGTCTCCCACTGCTGACATTTACACACCGCGCCAAGAGCTCATTTAAGGTTACACTGGCCTAGAGGAGACCCAGGACCGTTCAGATATCCGTCGCCGATGTTGGCCGTGAGCGGGAACCGAACTCGCTTCGCCAAGTTCGTAGCGCAGCACGCTAACCCACTGCGCTACTGGTCCCCAGAGACATATACACATGCATATTTCACAACCCTGCAATCATTCAGCCATGTAATCATGCGTAAGCTTTCACCACCCACTAGATTTAATGTACAGGTCAAGGACTCCAGTACCTTTATTCCCATAGGGTCAGTCCATAACTCAGATAATTCATTGCTCAATCAGGTGAGAACCTACTGAGACTAAAAGTCTCGTTGTCAAGGGGCGGACCTGGCAAGTTGCAATGGCAAGCACAGGAACAAGGGTAATTGCACAAGCATGGCACATGCAAATGTGAAGCTAAATGCCAATAATATAAACCGAACAATTGCACTGAAAACAATTATGAACAAAGACAAATGAGAACAAGATGCTGACGAAATGAAGTGGGGACAACAGTGAAATGAAATCGCTCTCACAATCTCCAAACACGGAGTCCAGAGATCGAGAGGCTCGCAATCGGAAGGCTTAAAATCAGAATTTTTTTTTATCCTGGAGAAATCCGATGAGCTATGAAGCTCTTTTTTTTTACAGATGTCCAGTAGGTGCGGGTTAGAAAGTTACAACGATACAACAAAAAAACGACGTGAGTACAAAGTATAGGAAAGGTAAGCAAATACATTTTAATAAATACACTTTTTTATCTTACCAGGTAAGGCCCACTGAGCTATTAGTTTTTTTTTCAGAAGCGACCTCAACACAAATGAAAGCTCGACGAAGTGGCCTGTCACGTGGGAATGTTAGCCGCCAAATCCTGGTTGGGGGCTCACTCAGCCCATTATCCCTCCAGGTCAATAAAATGTGTTCCACTTTTTTTGAGAAGGGGGGGTGGGGAGAGTGGTGGGAGTCAATAGTCTTGTCCTTTGGATTGCCTTTCTCCCACCATAAGATTGTGGAATTTCAATAAATGGCTCAGAGCCGTGAATCGGTGATGGTCACCGGCTCAGTGCTCAATGCACGTTGCTCATCACTCCAACTTTGATTTCACCGTAAGAGATCACACTTGGGGAGCGAGGGGCGCGATGGATTGAGAATTCGTTTTTTGACGATGAAACGCTTTGTGCCAGAATATTTGGTGGTCAAGTGTTGGGATGTACAGAGAAGGGTGAAACTGTTTCTAACGTTTGACGCACGTTTGTATGTATGGGTGAATCTCATTCTCATGCACCGTGCGTAGCCAACCGTGCTTATGGGAGGTGTGGGGGAAGGACAACAAACTAAACACAAAAATCAGTTCCAAAGAAATTAGTTTTCAACCTAGATTTACAAGGGCATAGCTCCAGTAGCCTCCTAACATCGGAAGACCATTCCAGATGACCGCTTAAGCACATCTGAAAGCGCGCAATGCGGTGACCGTCTTTGTTCGACGGTTAGCCTACAGCCGCTGCGAGGATGACCGGAGTTCGGGTGATGGTTTATGCTCCTTGACGAGATCAGCAAAGGTTCTGCGGTTCATTTGTGGCAGTTTGACGTTTAAATCGGCCGCATCGTAATGAGGGGGTGACTGTGCTAGCCCGAGTTGTTGTTGTTAGCGATGCGCAAATGTGCGCGGTGTTTGCTGCTTTAGTATGTGCACAAAGTTACATGTCAATGGGTGCCCTCCAGCTGCGGACGAACTCTGGGGCACTGCCTGGCAAAGTGAGTGGCTTCAGTGTTCTCCAGCTCTGATATAGACGTTAAATAAAACAGAGGGTGAGAGAGGGAAAAAGAAAAATTGCGCGTGAAGGAATTTCAATACTCGTAAAATATATATATAGTACATCTGTGATTGTGTGATTCACGGAGCAACGTGTGTAGCCCCACAGGCTATCTGGGAGAGTAACCGTCAAATAAGCGAGATGAATTCATTTTGGTTAAAATTCAGAAGGTGCATGGCCAGCGTTGATTCGTATCGCTCGCAGGAGGTGGGTGGGTGGGTGGGGGAGGTGGCACAATAAGGCTGGTTCGATGCACGGCTTGCTTAGCCATTCCCCCCGTGCCGATCCGATCCGAGCCGCCTTACAATGGGGAAAATTGTTGTACGCCTTTGCTCCACACGCTCTGCTAGGAGGAAGGCAGGGGAGGAATGGACGGTGCGTCGCTGCGTGCACCACGTCTCTCATCCTCGCTGGAACGCCGTTGCACTCGCTCTCGATCCATTTGCGCACGCGATGCACACTCGCTTAGGCCAATATGCGGATGACGCGTAGGTGGACGAGGAGGACCCGGGCGACGTAGGGACATACCTCGGTCAAACCGGGATGTCGTCGCAACAACAACAACAAACAACCAAACAAACAAAAGTACGCAAAATGTTGAACAGTTTGCTTTACCGCTTGACTTCTTCGTATCCCTTCATTCACCAGATACTGACGGAGATGTGATACTCCGGGGTGAATAATGTTGAGTTATCCTCGCTTTTTGCTGTTGCTGTTGTTGTTATTATATCCTCTCTCCCCTACCCGCTGCGTGGATTTAAAGCGCACCGCAGGGAGCGTTCGCGCTGTTTGGTGGCCGTGGGGGTTTCGCGTTTCGAGATTCCAAGAGCGGCGCACGTGTTTATTGAAATATGCGAAGAGGGGTGGCACGCAGATTGCTTGCGCGTCCTCGCCTTCCTACTCCCTGCAACTGGCTTCGGCGGCAACGCGGCGGGGAGAGATCGCTGGGCTGGGTTGTTGAGTGGGAGGGGTCTGCGAGGAGAGTTTAATAATAATAATGAATAAGGTTGTTCCCGCTGGCATGCAGTAATATCGGAGCGCCAACAAAACGAACGCGTGCTCTTTGCTACGAAAGGGAAGGAGACTCCACGGATCCACACAATAGGCTTGCGTGCCCAACACGCGAATAATAATAATGATAATATATAGTTCTGTATAATATATTGCAATATATAAATCAACAAACATAAACATCGGCCGTTTCGTAACGTAAGTTACAAGACACAGTATGGTAAAACAATAGCCTTTCAATTATGAAGCATGTGACAGCAGTAGCAATGTTTGGAAGATGTAACTCAGCCAGCACAGTAAAATAGTAAATCTCGAGACGCAAAAAAACCCTGCTGCATCCATCCACTGCTGCTGGGACCGCCGTCGCGAGCTGCCGAGGGGTGTGGGCTCTCGTGGTGTGTGCTGCTGCTGCTGCTACTACTGCTGCTGCTACTGCTACTACTGCTGTTGCTACTGCTGCTGCTTTTGCTACTGCTGCTACGACTGCTGCTACTGCTGTTGCTACTGCTGCTACTGCTGTTGTTGCTACTGCTGCTGCTTTTGCTACTGCTGCTACTGCTGCTACGACTGCTGCTACTGCTGTTGCTACTGCTGTTGCTACTGCTGCTGTTGCTACTGCTGCTGTTGCTACTACTGCTGCTGCTGCTGTTGCTACTGCTGCTGCTACTGCTGCTGTTGCTACTGCTACTACTGCTGCTACGACTGCTACTGCTGTTGCTACTGCTGTTGTTGCTACTGCTGTTGCATCTGCGTCCGCTTTAAGGACTCGACCCTCGCGGACTCCAGAAGGTGGACACCTTCCCCCTCCCCTCGAAGCGCGCGCGCTCCTCCGCGATCCAACATCCCCCCAACCTCCACCCCCACCCCACCATCCTGCACTCCCTCAACTCATCCCCCCCCCAACTCCACCCCCCCCGCAACCGACCTCCTTTTCCCGACAGCTCCAATCGGAGCAGCCCTCGGGAGCAGCGAGCGGGCGCCCCTTTGCGCAAGCCCGAGCTAAGACGATGGTGGCGGCGGCGGCGGCTCTTGGTGTTGCGCCGGGCAGCGAGCTCCGAGACCCGCAGCACGCGCAGCGTCGCTGCGCTCGTGTCCTGGAGGGGCCGGAGTTGACGGAGCAGCGCCCATCGTTCGTTTTGTCGCGGGGGGTGAGCGGCGAGGTCCCTCGCCTCCGACCGGGCTGTGGCGTCGGGGTGCGGGTTGGCTGGGCGTGAGGAAGGAGGGGTGTGTGGAGAGAGTGGGGTGGGTGGGTGGGGAGTTGAGAGGATTTATTTTGTTTTGGGTGGCGGAGAAGAGGGAGCGTGGGGGGCTGTCCGAGAAGAGTGCGGGAGCTGGAGAAAGAGGAGCGAGCGAGGGAGCGAGCGAGGAGCCAACCAGCCCAACGAAAGAGGAGGAGGGGAGGGGTGGTGGACTGTGGTGGGATTTTTTGTTGTGGTTTTTTTCTCTCTCTCTCTCTGCTGCCGAGCCCTGCTCTTGTAATTACTCATTCAAGCGCCAGCGTCCCAGACTCCTCACTAAATGGGCTGTTTTACATTCTAGCCTCGGCCACGAAGACGGTAAGTAGACAATTATAGCTGTCACTGTAATTCGATTAGCGTTCCCCGGCTGGAAACGTGTATGGAACATGACCCGTGCACCCATGGCGTGCGTCTGCGGGAACCCAACACGTACACACATCACATGTTTTTGCTCCGACATATCAGCGATATTCTGTTTAAAGCCACTCAGTGTTTACTTTCGACGTGTCGTTTTTGTTGTTGTTGATGGAATAAAAAAAATCGCAGTGCAGCGACTTTCGTTGCAAGGGGGGTGGAGGGGGGGGGGTATGTAATCACTTTAAGCTGAGCCCATAATTATGTCCACTACATAATAGACGTGTTAAACTGACGGGTGTGTAGCCGATGGAGAGGCGATAAAGGTGCGTGATGCTCACGGATGACAGAAATAAACGCGCTGCGTCGCGCGGACCAAGGAAATGATCGCTAAATGCTTACGACGCAGCAACTCGTTTACGGATCGAATCTTCGCTGCATGTGAGCTTACAACGCAACCGTTACACACAACCCATCTCAGCTGCTTTAAAACGTTCACCATTTAGCAGCCGCGCTTCCTGCGATTATTAACTAATTCATCGTTGGGTGTGGAGGGTTTTGGATGTGGGGGGAGGGGGCAGCATTCGTATGCTCATTTCCAAGAATTAAAAGGTCGATGTTAATTTTCCGTAGCGCGTTCTGTTTTGGGTGTTTGGAGAGCAAAACGCTAGCGCGTGTCAGACTCGATTGTAAACCACGCACACAAGACGCGGTGTCACTGAATGCGAGACATTAGTCCGGGTGTAGGCGAGATACACGCTGGGCACCAAGGCGCTCTCTGCCTCAAGGAGTGGGATTCGTTGCCATTGGGTGCCTCGGCGCGCACAATGGAAAGGGCTCACGGCCCTCGCATAGAAAGTGGTGGTGGGGTGGGGTGGGGGAAAAAAAAGGAACATTCATAAAAGGCTGCATCAAAAAAAAATTCAAGCTGCGCACATTCCTGCCGGAGTGTAATCGTGGTCCAGTTGCATGCATCTCACAAGCCGACGCGTGTTTTGCGTGGTTCTGAAACCGACCAGTGTTATTCGACTTGATATTGTGTGTTTGTTGTTGTTGTTGTTTAAACGGTGGTAATCCTTAGTTGGAGTGCAAATTGCAATCGCGTTTGCTCCGATCTGTCGTCAGTGCTAAACGCGGCATGACCGCAGTGAGGCCGAGCTAGAGACGGGCGAAATGCGATTGGGGGAGGGGGGGGCGACTTTTAATCGGAGATTAATAAACAAACAAAAAGCTTTAAACGGACCAGCAACTCGTGCAATAATATTATGATTGTTATAAGTCATTGTCGCCGGTGACATTTTTCGATCCGGTTTATTCGTGTCCAATCGATCGATTCGACATGCCGTATTGAAGTCGCAGTTGCCACATAGGGAGAGGAAATGATTTCAGCTTTTATCCAGCGCTGCGTGGAGGTTACAGGAACGGGCTACTCCACCCACATCCCCGCACGTTATCACCTACCTCCAGAGAGAGAGAGAGAGAAGGAAGCGGCATCTCCCTTTAGCAATGAGATTTTACAGTCGAAGCTAAGCCCTGCCAAGATACAGTTCACCAGCCCCAGGGTGTCTGTATATGAACGCGCGCCTCTCTATACGGTTCCAAATTGGCGAGCCCTTTTGGGGCTATGCGGTTCAGCATCACTGAGAAGCCAGGACACTGCTGGCAAATCGTGAATGCTATTCTGTTAGTGCGAATGAAAACGCAGCACGTAAACACAAATAAAAACAAGCGCACACGCAGAAACACGGTGGGCAATTGGAGAAAGTTAATCGATCGCCTGCGTTCAAAACCAATTTGAGAGATGTTACTGCGAAATAAAATTTCGAAACCAAAAAAAACCGGTCACAAAAATGCAGCAATGCGGCTATATATTTGGCGAGTGCAACTTACGTGACGGGGTAGAGTCCGGCAGAGCATGGGAATGATTGCGTCCGATATTTACGCGGAGCGTCCCATTAATACAACGCTACTTTGGCTGCGTGAACCCCGTAATGTGTTTCGTGATGCAGTTGCAGCGGCACCAGACCGTTTTATAGTTTAAAAAAAAAAACCCTTCACCATCTCCTCCTCTTGCAACTCCTCCGCGAACAGGCGCACGCACGCATACACACACACACACAAAATATTCAACACCAACAAAACAAAAAAAGGGGCACGGGACCGTTGCCCGAACCGTCCGTTCCCGACCATTGCCACGAGGTGGAGCCATTTGATCAAAATCCGTTCGGCTTTTCGACTTCGCTTGCGGAGTGCAGAGAGAGACACAGGGCGGTGGAGGGGGGGTGGAGAGCAAGGGAGAGGGAGAGGATGTGTGGGGGGGGAGAGGGCAAGGGAGAGGATGTGTGTGTGGGGAGACTCGTAACGCGAGGGAGCGCAGATTCTCCACTTTTAGACAGCGCCGATTATCATCGCGGTCGCGCGCCGCCTGTTCAACTGCGCCGCGCACCGCGCACGCGTCCGGCCTCAGCCTCGCTAGGGGAGAGACGAAGGCGACCGGGGAACAGAGGGAGGGGAGGGGGGGGTAGGAGGTGGTGGGGGTTAAAAAATGTAAGAGGGGACTCTAATGCCGCGCTACGGGTGTGGGGTTGTGTTTTTGTGTGTGTGTGTGCGTGTGTGTCGTCTTCTCTGCTCCCACCGTGACATTTATTTTGTCTCAATTCGATTCGCGCTCCTCGCCCGCGAAGCCGTCTCGTCGTTGGTCGGCGTGTTCGTTGCGATTTAACAGCACGGTGGGTTGCGTCGTAGTGACGACAATAATAATAACGACGACGATGATGATGATGCGTAAACATGCGTAAAAAAAGGGATTCGAGCGCCGTAAACTGTTAACCCCGGCGCGTTAAGACGAATTAACGGGGCGATGGACAAAAGTAAAGGTTTGCGCACACAAGTTAGATATAACGCATTAATCACGCAAGAGACATAACGCGATTAACGGGATAAAGGCGAGCTTGAGCCGAGCGGTTAGCCGGGCTAGTCGGATAAAGTGCAGTCGGGTGCCTGAAGCGCTCCCGTGGCAGCTTTCTTATTCCTCTTCCTCCTCCTCCTCTTGTTGTTGTTTTGCGCGCGCGGCTCCCGTTCGTTCCGCGCCGCACTGCATGGGAATAATGCCCCAGCGGGCGGGTCCGGGGGGGTCCCGTCCGCTCGAGACGCCGCCACCGCCGCCTCTGATGCTACTGCCGCCACCACCACCGCCACCACCACCACAGTTCATCTCTCGCTTACAGCAGAAGGAGGAGCCGGGCGTGATCGGCTAACAGCGGCGCGGGAGTGCGAGTTTCCGCTGTGGCATCGACTGCGCGACCCTCCTCCTCCTCCTGCCCCCCCCGGCCCACCGCGACTCCCCCGCCACTGCCACCGCCACCGCTGGCGTCGCAGCAGCACCCTGCGTGGCCCCGCGGCGGAGGACGATGCCGTCCCCTCGAGTGCTCCGCTTGCTTCTGGCCGCCTGCGTGTCGTGTCGTCTCGCGTGCCTGGCCTCGGGACTCTGCGGCGCCGAGACGCGAGCCGAGGGGGTCTTCATGGGGCGCTTCGCGTTCGGTGGAGCGCAAGGCGCGCCGCGCAACGCGTCCGCGTGCTGCAGCAGGCTGGTGGTGAACCCGGACCCCGGGAGCCACGTGCTGCTGCTCAGGTTTACCAAAGGGAACGGCTCCTGCGCGGAATACAAGCTCGGGGCGCACGCGTACGACGCTCGAGGCACCCCCGCCGTAGCGGAGGAGGAGGAGGTGGTGGAGGAGGAGGAGACGGAAGACGCGTTCTTGGATGTGTGCGACTCTGGCGGCCGCGTAACTTTCATGCAGAGCGAGAGAAAGTACGTGAAGCTGCAGTGCACTCATGAGGAGGCGCGGGGCAATCGGCCGTCGCTCTCCGGAGCCCTCTCGACACAATCGTCGTCGTCGTCGCCATCCAACAACTGGATTTCGGTGGATTACATCGTGATGGATAAAAGCGGGGCGAACGTCGACGCTTGCCGCCTCTTCTGCGACTGGCTCGCGAGCTGCTGGTGTACCGAGAACCCCAGGGGTCATTGCGCGGTGGACAAGTCTCCCTGCTCTTGCCTTGCCCCTCGATCGGACGAGGAGGGCATTGGCCTCGACTCTGGGCCCTGCAACGGGAGGAGCGAAGGGGCCGGCTCCAGGCACCTGCTTTTCGTGGCGCACGACTGCGATAAGGCGTCGTCGTTATCAGGTGGGGCTGCTTATGAGATGCTGTAATAGAATTCAGATAGTATCTTTCCCAGGGGATTTGCTCGGGAGTTTTAGATAAACGATTTACCAGGGGTAGACTGTTCAACGGGCGCTCTGAAAAAAAAAGACATGCGCTTGATATATGAGAGGTTTGTCCATTGCGCCCACGTTGCGCGATTCTAAACATTAAATCTTATCAAAGACCCAACGCGGGAGACTCGGGTCAGCGCGTCGCTGTGCAATAACTGTAGCTAGACACGTGTGTGTGTGTGTTTCAGCTAAGTTATTAAAAACAAAATATCATTGGCACGCTGATAATGGAGGGGAGGGAATCGTAAATCTGCGAGTCTGGCTTTCGGTTCACGCACAGACGCCTAATGACAATAAGTGACGCGCACGTTTCAGTGAAATTCCAAATTGAGATGCAAATGAGGGAGGGAATATTTTATAACGGCCGATTTAAATGACCATCCGAATCTAACGGCATCCCAAATCTGGCATTTGTATTACGTATTTTATTGTGTCATGGGTATTGTGCACAGCAATCGGGTTTTATATATATTAAAAAAGTGCATGCACTGCAAGAACATTCTTAGAACATTTTTAAGCATTTGTGGTAAAAAAAAAAATTACAGATCCGTTTGACCTAACACTGCAGGGCTATGCGAAATTTCCACCCCTGACATGTCTTAAAAGTGTGTAATTATGCAGTGCCCAGCTATGGTGTCATGTGATGCTTCTGTATATCCCACGGAAATTTAAATTGTACTTTATTTGAAAGTGGCTTTCCTCTCATGGATAAGTGTCCGGTAAATGAAGTGGCTCGGTGATCTCTCACCCTTGTATTACTCAGAGGCTGCACATCATGAATATTTTAATAATATTGGGGGTGGTTTAAGTGACATTTCACCATGAATCTGCTGCCACATTTATGTTTGTGCAGCAATAACATCCATCAGTTATCAACATATACGTAACATGTTGCAGTGCCAGTGAGTAAAAGACGTTTCCCCGTGTAAAGCAGATTGTCTCGTGCAACAAATGATGCATTGCATCACTTAAGCATTGAGTGCAGGGTACGGACAAAAGTGTAGTCACTGCAATTGTAGTGTTGGAACTGCAGTCATATTATTAAGCAGCATGTGGCAATCGGAACGATCTTATGATTTGTGGCATAGGTTACAGAGTGTGGTACATCGTCTCTTGAAACTTTTTTTTTAATAGCCATGACCGTAATGAATGGGCCCGCATTGCACGCTTGTGCCGATGGTGCCATTCAAAGAGCCGGTGCGCTCAATGGCAAATTTGAGCAAAGCCGCATTTTTTTCACGATTCATTCTTGGTCATGCAAAATGCGCTCTGGCTCTCTGTACATAATCTTACTGGCAGTCAGGTAATGCACCGAATGGAGCCGTAATTAGAACACGCGTTTGGCTTGTGTACTTACGCAGTCTCTACAAGGCATAGTTACAGAGAGGGAAATAACTGCGTTTGTCTTGGCAGGAGGAAGCAGTTGGCAGTACAGTATATTGCACAATTTCTGCCCAACAGTGCCTCCCTTTGGGCTGTGATAACTGCTTTCATTTGTTATAATTGATTACGGACTGACCTACATCTTCACCGACGTTTACGGGAGAAAAGTGTTGGAAGTAATTGGTATTAGGAGCGAGGAAGTGATGGCTCTTAGTGTTTTTTTTTTATATAAGCACACGCGGCTTAGATGAGGAAACTATATTGCATGGTACGTTTGCTTGCTATGAGAGGCTCCCAATATCGTTTAATAATGGGAATATTTGTACTTGAAAAGTAATCATTTATTTTCTTGCATGGCATGCTGTTGCATCTTGCCAGTTTATTATTGAAATGAATTCTTACCTCAATAACAGGGCAATACATTTTCATTTGGAGTACATTGCCATGCCCTGTCAGTATATAAAGCATGCAAGCGTTCACTTCAAATTGTACAGGAAATATATATAGCACACTTATTGTCATTTTTTTGGGCACAATGTGGCCTGTGGGAAATGTTTTTTTGTCAAAGCAAATTCTCAATAATTCGGTATAATAAATTTGAATGTAAAAAGGCACATGTGCCCTTACAGTATTTAAAACGCACATTAAAAACACACCTGTTACATAAAAATATTATTACCATTGCGTTAGATGTAATACATAACACATGGTTTTCTAACATGGGTATACCTGTTGATGGAGCACCACACATCTCATCTCACAGTACGGGCAATTCCTGAGCACCGCAAGTCAATTGGTTTGCTGATGCCCTTTCTCCAGGGACCCTTAGCTTTCTGCGGAGCCAATGCCACCATCGTCATCACCGTCATCACCGTCATCAGCAGTGCGCCGTGTGTTCCGATTGCAGTGCCGTGGTCTTCGTGGGGCAGCTGCTCGGAGCCGTGCGGCGGTGGGCTGCAGATGCGGAGCCGGGCATGCAGTGGGCCGTGCCAATGGGAGAATGTGTGGGAGCGTGGGCGGACCTGTAGTGGATTAAGCGAGGAGTGGCGCGAGTGCAATCGCCACAGTTGTGACAGTAAGTAGCTCTGAGCGTGACGCGGTAATCCTCTCCTCCTGGAGGCGCAGCTTATCAGCTCATTCGCCGTCAGGTCAGCTGCCTCCTGGCGCTTTGTGCCGTTAACCACATTTTTTTTTGTTGGATTCGCGGTTACAAAATCAAGGCCAGCGCACTCGTGCGAATATTCATATGAGTGGCAAATACGTGCCATCTAATTTCTGTCTTGTATCTCATGAGGTTATGTCGTGAAAGGCCCGTTGAAATTGTGGGTCAGACCCCAGTAATGAAAAATCAGCGAAAGCAAATTGGTGAAAAATCAACGGTTTAATTTTGGTCGTGATTTTTTTATATATAATATAAAAATTGGCAATAGTCTACCTCGAACAATGACAAAATATTAATTTACTAAAGAAAATGTGTTTTTTGATGGCTTTTGACAAAATGTGTTTTTGTATTGTACTAATTATTTAAATGAATGAGAAGACAAATTACAGTAATTAATACCATTTAACGATTAGCCACTTAGGTGACACATCCACACACAATAAATTAGTCTGACATAAATCTGAATTTAAACCATATTAATTCAAAATTTCAAGTTTATTTTTCACACTTAATCCAATTAAGTTCGCATTAAAATGTAATTTTAATACAAAATATATCTAGTATGTGTGTATATATACACATGCACTTGCATTGCTTCCTCACTAATTGTCCCTTTACAAGACTGGTGGGTTTTTTTTCAAGTTCGCCTATTTTCCATTTCAGGCCGATGGGAATCAGGCTACACTGCACATCACACTCACTCACTGCGATCTGGCATCAAAGACACAGACGGCAGCTGGGATCAAATTCCTGCAATGGGATCACGATCAGGTAACTCGTCCTTCTGCAGTCGGTCACGCCTGATGCTGGCAACCAATTGTATTTCACCACACCTTTCGTGGCATGTTTTTTTCTCACACACAGCTCGATAATCTCGATAATTACCTTAATAATTAAGGTTGAACAGAGACCGCATCAGAAATAAAACCTAAAACTCACATTTGTAAATAAAGGTCACTTCAAAATATTGGTTTTCAACCAAACGTCTGTGGATCGATATGGGGGTTTTGTGAACCACTCCAGCATGATCCACAGGGGGTCCTCAGCCACAAAGGAGTTCACAACACAAAATGTGCAAAACCTCCAGCGCTGGCCCACCGCAGCCCACATTTCTGCCTTCACAAATATTCTGATAATAATTGGTGAAGACTGCGCTGTGGGACAACGTGGCGGGTCTTGATATTAGGAGATCTTGAGAAGGTCGGCGATCATGTGATTGAGACGTGTTGACATTTATCAATACGCTTTATCTCTCTCGATGGGCTTTCAGGTTGTACCGCGTGTTGCTCAGCATGATGTTGGACATTTTGCTGCGCATGCTGGGAGCACCAGAGAGCTAAATAGCACAACCGCAAAAAACCTACGCAGTTATATATGTCTTCATTTAAAGCTTTCGTGACTGCAGGGATTCATATTCTTTGTTCTTTCTGTAAAGTCACGTAGAAGGGGAACAATAAAATAATAAAAATATAAAACAATAAAATTCTCACGACGTTTCGACTGCAACACAAGCAATTATCATCAGGTGTGAAAACCACAGCAAGAAAATTTTCTTGATGTGGTTTTCACACCTGATGATGAAAATGTTCTTGCTGTGGTTTTCACACCTGATGATGTGTTGCAGTCGAAACGTCGTGAGAATTTTATTGTTTTATATTTTTATTATTTTATTGTTTGTTTCCCTTCTACGTGACTCTACCGAAAGAACCAAGAATATATATCTCGTTTTAATCTTTTAAATATTGTTTGCTGAGCTCGGAAATTGAGTGCAGCTGCATTTGGCTCCATGCGTGGAGCAAAACATTGGACACCGTGCCGAACAACGCGCGGTTCAACCGGATTAAACAAAACAAAACCGCATCGGAGGGCTGCGCAGCACAACCGCGAAAATCTGCGCGGTAGTGTACATCAATCGTCTGGTTATGTCACGTTAAATATTTTAACAACCCTCAAATATAGTTGGCTGAACTTACACATTGAGAGTTGCCGCTGCTGCTGCTGCTGCTGCTGCTGCAGAGGGTAGTGGTTGCCATGGTGGGGTTTGTTGGCTGCTGCTGGGAGCAGAGCCCCCGGCTGCAGCTCCCCCGGGAGGGAGCTGGAGCTGTGGGCCGAGCGGGGCCTCCGCTCCGTGTCGCGCAGCCAGGGCCGCCAGGCGCGCTTCTCTCCCTGCGCCACGTGTCAGAATCACAATTCTTTACTTAGGCTGGAGGAATCCGATGGCCTGTGAAGCTCTTTTTTTTTTCACCGATGGCCAGTAGGTGGGCACGGCAGGTCAGAACGTTACAACAAACAATGCAAAAGCACGACGAGGGGTGCAAAGGGCTGGGAAGGTGCCGGCCGCCGCAGTGGGTCCTTGAGCCAGCTGCGCGGCTGCGATGCCGCCTTGCTGTGCACAGGTAAAGCTGGAGGCGCAACGATGTGTCTTTTGTTTGTTTTGTCATTGAGCTCGTGTTGCAACAAGGTGGCGGGAAAACGAAACGTCCTTCAAATTCCCACGTGACCCAACATCCATTGAGGCGCTCTGTTTACATGGTTGAAAGGAATGTGGTAAAGGTGCAGCCCAGCAATTGCTTGCTTGTGTTACTGCTGGTGGCACATTCTCCACCTGAGGAGGGCCTAGAGAGCCACACTAGAGGATCGTTTGGTCTATTCTTCCATTACACGCATTTTTCCTCACCTGGGAACTGACTAACTGTGGTGTACCTATTTATACTGCTGGGTGGACAGAGGTGGGGGGGGACTTTAAGAACTTGCCCACGCCCCGGGAGATCGAATCGACCTCTGGATTACAGGTCCAGCGTGATAACCATTGCATCATGGCAGCATCTAAAATCAATTTGTGAAATCACAAATGTTCGGGTGAGCTTTTTTATGGATTGTCACTCTCATTTTAAAATTATATCTGGATGGAGATGATGCATTTTGTATTCCACGAAAATATACGTTTTTTTGCGTTGCTAAAAATTGCATGTTTTCAAGTGGAAAGTTTCGAGTTATTTTGTGTGCCTTGAGTTATATTTTACAGCTTTCAGTGAATTTATTGCTGGGATATTTAATGGGAAGCTCTTATTTTATGGTAGGCATAAGTTGTGGGAGTAATACACGTGGCCTTTTTCTGTGAGCTTTGTCTTGAAAAGAAGATTGCAACTTGTGGCTTAGGAGGCAATTTCCCATACGACTCCCAAAGTAAGCATTAAACTGGCATGCACAGAGCCAATATGGGTTGCCATTTAGGTTTTGTCTGAATCTACCTGAACTATTTTCAAAATAAATGTACGTGTGGAAAATATAACAGCTGGTTTTTCAGTGTTTTTTATGTCGCTTGTAGGTGTCTCTTTTAATTATAATTATGAGAAAAGGCAAAACAAAGCATTAACTTTAGTTATTATGCAATAAAACCCATGGGTCAATGATGTGCTTATTTATATTCAAATACTGAATAACTCTTTGAAAGGAACTAAATCATCACAGTGCATATTTTTATGTTTCTTCTATATATGTGCCCATATTAAGTTAGATAAATGCTTTTAATTATTACGTTCTTAATCATAAATGCATGCATCTTGTAGCAAATTATTTATCTCCAGTGCTCCTCTGTGGGTGTATAAAATGTTTAAGAGCAATGGTTAAACAAAGGTGAAGGGATTCTCAGAAGAGACTTATAACAAATGTCTCTGGAAATTGTGTAGTGTATTTGTCAAAAGCTTATATTTTTTTAAGTGTAGCTTTTAAATAATGAAATTAATAATGCAACTTGGCAAGGTGGGTAATTATGGTTATTATGATTGGAAATTAGCATTGTTAGTCATGTTTGAACATAGCAGCAGTGTGACCTCAAGTGTGTCAAGGTAAACGTCCTCTTACGTACGTTTGTTGAACTTCTTTCGTAGCAAATCGTGCTAATTGGATGTGCGGGTGAAGGTCAACAAACAAAAACTAAAAGCAGACACGCTTACACTGATGACTAGCCAGTCATGTTCTATGGGCATGACAGTCACACTACACGAGGTCAAATAGGAACTTTATGTCCAAATGCAATACTGTGCACTGAAGTTCTCACGGTTACAAATCATTTTAAAAGAAATTAACAGGGTGGCCCAAAAGTCAGCATACATGGGGTTATTTCATTTACTTTAACACTGCCATGAAAACATTGGAATTGTTTTACGTTAATATATTATCAGTTGTCATTATGAATGTCAAGTGTTCTTCTTCCTGTGGCGTCACTTCAAATCCGTCGTTTACAAAACTCCACCGAGAACCCGGAATACAATTTGACGACAAAACGTAATTGATGAACGTTCAATAATTACACCTGTAGTCTTTTAAAAGTCCTACATTCATTTCAAAATAAGAATTCATGCATGCATTCATGTTAGTGGAAGGCAGTTAGAACATTTGTTAAATTTTGTAAAAAAAATATAAAAATAACCGTGTGTGTCCTGACTTTTGGGCCACCCTTTATTATACATTTCTTTTAAAAAAATATATTCCACCACATAAATTAGGTGTGATGCCATGTGTGCAGAAATTATGTTTCTCTAGGGGTTGTTTTTATCAGATTATAATTCCTTGAGATTTTTTGATTCAAAACTATATTTGTACATTAATTACAAATAAACGGGACGCGTGCAGAATTTATCCACTGCATTCCACAATATATTTACGATAATTTCTCCACGTCTCTCTTTCTGCCTACTTCCACCAAATTGCACTAACTTTATGTACTTGGCACGACGGATGCATATCTGTTAATTAGAAGACCAAAAGAAGAGCTTTAACGACAGACAGTGACTGATGAATAATAGTGACTTTGGAGCAAACAATATTGACGACTGTGAATGATTGTTTGAGATGAAGAGAGCACAAGAATGTGTGCTAGTCGATGGGTGGCAAAGCTTTTTGTGAATCAATGTGGCAGGGTCCTTAGGGGGGTCGAGGACAGACTGCTTGTGACTGACGATATAGTTGGTTGCAAATTGCCCACCGACTTGACACAAGAGGCATATTTGTTAGGTCTATAGAACGACACAGTTGACACATCACAGTGGCATGGGATGCAGTGACGTGACTACCAGCAGGGCCAGCTTACGCTTGATAGTGGCCCAGGGTAGTTATTGTTTGGACGTGCCCGATGGCCCAAAAACTGAATCGTTATTTAAGTTTGGTTCGTATGCTTTATTCATGCCTTTTAATGACAGTGCAGGATCAAAGTACCAGACAAGGAGATATCATTGAGGATGTAAACAATAAGAGGACAGCTTAACGACAGGGGCAGAGGGACCAGGATAGGAGGTGAGGGGAGGAGAAGAGGAGGAGAGGACAAAAGGAGGTGTCTGATTCTACGTGTGTTGAACTTCTTTCCCACAGTACGTAGCCAACCGTGTTAATCAGAGGTGCAGGGGAAGGACGGCAAAACTAAACACAAAAAGCAGTTCTAAGGAAATGAGTTTTGAATCAAGATTTAAAAGTGCATAGTTCCAGTGGCTTCCTAATATTGGAAAGAAGAGCATTCCAGATGGTCGCAGAAGCGCATCTGAAAGCGCTCGATGCGGTGACCATCTTTGTTCGATGGTTAGTGAAAAACGACTGCGAGGTTGACCGGACTTTGCGTGTTGGTTTATCCGCCTTGGCAACATTAGAAAAGGTATTGTGGTTCATTTGTGGCGAGCACTTTGCGCGTAGGAGTTATCTTAATGCTACAGCGATGTGTTTCAACCATAGCGCAGTACAGTATATATTTAACACATTTTATGGTGATACTGCATTGGCAGTGGTGCACAAGCACAGATAACGAAAAAAACTCTGCACATTAATAAAAAAAACACTGCCTTAAAAGTAAATCTATATAATAGATGACATTTTGGATGATGGGCTTTCTTCATAGCACATAAATTGACAGGCGAGAGAGAGAAAAAGTGTTGAAGAAATATATAAATATATATTATCAATATATATTATTCTTTTTTTATATGCTTTTATTTCTTGGAATCCCTCTCAATATCTGAGGCTCAGGGCTGCAGACCCTAAAGCTCCAGTGTTAATCTGGCCCTGGATAGCACGAGCCGTGTCTGTGCGAATGATTCCTATCTTCCGTGGAGTTTATGACATTTTTAATATGACTTTTGATGCCAATCGTATCACCTGAGCAGATTGGTGCCAGTGCTTAGTTTAATGTGCGAATGGCTCATATCAAGGGACTTGTAAAAGCGGTGATAGAGTGCAAAATATGCCCTGGCTGAAATAAAACATCACCTGCTAAAGTGGTCCAAGCTATGCAATGCGTTTATTAACATCAATTGTTTATTCTCATTAACGAATAGCTGCTCCAATGTAATGAGCCGGAACATGCTTGATCGTGTCAGATCTTGGTATCTTAAGCACGGTTGAGCTTAGTGCTTGGATGAGAGACTGCCTAGGAATGGTCGTGAATATTGAGAGGGCCAAACGATACATATAGACATACAGTACTGCATTATAATGGTTAAAACATAACACTAGAAGTACTATGATGAATCCTGTAGGTTAATTTGCTCATTAAAGCTGTAGCATCAATATGTGTTTTCCTACCATTTATGGGCTGAAATGTAAGTTATTTTGTTTGTTATTAACTTTACTTAGTCACAATTAGTGTCACGTTTTATGAGCTTGAACTGATGTGCTCTTGGTCTGAACTGTTTTTTTTCTAATTTGAGTCGAGCTAGAAACCCCCCTGTTCCTCACTCTCTTCTCCTTTCATCTCCTATCCTGCTTCCTGAAAGGTGTGTCAGAGATGGCAGAAAATCAATGGATTCCTTCATCCATCTGTGCAGAGCCTTAAACATTAAGCCCCCCCACAAGCATAGAGTGTCTTCAAGTACACCAGCTTTCTGTCAAACATGAATTAATGCAGATAGCAAAAAACATCCCAAAGAAGACCCTTTTAAAACTAGCATTCATTATAAACCAAGATGCTACATCTATTTAAGTTGCATATATGTATATGACTCCACACCTCCAATTAGAATGGTTGGCTATGTACGGTGCGAAAGAAGTTAAACGTACATACATTTGTTATTTGACAAAATAAAGGTCTAAATGTTGTGAGTGCACACTAGATATTTGTTTTGCAAAATAAAGTTTTTGGGTTAGATCGCGTTATTTATAAATGTGTCACAACCCTCGACCACCCGACACGGCCAATCAGTTAAAAATTAGTATTAAAAAATTGTAAATGTTGTAGATTCACTCTTCAACAAACCGGTGGGCTAAAGTAGTGAACTATTTGTCTTTTGTCAACGTGACACATTTTTTACTGATTGGCCGTGTCGGGTGGTGGAGGGTTACGACACATTTATAAATAACGAGATCTAACCCAAAAACCTTTATCATGAATAATATTGGTCGTGAAAGCCTGCGTGTTAAAGATACTTGTTTTATTCAAATACGTCCAGCAGGGCCAGGTCATAACGTTACTAATCAAACGTACATGATAGGAAAGTCAAATAACTTTTTTGACATTTGTACAAACCGCAAATGACACGAAACTAAAACATTTAACGAACACACAACTTATTTAAACCTCACTTCATACAACATGCAATTTTAACAGAGCAAAAACAGCCCACTGTTCAAGCAATCAAATACAATTTGAATTACCCGTGAAAAGAACATTTCTAATTGTAATGAAAATGTTCAATCAAATGAGGTCATATTTAGACAGCATCAGTGTAGCGTGACAGCTTGATATGATTATATGGTCACCACAAGTCTTAGTTATGCACTTTAACGAAGGTTGTCAAAACATTTACACGAACTATAAATCTATGTGCATGAATGATAAGGGCCAGAGATTCCTTCATCAAGCATGATAACGCCTGCAAAATTGTGGCGAATGAATCCGACAGCAACCATGCACGTATAAAAATACAAAAAAATACTCCAGCAGATGCTTAAATGGCCAGGTTACGTTAGTATTTTAAATGTAAATTAGATATAATAGGCTGAAATAATAATTTGTATAATAGTACAGTTCAGTGGCATTTGGGAAATCAGTATTTGAGCCCAAGGTAAATGTCTGAACAATTGCATAAACTGGATACTATATACAGTGAGGGAAAAAAGTATTTGATCCCCTGCTGATTTTGTACCTTTGCCCACTCACAAAGAAATGATCAGTCTATAATTTTAATGGTAGGTTTATTTGAACAGTGAGAGACAGAATAACAACAACAAAATCCAGAAAAACGCATGTCAAAAATGTAATAAATTGATTTGCATTTTAATGAGGGAGATAAGTATTTGACCCCCTCTCAATCAGAAAGATTTCTGGCTCCCAGGTGTCTTTTTATTCAGGTAACGAGCTGAGATTAGGAGCACACTCTTAAAGGGAGTGCTCCTAATCTCAGCTTGTTACCTGTATAAAAGGCACCTGTCCACAGAAGCAATCAATCATTCAGATTCCAAACTCTCCACCATGGCCAAGACCAAAGAGCTCTCCAAGGATGTCAGGGACAAGATTGTAGACCTACACAAGGCTGGAATGGGCTACAAGACCATTGCCAAGCAGCTTGGTGAGAAGGTGACAACAGTTGTTGCGATTATTCGCAAATGGAAGAAACACAAAAGAACTGTCAATCTCCCTCGGCCTGGGGTTCCATGCAAGATCTCACCTCGTGGAGTTGCAATGATCATGAGAACCGTGAGGAATCAGCCCAGAACTACACGGGAGGATCTTGGCAATGATCTCAAGGCAGCTGGGACAATAGTCACCAAGAAAACAATTGGTAACACACTACGCCGTGAAGGACTGAAATCCTGCAGCGCCCGCAAGGTCCCCCTGCTCAAGAAAGCACATATACATGCCCGTCTGAAGTTTGCCAATGAACATCTGAATGATTCAGAGGACAACTGGGTGAAAGTGTTGTGGTCAGATGAGACCAAAATGGAGCTCTTTGGCATCAACTCAACTCGCCTTCTTTGGAGGAGGAGGAATGCTGCCTATGACCCCAAGAACACCATCCCCACCATCAAACATGGAGGTGGAAACATTATGCTTTGGGGGTGTTTTTCTGCTAAGGGGACAGGACAACTTCACCGCATCAAAGGAACGATGGACGGGGCCATGTACCGTCAAATATTGGGTGAGAACCTCCTTCCCTCAGCCAGGGCATTGAAAATGGGTCGTGGATGGGTATTCCAGTATGACAATGACCAAAAACACACGGCAAAGGCAACAAAGGAGTGGCTCAAGAAGAAGCACATTAAGGTCCTGGAGTGGCCTAGCCAGTCTCCAGACCTTAATCCCATAGAAAATATGTGGAGGGAGCTGAAGATTCGAGTTGCCAAACGTCAGCCTCGAAACCTGAATGACTTGGGGAAGATCTGCAAAGAGGAGTGGGACACAATCCCTCCTGAGATGTGTGCAAACCTGGTGGCCAACTACGCGAAACGTCTGACCTCTGTGATTGCCAACAAGGGTTTTGCCACCAAGTACTAAGTCATGTTTTGCAGAGGGGTCAGATACTTATTTCCCTCATTAAAATGCAAATCAATTTATAACATTTTGACATGCGTTTTTCTGGATTTTTTTGTTGTTATTCTGTCTCCCACTGTTCAAACAAACCTACCATTAAAATTATAGACTGATCATTTCTTTGTGAGTGGGCAAACGTACAAAATCAGCAGGGGATCAAATACTTTTTTTCCCTCACTGTACACCGATGCTGAATCCAAAGTCAGTAAATTATCTGACATCAAGCCAAAGCCACAATGGAAAAAAGAGCTTCCTAACACAGGATGTGCAAGTTATTTATCCAAAATTTAGTGAATAATGAGTCTGTGCTTCGGAAACGAGTGATAAAAGATTGGCAATTATCAAAAGCGTTGAAAATAATCTACAGTTGAGGCAAGTCACGTGTGGGTGATTATGGAACCAGTTGTCTATATATCCTGCTATTACCACCAGGGGGATGACACGTGAGCCTAAAGTTAGGGCTTATTGTGATTTTATTGGTTTGGCACATTAACACCCTCCGATTTTCACAGGCAATTTTCTAAATTCTTAAGGGAGTTTATTACGGATAACTACAAGGTGGTGATGTGATTTATGAATAACTTTTTTTTATGAAGGTACCATATGCTACTCCACAATGTGTGTATGTACTATTATTAAACTTGTTTACCCAGGAAAACTTCACTGAGTCTCAACCCGTTTTCAGGAGTTTCCTGCCAAGTATTCCTGGGGCATCACAGTGGCGAGATGTGAATTATAACACCTGATATACAGAAGGCCATAGGTTCGATCCCGACCCTAACGCCAGTATATTTGGAGTGTACGTGTCCTCCCTGCGGTCGCTTGGAGCTTTTTCCGGGTCCTCCGTTTTTTTTCCCTCTACATTTAGAGTGTTTGGCTGCTATACATTTCCATGTGATAAGCCACTTCGTTGAGCTATCATTTGTGGCCAGGTCGCTTCTGAAAAAGAGCTATATAGCTCAGTCGGCCTTACCTGGTCAAATTAAAAGTTTATTTTATGGTTTAGTTTGGAGGTTCCTGCCAAGTACTTGCAGCAGGGGGAAATGCAGCTACATGTAATCCAGTTCAGAAATTTGTGGGTAATTTTTCAGCATTTGGGATGTTTTTGTGTGACATCAGTTACATTGTATGTTTTTTTTTGTTTTAGCTGTGGGAGTTAGCGGAGAGCCCTGAGGAAACCCATGCAGACAATGGGGAGAACATACAAACTCCACAAAGAAAGGCACCAGAGTTGACAATCAAATCTAGGCCATTCTTGCTGCCAGGGACCATTGTTACCAATGTGCTACAATTCCACGCAATACTCATGATAATTATTGTCATCAAAGTATGCGTTCATGCTCTAAGAATGATGCCCTTCACGTGGGAAAACCTCACTCTGCCACAAGACTCTGTTTCAAAGCTTCCGACAGATAGATTTAATCCATAACATAGGTTAGATAGATAGATTTAAATGTTCTTATACTGCTCTCTCCTGGCCGCTGTGCAGTGCAAGCCTACAACACATTGTGTTCCCATCCAAACACAAACCAGTCTCAACGACGCTACCATTCGAGGTCCAACAATGAATGGGCAGCACATTCAGGGTGACATGCTGCCACGCTGCTCCTAGACCTCATTCTCTTTTGGAGAAATATTCACGGAAGCTAAAAGGAAAAAAAAACCTCGGAGCGCATGCAGGTTAATGTCTATAGATGGAGAGAAGTCGCTCTTCTTTTGTAGGTAAACACCTTACGCAATGTGTCCTGGACTGTCTGACACGAGTTTGAAACTTTGTGAACAGCAAAAAAAACCAGTCAAGAGCACGAGCACTCTCACTGCAATTTTGTTATCGTCAGCGGTGGTCATTCCACTGCTGGATCGAGGCCTCTCCAATCCAACACCATCTCTCATGACCCTCCAAATTAATAACGCGTCTGCACGTGATCTGATTGAATTGCTCCATCTCCTCGGTATAGATGCACTCTCATGCGTGATCTGTTCCCTGGCTGCAACTGCCATAATGTTGTGACTGTGCACCGTCGTCTCTTCTAGCAATGGTTTATGCCCAAGCCCGCTTAAATTTCTTAACTGTTTTAATTAACCTGCGTCTATCCCTTTAATCCACATTTTCTCTCTCAATGTGGATGCAAGCGTGCATTACTCTAGTGCTTTATAATAGAACACGAACTTGTTATATTAATTAATGTGCAGAATATAAGGGCCAAGTATATAAGCATACATTTTGTCTCCAAATCTCTGTTTCTCGAATATAATACCAGTACAGTGATGCCAATAGATTTAAAAGTTTTTTTTGTAATCGTGAAAAGACACAACGTTGGTAGATTTATCGCAAGATAGCAACGCTTTGTTATTTTGTTACGACTTTTTGTTGTTGTTGTTGTAACTATGACTTTTGAATACCGGCATAAATTATGGCTTTATTAACGATACAAAGAATAGCCTGATGGCAAAGGCCCATTCAGCTCACTTCTGTCGAATGCTCCGTCATTTGTTAGTCATCAAGTAGCATTGTGCGTTTCCACGCGTGCTCTTGACATGCATTCCCCTCCGATCATTCTTCACCTTCACTGCTGTTGTCATTGTTAGAACCTTTTTTTTTACACGTAGTGTATACCTGCGTTTGACCAACGCACAGATAAGAGGTCAGTTATTACGTGTTGCTTTGTTCAATGTTATTGTTTACATTACAATTGTGTCAGTGTTAATCATTCAACATTTCAGTTACCTCGACTGAAGTCCCAAATTAATTTCAACGTCTATTTGCACTGAGCATAATTAATGTTTTGCCTGTGTTATGTAGAAAGTATTGAAAGGTATTCACGCAAGAAATCCCAACAATTGTATAACGCTGCCTGTAAAGATGCACGAATTCACCAACTAATATTGATTCGTTAGACCTTGATATACGTATTGGATTATGTGTGTATGGATCAACGTTCCAAAATTTAATACATTGCACATTATAGGTTCACGTGACTCCTCTAGTCACTTAGAGGTCACTAGATTTACCACGATGTTACAAAATGGATAGATTATTGAATAATCAACGATTTGTTGAATAGTGAGTGGTGATAAAGGAACCCATTCCACTCGCAAAAGCCACTGCCTGGCTGATTTCTAAAACGTTTAAAACATTTTGGCAAACTGTAAAGCATAAAGGAATTATTTATTGAGTGCAATGTATAATTTTATTCGTAATTGTTCTGTAGCTTTCCGATTATCCTTGCATGTAATAGGATTTCCGAGGATACATGTTTTTTTCCAGCTTAAGAAATAGATTGCATTTAGATTTCAAGTATATTGAAACCATGGTTATTACGAAATAGTATATGAAAGAAAATTATCAGAGTGACTTTAATTCCAATAGAAAGAAATACATTAGAACATTATATATTAATATTACAATATTGAGAGTTTGTCTCTTGCTTTTATGTAATATTTAATCAATTACTTAATTATTATCTCCAATATAAATCTATTTGCAAAAGTACTATATATTAAAATAAATGTATGGCAATTTGGCTTGTAACATGTACATTGTATGATTATATTTTTTTAGATTTTTGTCCTTCCCCCGTACCTCCAATTAGCACAGTTGGCTACATACGGTGTGAAATAAGTTCAACATACATGCATACAATAATGTACTCTAAGAAAATCCTCACATACACTTATATGTGATTTAATGTCCTTCATAGACCGATAGAATTGCATAATTGTGAGATCTTTTGTCATTACTTTATATTTTGATTCGGTATTTATGACGTTTCTCTTTTTTGCCTTTGATCTCAAATCTTCCTACAATTGTCAATTTGTCATGTGCATCATGTCACAAGATGGAGAACCTATTTTTAGATCTCACAGAATGATACATATACAAAAAGCATAGGATATTCCTGTAATTGGCCAAACATACTAATGCTGAAAAGTATATCTGCATTTTACTCAAATGGAATTTCATAGCAACATCCCTCCCCTCCTACTGCGAAACGTGACAAAGTCCCTCCCGAATAATGTGTTAGTACTAATTGAAGCTTTCCTGGAAAAACAATAGCGGAATGATAATACAGTAATAACAATAATAAAAATCTGGAAATATATATTTTCCAACTGTCCTTCATGGCCTTCGTATCTTGTTGAATTTAAGCCTTCTCACTCTCTGCTATGAGGTCCTTGCATAACGACCATAATGTTATTTTCATTCTCAGAGACACGCCAGGCTGAAACCATGAATTTGTTACACTTGAGAACCCAATTTAATCACGGAGGCCATGCTGAGACATGAACCTATGCACTCGGCGTTGTCGGCTCAGTGCCACCAAACAACCTCAAAATTGTTGACGTTTAAATTTCGATTTGACGCTTTCGTGACTGCAAAGATTCAGCTTTCGTGACTGCAAGAGAGAACCGCTATAATTCGTCTGAGTCATTGAACTTAAAGAGATTTAAGTTTGAAGGACCCGTGGTGAGAGTTCATGAATGTAGTTGTTCAGACCCGTTTTAATTAATACAATCCCGCTACGCACTTTCATGGAATTAAAGCGAGGGCACATACTTAATCGCCCTGTAATTTGAATTTGTGAATACTCATTTAAAATAGTTTTTGCAAAAAAAATAACTTTTCATACAAATGTAACATACTTTATATAAAAAAGTATGAAATATGTGTTGTGAATCAACTGGCAGATACACATTTTACATCTAATAATTTCCAATTAACAACGCCTACACTGGTAATAAATATTCTTATTATTGCTTAAATGTTAAACATGTGGGCAAGTGGTAGTGCTGTGGTTTTGCGAACTGCGCTATTAATTTGAGCACCCGAGATTCAATACTCGGCTATGGCTATCATCAGTAGTGAGTGATGTATAAACTTGTCTCAGGCCACCCATTCACCAATCTGAGCTAACCAGCGTGGTGAAGTATGACCAAACAACCCCCGATGGTGGTGATGTTGTACAGTCGGGAGAGAGCTTCATCAAGCAGTGGAATGACATGTCTGTAAATGAGTATGTGAATGATGAGTGTTGCTATCCAATGTTTTTATCCATAATACTACGTGTTGATCGATGTCCAATGTTTCATACCATGCCCTGGGAGCCAAATTCAGTTCCTGAATGTGGAATGTTGAGGAATCTTACGCATATTAAGCAACACCTTTCCATCAATGTACATTAAATACCATATGGCCGTGATAAAATGTCCCACATGAAGTGTGAGCTATATACACTACACACTATTTTGTGCAATCTGTTTCTAAGGTGAGAACGCAGTTTGAAATTTATTAGCCATGAATGGTGTTATGTTTTAGTAAATTCGAACAGAATATTACATTTACCAAGTATTAATATAATTACGTGCATGACTAACAATTTAAAAGGGAAACTTTTTTGTTATTTGTTGAAATACATTATTACAGAATCATGAATATAATAAAATGCATATAGTTTTACTACCCGTACAATGTGGCATCTTCTATATACTGTTATTTAGCGCTAATGAGGAGAGCTCTATTGTCACAATAAAACTAAAGCAGATGCTCTCCTTAATGAATTATGCATGCTAATATCCTTGTGTTCTCCATTTCGGCGGTTCATGCTGTCATTTTATGACATTTTAGCACATGATCTTTACTCCTTTGCAAATTTGATATTTTTGAACATTTCGGGGGTATTCCTACATTTTTCATTAAGCCCCAAATTCTTAACAGGTTTTCACCTTCTCTCTCATTTTAGCTGAGAGTCTAACCACAAAGAAGTTTGCCACCCATGTCTTATGTTTATAGTTAGGGTTAATGAGCTTCGATAATGAACAAAAAAACAAGGCAAAATATATTCCCAGAAATGTTTCGTATTATCAAAGAGAATGAGTAAAAAGATGAAAGGTTACATCATGTGCGTCTCTTCTACTGTAGCGCTGGTAAACTGAAGATCAATTTGTCAGCAACAACGGACGAGTGGGAATGCTTCTCTGACTTACTTTCAGGGTTCTTTCTTTCCACTGAAGAAAAAAATCTTAGTTTATTCTCAGAGGAAGATCATACTTGTTGAGAATATTCCCAGAAAACACTGCAGCATTTGCCCAGGTGGCAGCTCACACCGCCACCAATGGCAAGTTTCCTATTACAGTCAGACCTTGAGCATCCCCCAAATGTTTGTGTCCCGTAAGGTGACCTATGGCACAACCACAACGCATAACAAAAAAAACCGCAATACATCAATCAATAACACTGCTCTAAAAGGAGAAAAAAACGAATCAGTGCCATACTCATTGGTTTTTTCGGTAAAGTCACGTATGTAGGAATACCAAAAAAATTATATTTAAAAAAATCAATCACGACGTTTCGACCGCATCAGGTGCAAAAAAAACTAATCACGGAGGTAAATACAACAAGAAGATGAGAGACGAGAATTCAACAAACCTAAGAAAAAACATTATGTGATGCACAACCAGTCAGGTCAACAACAAGGTTTGTTGAATTCTCGTCTCTCATCTTCTTGTTGTATTTACCTCCGTGATTTGTTTTTTTACACCTGATGAGGATCGCTTGTGTTGCGGTCGAAACGTCGTGATTGATTTGTTTTAATATAATTTTTTGGTATTCCTACATACGTGACTTTACCGAAAAAAACCAATGAGTAATTTATGTAGTCACGAAAGCTTTAATTCTTTATTAATCAGTGGCATGTTCGGCAATGGCTCTGTTTAAATATATAATACGCAAGTTATCAATTTATGTTGGAGATGCGTTGCTGGACAATACGACGTGATGCGAAAGAATGTGAATCAAAACCTATTTTTATTCTAGATTTAGAGCTTTCGTGACTGCTAGGATCCATACTCTTTGGTTCTATTGGGTAAAGTCACGCAGGTGAAAATAAAATAACAAAAAATCACGACGTTTCGGCCACAACACAAGCGGCCTTCATCAGGCGAAGGGACGAGACTGTCTGGAGGACAGCGCTGGAGTGGGAGAAGCCACGCTTAGATCAGGACCTTTAAGCTTTGTGAGAAGAAAAACACAAAGCGCCTTGACAAAGGAATTAGCATATAATTTTAATCGTGATTTTTTGTTATTTTATTTTCACCTGCGTGACTTTACCCAATAGAACCAAAGAGTACCTATTTTTATCATTGATGTTATTATACGAATTTAGGATACATTCCTGGGGGGTAATTTTTCTGGAAAAAAATTGAAGAAATATAAAGTAATGAACAAAAAAAGTTAACAGAAGATACCGGCAAGTTTAAATGAACAATATAAGTGAATACAGAGTACCCACCAGAGATGGTGGTGGATATTGCATTTAGGTGGTTGTGGGGTGAAGTGGAGTTGTACAGTACACAATATGGCGGCAATGTTGTACAGTATACAGTTTGGTGGCGGTGATGTACAGTATTCAGTTTGGTGGCGGTGATGTACAGTACACAGTATGGCGGCGGTGTTGTACAGTATACAGTGTGGCGGCGATGTTGTACAGTATACAGTTTGGCAGCGATGTTGTGCAGTACAAGTGTGGCAGGGATGTTGTACAGTAAACAGTATGGGGCGATATTGTGCAGTACACAGTATGTCGGCAATATTGCACAGTATACAGTTTGGCAGCGATGTTGTACAGTACACCGTGTGGCAGAGATGCTGCACTGTGCAGAGTATATGGTAGTGGTCTTGTACAGTACATCATGTGTCGGTGATGTTGAACGGTATACAGTTTGGCAGCGATGTTGTACAGTACACAGTATGGCGGCGATGTTGCACAGTACACTGTATGGCGGTGGTCTTGTACAGTACACCATATTCAAGTTTAAATTTTCATTTATTAGGTATAGCCCTGTGAGCCATGCGGCTCTTAAGTCGGGTGCAACCGAAACAAACAAAATATGAACACAGAACATCCTAAAGCGACGACGCGCAACAGAAACATCCTGGAATTCAACCAGCAAATATTCCACACAAAACAATTATTAAAACGCTGTGTGCGAAAATCACAATGTGGTGCAAGCCAACAACAACAACAACCAAAAGACAATTTAGATTAGCCATATGTTTTCGAATTTCCAAAATAAAGCTGCTAAAACAATGTAACAAGAGTAATCATAGGAACGGTGATTTTAAATTTAACAATAAACGATATACATAACACGTACGATAAAACCTGCAGCCATAGCTGGCAGCACGACACTCCCAGTGTATGATGTGTGAGTGAGTCTGTGTATGATGAGTGAGTGAGTCAGCAGCAGCGTGAGGCAGTGTATGATGTGTGAGTCAGTGTATGAAGAGTGAGTCAGTGTATGATGTGTGAGCGAGTCAGCGGCAGTGTGAGTGAGTGTATGATGTGTGAGTGGGCCAGCACACGATGAGTGAGTTAGTGTATGATGTGTGAGTGTATGATGTGTGAGTGAGTGTATGATGTGTGAGTGAGTGTATGATGTGTGAGTGTATGATGAGTGAGTGAGTGTATGATGTGTGAGTGAGTGTATGATGTGTGAGTGAGTGTATGATGTGTGAGTGAGTGTATGATGAGTGAGTTAGTGTATGATGTGTGAGTGAGTGTATGATGTGTGAGTGAGTGTATGATGTGTGAGTGAGTGTATGATGTGTGAGTGTATGATGAGTGAGTGAGTGTATGATGTGTGAGTGAGTGTATGATGTGTGAGTGGGCCAGCACACGATGAGTGAACCTGTGTATGATGAGTGAATGGGTCAGTGGTTGTGCGAGTGTATGATGTGTGAGTAAGCGCATGATGAGCGAGTCAGTGTATGATGTGTGAGTGAGTCAGTGTATGATGTGTGAGTGAGTCAGTGTATGATGTGTGAGTGAGTCAGTGTATGATGTATGAGAAAGTCAGTGTATGATGTGTGAGTGAGTCAGTGCATGGTGTGAGTGAGTCAGTGTATGATGTATGAGAAAATCAGTGTATGATGTGAGTGAGTCAGTGTATGATGTATGAGAAAGTCAGTGTATGATGTGTGAGTGAGTCAGTGTATGATGTGTGAGTGAGTCAGTGTATGATGTGTGAGTGAGTCAGTGTATGATGAGCGAGTCAGTGCATGATGTGTGAGTCAGTGTATGATGTTTGTGTTATGGTCGAAACGTCGTGAGAATTTTATTGTTTTACATATATTTTATTGTTTCCCTTCAACGTGACTTTACCGAAAGAGCTAAGAATATGAATTACTGCAGTCACGAAAGCTTTAAATAAAAACTTTGTGAGGGTGTATCGCCCACTCGGGGAGCGCTGTGGCCTAGTGAGTCATCGCGTACGCCGCCCAAACTCCTTCGTTTATTTTATTTACATTTGCCGAAACGACGCAGCAGTGGCTCTACGCATTGTAAATTGAACCCACGTTCCCTAATTCATTGACGACGTTATAGTGAAGCAACGTAATTAGAGGGCTCTCTGTACCTTTCTTCGATTCAGAGCGGCGTTGGTAACGAATGCGTTTAGTGTTTTTTTTTTGGGGTGGTTCTTGTGCACCACTACCAAAGGTGTTATCACACGTATTGTGCCTTTTAACTAAGACAGGAAATGAAGGCCATGCTTCATCATTGATTTTCGGGCCAGATCATGTAAGTAAAATCTGTGTCGTACACCCTCCTCCACCCGACACAGACCATTTTTAAAGTTATCACTTGAACAAACTTGCCCAATGTATTACTGCTTCAGCAGCACTGGTGCGTTTGTTCACATGCCGACTTTTTTTTTAAATGGCTGTGTTCCAAAAGCTTACTTGTTAAAATTAGGTTATGTCTGAACGTGCGTGGTGTCTGTCTCGTAGAGGCCCATGAGGTTTGTGAAGAAGACCACTTCTGGGTAACCTGGAGGAGAACAGCAGCCGGAGAATCAACAGGAACACTCTGCCCTCCAAACGCCACAGGTCTGTGAGTCACCATCGTAGTCACCTGTTTGTTCAAATACCTACATGCAAGACAAATGACCATAAAGGCATCGTGGGTCATTGTTAAAAGGACATTTACTCCAAGGCCGGTGAATACTTGTTCCTGTGAATTATGGCATTGCACCTGCCTTTACACCCATTTATACTCAAAAGATATCCACTTCATTGATGAATCTTTTTTTATTGGTGTGTTTTTGCTTATGCTTACATGCAAGGTTTAGACAATGAGACTAAATATTTATCTAATCGAGCGGAGCTCCATTTAAACATGTGTGTGTATATGTTCGCAATGTATACATGTCTTTATATAATTGGTTCTTTGCTTGCTTGTACATATAAAGTGATATTAGAGCCTTGCTGCTGCTTCTTCTTCCTGTTGTCTTCCTTATCTTGAGTCTGTCTTCCTTGTTTCTCTTTCTCCTTCCTCTCCTGGGCCATCATCTCCACATCCACTCCGCACTATTTCTCATCTTAGCTCAGCACTGCGACCCACGTCTCTCTACGCCGGTCTCTTACTCACTGCCCTGTTACTTTCATGATCACCATCATTTTTCTGATGTAGTTTCCTCGCATCGTATACCACATCCTATCCATCTAAGTCAACTTTATTTAGGCTTGTTTGTGATGGGAACCACCCTTGCCCTATTCCTCGTATCTTTGTTTCTGAACCGACCTTGTCCAGTGATGCCTGAGATCAATATCATCATCGTTATTTGTGTGGGGCACAACATTTACTTTTTCACTGGTCTCATATACTTTCGATTTCACGTGATTGGTTCTCGAAATCCTCGCTCACTCTCCATGTGTATAATACTCTGTATGTGTGTATATGCATCAGTATGAAGTGAAAAATCTCAGAAACGAGTCATTTAAAAAAAGTAGTTTTAGCATTTCACGTTTTACTGATCCTAACTTGTTTTATTTCTAATGTCAAATTAAATTAGTATAATGTTCTCTGTGTGCTAGGAGTACTCGTACGAAGATGTGCCCTCACTGAGAATGGTGTGGCCTTTTGGGAAAGTCCAAGTTTTGCTCGTTGTGTGTCATACGAATATCGTAATCTGCAGCAAGACGTAAGTGCCAATTTCATTGTGATTTTTTTTGCAAGAATGTCCAAAGCACTAATTGCTTTTGAGGCACTTTAATTCTGCTCGTGGGTATTTGACGACTAATGAACATGGGTTTTACATTTGCTGCAAATAAAATCTGTACCATGGTTGTGAGAAGTCTTTCGTTGTGCATGGCAGATTATGGAACATTTGTCCAAAGGCCACCGCATTCTCGCGGGAGAAGGGATGTCCCAGGTCACCAAAGATCTCCTGGATTTGTCCCAGAAGAAGAGGGGTTACAGTGGTGATCTTTTGGCCTCTGTGGAAATTCTGGCAAATGTGACGCAGACACTCAAACGTGCCAACTACAACCCGTCTTCTGAGGACGTTCAGGTAAGTGCCACAAAGTGTCAGCTGCATTTACCAAAGCCTCGATTGTAGCGTTTTGTCGAATCTACGTTCTTATTTATCGCGTGTATTTCCAGAAGGTGTTAAGCTGGTGTTCTTCGGTTCTCTGATGTGTTTTCGGTTGTACAATGAGTGTTGTTAAGCATGACGTCTGACGGTTCGCTGCACGTGCTGGGAGCTTTATGTGTATTGAATTGAGAAAATCCCAGCGCATTGTGGAGAACCAAACACGCGGTACAATCACCAAACGCATCACAGGGCAATACAAGCACGAACGCCTATGCAGGAAAGTATTATTTTGGGGGGGGAAAGTTCGGCCATGTTAAGAGGCCATTTTAGGGAAAGAGCCTCATACAATCGAAGGATGTTTGATGCTGCTTTGCATTAGCCAGATGCATTTGAAGAGGCAGGCTTACTCACGATTCGCTCCAGGTAAGGCCCATTGAACTAAGAAGCTATTTTCAATGGTGACCCAGCTAAAGTGGCCATCCTGTACAGGGATAGCAGAGAACATAAGTAATATAAAAAACTTTAAAAAACACGCTTTAATGAAATGTACCGTACTAGTAATGGAAGAACTCCACGACTCCAGGAAGTGGCCCTGAAGCTTGCCACAATGTAAGGGGGCCGTGGTTATTTACAGCCAACGTCAGTTGACCGTGGACAATTAGACCCAGCCGAAACATAACATATAAAAATAATGTTTTAAAATGTTTATTTTTTATTATAGAATATAGTATTGTCATCAGTATGACAGAAGTATACCAAGTTTGCAGTCGATACCACATTGGGAAGTGGGTTAAAATTGAGTTACAAGATTTGAGGATACAACGACAACAGAGTGAGTTAAATAAAAGCGTGTAATAATAATACAAATCAGGGAAATTATAGATACGGAGCTAACAAACAGCCAGAACTACGTACAGTAAAATTATAGTTAGCAAAACCCCAATAACATTACGCATTACACTCGTGAGAGGAACTCACATATGGTATTTACAGTGGCATTTAAACCCAGCATGAATACAATTTAATTGTTTGTTTTAAAGTAACTCGCACGCCCCGCACATTTCCATGGGACACACAACCAGGGCTGAGGGTGGATGGGGGGAGGCATGCCGTCAACACTAATGGCCCTAATAATTGATATGGTTGCAAGTTTTTTTCTGTATAAAAAGTACAAAGATCCCCCATATAGCCTTAAAATACTTGTGGGGCAAGTGCTATTAGCGGGTACCTATTAAGCACGGCACGACATACGAGGGGGTGGGTGGCCAGCACCACGCCCGTCCGCCTTTGTCTCTCTAGTGGCTATATTTACACACTGTACCAGGTACTAATTTGAGGCACAGTCGACCTTGGGGAGGCCCAGGACTCGTTGATAAATTTGTCACTGATGTTGGTTGTGAGCGCGAATTGAACTCGGGTCACCGGGTTCATAGTGCAGTATGCTAACCACTACACTCCCGCTCCTCACACGTATAAAGTACTCATGCACTGATGCACACACAGAGCCTCACTTTAAACGTACTTAAATTATTAAAATGGAAAAATTTTACTTTTTCAAATAAGCTGAGTCGAGCATGAAAAAATAATTGTTGATTTAAACATGAAATAATGCTATGGCTACATGTCCAATTCGTTTTTACCGATGTAATTATACATATTACGTAAATTATATACATTCTTCCAATTCTAGGCTATCACAATATTGTATGCTGAAATTCCAGGGTTCCAGCACTTTTTTATTTCCTGGAAATTAAAAGTATACTATAAAAAAACACATTATTTTAACATTTCACATTAACTGGCTCTTTATGTATGCAAATACTAATACGAAATATTCAATGCAGTAGCAAGAAACTAATGGAAATGCATAGGAGTGTTTTAAATTACATGATCCTTTGTTGGTATTGTATGAACTATAGATGGCACTGTGTAATTAGGTGTCTTATTGGCAGGAAAGTGTTTTAACCCAGACATTGTTATATCATACACTCTCATTGTATGATTAAAATATATGTAAGTGAATGCCAAGTTAATTTTAGGCAAACTGATCTTGCGTAAGGTGGAGGAAGAATGAATGAAATGTTTTCTTCATCATGGGACCTCTTTTGCCAGTACCAAAACATGAGAATAGGTTTTCCCCTTTTTATGGCAACAAAACAGGTGTTGAGATGTTAAAACACCAAACTGAAACCTTTTACAATAAATCATGTCTGCATTAACCACAATACTTGTGGTCAGAATGCAAACAAAAACAATACTCTGATAATATGTGGCATTGTCCTTGAAACTGATTGGTCCACACCAGAGACAGCTTTCTTTTGAGCCTCGTCTCAAAACGGTATTAGACCAGAGGACGCCAAAAGGCGAACAGCACAAAGACAATGCAATATTAGAGTAATGAGAGCTCGGGGTGAGCAGCTACATCATGGGACCTCCTTTGTCATTACCAAAATATGATAATAGGTTTTCCCCTTTTTTCTGGCAGCTGTCTCTGCTGTGGACCAATCAGTTTCAAAGACAATGCATATATTATCAGAGTTTGTTTTTTTGTTTGCATTCTAACCACAAGTATTGTGGTTAATGCAGACATGATTCCTTGTAAAAGCTTTCAGTTTGGTGTTTTAAAATGTTAACACCTGTTTTGTTGCCAGAAAAAATGGGAAAACCTCTTCTCATGTTTTCATCATGTGCATATGTTTGTTCGTTATTGTAAGAAACGTTCACATTTGCCCATGATTCAAGTTTTAATACCATTAAGATTAAACAGTAGGGATGCCACCTTTGAGGTAAAAAAACCAGGACATGTCACATCACAGATAGAATAATATCTCACGATACAAGAAGACGAGATAACGACATTAACACATTGTCTTGAGTCGTGTATTTTATTACGTAACTGACAAAACCATGGATTTTTTTTTAACGCTCTGCGAAGATGTACAAATATCTCAGGACAGCTACCTCGACGAGAGAATGATCTTGGGAAAACCAGGACAGATGGCAACCTTATTATAAATTATATTTGACATGGGGTCAAGGAGTGGCAAAGTGGTTATCACACTGCCCCATCAACCTGGCGATCTTAGTCAGATTCCTGGCCGTGGCTCATGCATGTGGCAGGTGATGTTTTACTGGTTTAGAAGCCCCACTTTACCAACCAATATTGCCCAGCACAGTGAATTACGGTTACAAAAATAGCCTCCATGAGCAAAATGCAAAGGGGAGGCCTTCATCTCGCAGTAAATTGGCAAAAATCTACAAATGAGTATTGTATTACCGATATACATGAATACATTTTATATTGCAGTAACGATTTTTTTTTGTGCCATTGAAACAATGGAGCAAGTTTCGTACATCTCTCCACCTCTGTCCACACGGTGGGGTGAATTGTGGGTAACTTTCCCGTCTTTTAATGCGTCTATCTGACGTGGTAGAGTCAGCCATAGTACCCTCCACAGGGACTTTCTAGAGCTTTTTGCAGCAATGGCGTGAGTAAAAAGTAGCAGGGTTGCACCTTTACCCAATCCTCCCTGCTCTTCTTGAAGTGATCACATCCTTGAGTGATCATTACATTTATGATGCAACATATAAGCAGCCATGCACATTTTCACGTAATGGAATTTGGCACACCTGACACCGGGAAAGAAAAAAAAAACCCCAGGCCGACTCATTTTGTTCCACATCATGGAGTTTAAATAAAGCTTCGCCTTGGGACCACTGCAGCATTAATGTGATTCAGGAGCTGGTATACTAATGCTCACATAACAAGCCAGGATTTTATTTTACCAATCGAAGTGGATTCCGTTGTGGGAATCATTCTTGTATTTAGTATTAAAAAGTGAGAACTACATATATATTTTTAAACAAATGTATTAATATAAATTACTAATTTACACCAAACCTTGTAGTGTCATAAGTAATCTTCCATCTTTTTTTTACGATAGTCAACATTTCATAGAGTGAGGGAAAAAAGTATTTGATCCCCTGCTGATTTTGTACGTTTGCCCAATGACAAAGAAATGATCAGTCTATACTTTTAATGGTAGGTTTATTTGAACAATTAGAGAAAGAATAACAGCAACAAAATCCAGAAAAAACATGTCAAAAATGTTATCAATTGATTTGCATTTTAACGAGGGAAATAAGTATTTGACCCCCTCTCAATCAGAGAGATTTCTGGCTCCCAGGTGTCTTTTATACAGGTAACGAGCTGAGATTAGGAGCACACTCTTAGAGGGAGTGCTCCTAATCTCAGCTTGTTACCTGTATAAAAGACACCTGTCCGCAGAAGCAATCAATCAATCAATCAGATTCCAAACTCTCCACCATGGCCAAGACCAAATAGCTCTCCAAGGATGTCAGGGACAAGATTGTAGACCTACACAAGGCTGCAATGGGCTACAAGACCATTGCCAAGCAGCTTGGTGAGAAGGGGACAACAGTTGGTGCGATTATTCGCAAATGGAAGAAACACAAAAGAACTGTCATTCTCCCTCGGCCTGGGGCTCCATGCAAAATCTCACCTCGTGGAGTTGTAATGATCATGAGAACGGTGAGAAATCAGCCCAGAACTACACGGGAGGATCTTGTCAATGATCTCAAGGCAGCTGGGACCATAGTCACCAAGAAAACAATTGGTAACACACTACGCCGTGAAGGACTGAAATCCTGCAGCGCCCGCAAGGTCCCCCTGCTCAAGAAAGCACATATACATGCCCGTCTGAAGTTTGCCAATGAACATCTGAATGATTCGGAGGACAACTGGGTGAAAGTGTTGTGGTCAGATGAGACCAAAATGGAGCTCTTTGGCATCAACTCAACTCGCCGTGTTTGGAGGAGGAGGAATGCTGCCTATGACCCCAAGAACACCACCCCCACCGTCAAACATGGAGGTGGAAACATTTTGCTTTGGGGGTGTTTTTCTGCTAAGGGGACAGGACAACTTCACCGCATCAAAGGGACGATGGACGGGGCCATGTACCGTCAAATCTTGGGTGAGAACCTCCTACCCTCAGCCAGGGCATTGAAAATGGGTCGTGGATGGGTATTCCAGCATGACAATGACCCAAATCACACGGCCAAGGCAACAAAGGATTGGCTTAAGAAGAAGCACATTAAGGTCCTGGAGTGGCCTAGCCAGTCTCCAGAACTTGATCCCATAGAAAATCTGTGGAGGGAGCTGAAGGTTCGAGTTGTCAAACGTCAGCCTCGAAACCTTAATGACTTGGAGAAGATCTGCAAAGAGGAGTGGGACAAAATCCCTCCTGAGATGTGTGCAAACCTGGTGGCCAACTACAAGAAACGTCTGACCTCTGTGATTGCCAACAAGGGTTTTGCCACCAAGTACTAAGTCAAGTTTTGCATAGGGGTCAAATACTTATTTCCCTCATTAAAATGCAAATCAATTCATAACATTTTTGACATGCGTTTTTACGGATTTTTGTTGTTGTTATGTCTCTCACTGTTCAAATAAACCTACCATTAAAATTATAGACTGATAATTTCTTTGTCAGTGGGCAAACGTACAAAATCAGCAGGGGATCAAATACTTTTTCCCTCACTGTAATTACCATTCACATAATAATGCGAGCTAATATTGAATTCAATGCAGCATTGCTTTTACGGCACACCCTATTGCAATATACGTGTATCTATAGTTGCAGCGTTTGTGGATATAAAATGTGTATATAAATGATAGTAAGTATAATTAATTAATGGGTTACTAACCAAGTCCATTCATTTAAAATACAGTACAGAACCTTACAGTTTTTTGACGGCCGATGCTCTCTCTGCAAATATTGGGAAAACAATGGTTATTCAATTGCCTCCTGAACTTAATAATCATTATGAAGTTATTATTCATAATTATAATTAATAATTATCATGTTCAAATTATAATCAAAGAGCCCAAGGTACTATTGCCATGAGTTATCCTGGAATATGTTATGAAATTGGTTACAGTATAGGTCAACATCTTGGCTGACCGGGGCAAGACATGCTGCATTTGAAGGATGTTATCCAATACCAACCATTTGAGTTGTTTTATAAATATGTAATATAATACATTCCAGAAGAATGACGATGTATACACTGTATCACTTTCCAGAACTTGCAGTGCTTATATCCATTTACGTCGTTCCATCCATGTGTACGCCATCTCAGGCTAGCACACGTAATCTGCCCATTATATAGTGGGAGACAACATTTTATATCTAACTACAGTAGCCTTGGTAAGTGCATTTGATTTAACCTCGATATAGCATTCTCTAACTCATGGTTCGTGCCTGTGTTAGTGCGAGCCAGAAATTGGGTTTTTTAACCATTATAGCACACAGCAGATGGATCGAAATGCAGTTTGAACGTCGTGCTGTAGTTTATTGTGATTACAAGGTTATATTTGTTGAGGGTGCATTACGCCTGGCTTGCTATATATACACCTTATATGTCATTCCGCCCTCCTTTTGAAAGTCCCACTGTATTCTGGGTGCTTGAATAACAATACAAAATGCTGACAAGGTGTAAATGAGATCTTGTTGATTGCGGGAGGAGCAACGGCACTGTGCGGCACTTCCGATTAGCGCGGTTGGCAACGTACGGTGCGAAAGAAGTTCAAAGTGCGCACGTGCATAGGGGCCGTCCATAAATGACGTCACGCACCTGGGGGGGGGGGGGTCAGACATTTGTGACGATGTGTGACAAGGGGGGGGGGTTGAGAAATGTGACGTCACATTAAAATGCGTAACTTTAAATAAATATAGACAACACGTTCTACTTAATTAAATAGACTTTTTAATAAATGTTTTCTCCTCCAACATCAGAGTGCAGCGCCACATTAAATACGCACTACAATGACAATAGTTTAAAGCGATTTGAAGCATGTTTTATTTTCAAAATAGAAATATGGTTTTGGGGGGGGGGGCAGATCTTTGTGACGTCATATTTGAGGGGGGTTCTGACTTTTTGTGACGCCGTGTGACGAAGGGGGGGGGGCGGTCAAAAATCGTCCAAAATCGCGTGACGTCATATATGGACGGCCTCATACACAGCGGCATCGGCACGACAACCACGATTTTGCTTCCCCCATCCCGCTAGCCATCGCTGGACGAGCGAGCTTGGTAACTAAAACGGTCCCAGATACGCGTCTCACAAACCCACCACTAACTTTGCTGCCATGGTGAAGTGCGGTTAAACCACCCGCAACACTGACACGGCAGTGGATTGACAGAGGGTTGTTCATTTTTTTCGTATTCGTTCTCATCAAAGGTTCCTACGTAAAAATGTCACGTTTCATGGTGAGCTGCGACGCATTTATGTTATAGAAAGACGTATTATTGTCTTACCTTGATTGAGCTTCAGCGTACAGATTGCACTGCAGAGCACGTGTCTTTTTTCACGTGCAAATGTATGCGGGCATAAGTCCTCTTAGGGTGCTTCTGTTGTTGTTTCATGGTTAGCACACTGGGCTTGCAATACAGAGCTCACCGGTCAACCTCCCAGTGTGACAGTCGAAACAACGGGCAAGTAGCTTAAGCCTCCCTACCCCAGTCCACCAAACAGCATACATGGGTGAATCACAGTTGATCAGTTGGTCGCATCTCGTGGGGTAAAGTGTGGGTATTCCCACCTCTTTCAAGTAGCCTGGCCAGCATGGAAGGGCTGGTCAATTAGCTGTCTAGAGTTCCCTCTCGTGGAGGCCCTTTCACCAGCAGTGGCGTGAGCAAGCAATTGCAGGGCTGCACCTTTGTGTTTGGATTTTTTCTGTCGGTGAGTGGCAATAAAGAGTGTATTTATCGCCAACAGGTAGGAATAATTTGTTTTGCAAGATAGACCTAGGCAACGGTAGTTGCGTAAGGACAGTGAATCATTGATGCACTATCTTTGCACGGATGGATATGTCGTTTGAGACTTTCAATGGCCAATACCGTGAATAATCCTTTACATATATTCATAATTAAAACGTTCAGATTCAATTGTACCGTTCTACGTTTGCGTGATGTAAAAACATTTCTACGTTATACTTTCATATTACTCTGATGATAAAAAACGACGTTTATTAAATTTGCAGTGACCATGTCTTTCCTTGTGACAATTATTTTCAGAATTTTGTTCAAGTCGTCAGCAATTTGTTATCTGAAGAGAACAAAGAGAAGTGGGATGATGCCCAACTGGTAAGCAACTCACATTTATGTTAAATTATTATAAAACATCTTATTCCATAAGTTCATAAATGGTTTTCAAAATGAGTATTATTCTGACTTTTAACAATTTTAATATGACTTACACCGTTTTTCGACACCTCCAACTTTATAATTCCGTGGAATAACTTGCAGAATAATTATTTATATTATATTCGTGATATATATGAGAAGCTCAACATTAGATTATGCAATAATGTCGTAATGATATGCTAAGTAAAAAAAATATGTATGAAGTAACCTTTAAATATTTTCATTCTGCAGATTTATCCTGCTTCCATTGCACTGATGAAAATTGTGGAAGATTTTATTCACGTCATGGGAAATGGAATTAAGAATGCCCAGACTTTTTATCTCGTCACAGAAAATTTAGGTAACGATTACTTCCTCATGGCTTTTATAGTATATCGTTTTAAAATAAATGCACCACATTTAGGTCCGTGAGTTAATTTGTGGATAATTTTCGTTAAAAGTTCCAGTTTTGGTTAATAAATATTTACACTTGTAAAAACGGTATTCAGTTACCGTGGGGTGAAACGTTTGCCCAGTGGCGCAGGGCAGGGGACTCTAAAGCCGGCCACCTGTGTTAGATTCCTGGCCCACGGTGTCGAGTGATATCTGAACTCGTCCCGGCGACCCCTTGCCCCTCCCCTCCCTCCAGTGTGGGTGGGGGTGAAAAACAATTTCCATGACTGGCACGCCATCGCAGGAGCTTCATCTAGCAGGAGATTTATTAAGAAAAGGCTGTTAATTATTATTATTATTGTTGAGCAATGGGGCTACAAGGCGTTGGCAGGAGAAAGCACTGCAGCAAAATCTATTATTGTACTAGACTTAGAAGCTTCCCCGTCTATAATATCTGCCTACACAAACCCCGGACTGACCGTGATGAACTATTGTCAACTAATTGCCGTGGCCCACAGCCTGGGGGAGTCTCCAATACAGCAGCGGACTGTTTGATGGTGAACTAAATGCAGTGCAATGCTGTCAGCAGGACATGTTTCTAACGCTATCTATTTAAAGTGGAAAGCGTTTTCACATTTGCTCTGTCTGTCCATCCGTAACGGGGAGGCACTGTAACACTGGTCAAGATGATCCAATGTCGAACAAACCTGCAGTCTAAAGTTGAGTTCAGTTTTGCGCTTTTACTTTCTTTGAAGTGCAAAATTAACATACGTGTGTTCTCTTCAGTAATCAACATTTACAAGTTCTTGATCACGGAGGACAACACGGACATAATTTTTCCGATGAAAGGCAGGAATGGGATGGTGGAGTGGGCACGTAACTTGGAAGACAAAATGGTTGTGCCAAAGTACGTCATATCCTCTCTCCCGTCAGGTAAGGGACCTTTAATTTAAGTCCGATATATTACATGAAGCACAATGTCAAATCAATCCTGTTTGCGCTTCGTGAACTTAGGGCATGGCATGTAAGTGATTAATTGAATTAAATCCGAATGAAAATGAGTTGTAAAGGTTCAATGCAGTCGAATGTATTGAGATATATATATAAACTGAAAATATGACGACACAGTATTATTTGGGTCTTTCGGTAAAGCCACGTAGATAGAAAAAATAAAAAAAATATGTCACGACGTTTCGATCACAACACAAGCAATTAACCTGATGACGACCGCTTGTGTTGCGATCGAAACGTCGTGATATTTTTTATTATTTTTACTCTCTACGTGGCTTTACCGAAAGACCCAAAGAATATGAATTCCTGCAGCCACGAAAGCTTTAAGTCAAGACACAAAGTAGTTTTATAAGACTATGGAATTGAGTATTCTTAAGAAAAAATAATACTCTATAAAGCACACCCCATGGTTCATTAATAAGTAAGTAGTGTAAAATTAATTTGTAGTATCATGTATTGACCCTCCTGTCAGCTTACTAGTGCCGATGAAGCAAAAAAAATCTGTATTATGGACCATGAAGCTGTACCAATTTCTGCCAAGGTTATCTTTCTTTAGCTAGTGCCACTGCTTCACTCAATCTCAATCGCTTTTCTTATAGATCTTTTACCACTCGCTCTATCGGACCCGGTTTTGTGCCTTCCCCTACTGATTTCTTCTGCTTCTGTCTCAGCACCATGCAACGGCCTCCTGTCCCGGCTTATTCTTGTCACGTTTCTGAACCACTGTCATTTTCTTTTCCTTTTTCAAATAGGATAGTAGAATGGCCAAATTAGTAGGCTCTTTGTGCTTTGGAAACACTATAATTAGTATTGCAAAAACCAAATGTACCAATCTGTGCAAAGAAGGGAGTTTTTAATTAGTGCATATCACCTGATATGAAAACGGAGCATGGGGATTTCGATGCTTGTGTCGAGGTGTTACGGGAGGGTGACACGCGGTTGTAGGGCGGTGGCCACAAACACGTCCGCTACGGCCACCACCCTGGGGGGCTGTGGGGGACGCTGTGATCCCTCCCAGCCCCACCCCTCAGTGAGGGACAGTATAAAAGGTGGGACCCGGAGAGCTGAGAGGGAGTTCGACTCAAGCAAGATGAAGAGCCAGTGAAGAATGAAGACCGACTAGCCGGACCCTGGAACTCCTTTGGCCCGCTGTCCTTTTGAGGGCCGGGCAAAGCAAGCCAGGGGGTGTGACACCAGAGCCACGAGGGCCGATGTCCTTCTGAGGGCCGGACTCGTGTGGCTGGTGATTGGGACCTGCGCCAAAGCTGGGCCAGGTCAGACAGCCTCTTAAGAGAGGACCAGGATAGAGGGAACCAGGGAGCTAACGTGGGCTAAGGCTCGGGAAACGTTCCCTCTATAGAGTACGGGTGAAGAGGCCGTTACCTCTTCAAGTATCAGATTAGCCACTGTACAGTGAAGTGTCTGTAATAAATACGTGTTGCCTCCAAAGAATAAGTCTCCATCGTCAATAAGGCCACTACACTTGGATTTACAATGAGAAACAGAGAGAGGAACTCATGGAATTTGAGAACAGGTTAAAGTCATCATCACATTTACTGTTAAGTAAGTGGGCATGAGCTGGACACATCGCTAGATGGGATGATGGCCAATCGTGAAGGATAATGATGGACTTGCAGCCAAAGGGGGATGATTGATATTAGCAATATCAATGTGAGGGTTAAACATAAATTCATCATTGCATTTATTAAACTTTTCACTCCATACCAGTTCTGAAAAGTTTTTACTTCCTGCACAGTGCTGTCTTTTATAAAAAAAAATAATTTAGGATCAATGCTTGAGAAGTGTTGAGTCTTGTGTGAATAAATTAAGATATATAATTACACCGAATCTACATACACATCATTTGAGGTGCAGAATTTTGAATTCACTTTTTTCATTGCCATTCCAGTCTATAAGAAAAGTTCCAATATGAATTAGACTTGTTTAAATATTTACAATTGATCAAGTACAAACGCATCAACCTGCTCTTTATGTAACCTGCTGTGCTACCTTTCTTACTAAGATATGAGAATTACACCTAATACATATCTTAATGTCAGTAATGAAAATCACTTTTACCATGCATTATTTTACATTTCAAACCTGACATGTATTTTAAAGCTATGCCAGAGTATATATATTTAACATGTGTTTATATGTGCATATTTGAAACGTGCATCATGCTTTCCTTCACATTTTAAAATGTAAATTATACAAGGACATCAAAACATGTATCGCTATGCAAACTGCAATCATTTACATTTTTCACGTAAAATCTCTGCAGCATGCATTACGTTTTATTACCAGTCAAAGATGTCATTCTTTCTTTAAATGTCAGATCCGCAAGATGCATTGACAATTTTCATGACAGGATTTTGACTTAGCACGTTGCATATCATGCTTTTTTTGTGTCACCTTGCTCCTGAACAAGGAGGTGTAGGTGCACTATGAGTCACCTCACCAGAAATGGGATTAATCATCACAGTTTTGATTCGGCTTTCAAATATGTTGGTGTCATTTCTACTCTCCAGTCTGTGAAGTTGTCTTTTTTTGTTTCCTCCATTAGCCTTAATCTAATATTTGGAAAATTAAAGACACGCCACAGTATGACTGTTGCCATGCAACCCAAACTATGGACCAGTTTGTCAACCACCATAGTTTGATTCCGTTCAATGGAGGAGGACCTGAACTTTGTCTTTCAGCTCCTGAACATATGAGGCATTTTCAGGAATAGAAAATCATGCAATATTTCCACATAATGTACATTACATGCACATAAATAGTTAATAACTCGTTACTCACACACTGTGATTCGATGTTGTGTGTCATTAGCACACGAGTCCAATTTAATTTGTGAACTGATGCATTGTTACATGGCTAAGAGAGGTTATGGGATGTACTTAATTCATTTGGCTTCGGTGCTAGTCATGAAAATTATATAATTTCGGTAAAAATAATCATCTAAAATGTTAACAATCGGTTGTAAAATGTTTTCTTTGAATTTACTTAGAAAAGGGAGAATTTGCTGTTGTTGGAAACATTCTCTACAAGAACATAGGCTTGCTCCTTCCAATATCAAGGTGAGCCACGCACCTGCAGACTCGGATGGTTTATGATGCCGCAGATATGAAAATTGTATTCATAAATCGATTTGAATTTGCCAGTGCAATCTTCCATTTCAAAGTATTGTTTTGTCGATACCAAATCCTTACATTTAAAATACTGATTTATTTTATATGTATAGCAATTCGTTATACAGCTGATTAATTTAGTGCAATATTAATGCATTGGGTGGAATTGTGGTGCAGTGGTTACCGCACTGTGAACCCAGCCCTATGAGTTCAATCCCCGGCCATGGTTATCATCGCTGCCGGGTGACGTCTAAACCGGTCGTTGGAAAGTAACGAGTTTCTCAACTCGCACTGACCAGCATTGCGAAGTATGGACAAATTACCCCTCTGACGAACAGAGCACGGGGAAGGCTTCATCCAGCAGTGGATTGAGAGAAAGCTGTACATTATTATTCGGAATTTAAAAAAAACTTCTGTATTCTGCATATAAATGAGCTTTTTTATTGTCCTATATTATTAGAAAATATGGCATTTCATCATTAGACCTCTGTTGCCAGTACCAAAATATAATAATAGGGTTTTTCCCCTTTTTTCTGTATGCCTTTTGGCGTCATCTGGTCGAGCACCAATTGGGTCGAGGCTCAAAAGAAAGCCGTCCCTTGGTGTGGACCAATCAGTTTCAAGGACAATGCATATATTATCATAGCATGTTTTTTGTTTGCATTTTGACTGCAGGTATTGTGGTTAATGCAGACATGAATCCTTGTAAAAAGGTTTCAGTTTTGTTGCCAGGAAAAAGGGGAAAAACCCTATTATTATTATATGGCATTCGTGTTAACAGAACACATTTTAAGTCTGCCATAGTTAGAACTGTCATGAAATAAACATTTACCTGTTTATTGGCTTTGTAAGAAAGATCTGCTAACCTATATGAATAAAATAAGATCTAAAATGTTACATGTGAAGACAGTGAAATGTCAGAGCCTCATTATTCACTGCTGGTTGAGTTGAGTTAGTACTAATGTAGTTCAGAAAACTGTATAAGCTAATATTTGCTGAGACACTTATTTTATCTCGCGAAAGACCATGAACATATGTATTTTGTGAAAGGACACAGCAAACTTTACTTTCAGTTAGAATTCATGTAGAACTTAATATTCATGTCAGAATTTAATTACACAATTTTGACAGAAGCACATTTTTAAACAGTGAAATAAGCTTTTTTTAAAATCACATTGGCATACCTTTAGGAAAATGAAGTTACACATTTAAATGTTATTAATTTAACTGAATATGCAATGCATCGGTGACATACTTGTCCATATAAAAATCTAGTTTCTCAGTATTATACTCTTGACATCAGGAATTTAATTATTTATCGCAATGGAATTGCAGATTATGCTTGCCTTTGTAAAATAACACATGGTATCGCAATCCCTCCTGTATTGTCGTTCTTCCCAAGACAGCTGACTTATTTATTCTTTGTATCCAAGCACATGTGTAGCCTGATGCTATTACACTCACTGTATCGGCTTTCGATAAAGGTATCATCCATTATTAGATAAAATTATAGTTCAATTGCAGTTTTATGCTCGGTAAATAAAACTATACACACACTTGGTAGTGTGAGTTTAAGTTTATTTTGCTTAATCGCTTGAAAACTCAAGAGGCCAGTGTGAGTCCCGATTTGAGTAATCTGTTGGTAATTTCTGAGATATGTTTTTTTTTTTCCCACGTAATTCCCATCCCTCTAACCCTCCAACATGTCCGCCGTGGCGTTGGCAATGCGCCTCGTATGGGCATTCAAGAGAGTCCCCGTTGTCTGCCAACATTGTGGCTGTGATTTCTTCGAATGCACTCAATCTCTTTGCTTTCAAAATGTTGGTCACATTTAAAGCACTGTACATCCGTGTTGATAATGTCAAATTGTCGTTGTTTAGCAAGTGCACTGCACCATCTCTCGATTGATACGCACATGCAAAAGAACAACAAAGTGCCGCGTTGTTCCCACCTCGCGCAGGAACTCGACGATTGTGAATTCCAAGGTGTTTGCCCTCACGATGCGACCCATGCCCAGTGCCATCGACGTTCCAATTGAGATCACGCTCTCGCACCTGAACAACGTGAGTACCCAGACAGATGTTGCATCGCAGGTTCACCGAGTCCGAGTTTGCATCCTTGCGGTTATATCAATGGTTGTTTCAGCTTAACCACAAAGGTTGGTTGCAATTTGGGCACAAAAAAAGACATTTTGAGCTAGGTTACAGGAACGCTTGATGGTGGTGGCGGTGGTAGCGGCAATGATTAATACGGAGGCACTCTGACAGCGAGTGCTGCTGGGACTCTGGACACCTCCAAAATGTTATAGATGCGGCCTCAGAGACACCCACAGCCTTTGGAATGAAAACAAAAAAAAGTCACGGTACTCTTTGGATTCTGCCTTTTGTCCCTCTCTTCAAGAACGGCGAGACCAGTGCTGATTGCCCATGACGGAAACCTTGAAATACGCACTCATGCTCGAGTGATGGGCTCGGAAACTGACCCGGTTAGCCAATGGTTGCGTAAATTTAAATGTATCATTGCAGATGACGAACTCCTACTATATCTGTGATGGGGGCGTTGGGGGGGAACTTTTCTCATTCTTTCGAACCTGATGGTAATCTAGCCAATAAGCGTGGGGAACAAGTCACTGGGTAGAGCACCCTCAAAATCTCATAAGTGCGGCGGTGGCTGCTTGCCAGCGTAATAATTTGCAGAAGGCTCACAGATAAAAGTTGCTTTGTTCATTTGTCTTTGCAGTCAACCACTGAATCATTCTGCGTCTTTTGGAATTACACCCAAATGTAAGTATGCAACTTTTGCTTCATCTCTTGTGGACTTTGCGCAGGAAGGCAGCTCATTTGCATGGTTGCAAATGAAACCGGCCTCATTAGCATTCACGCCAGGGAAGTTGCTGCTTTCACTGACTTACATCCCTCTCTCTGGCTGTTGACACCTCCAGATGGCAGTGAATACTAAGTTTTCTTTGACTGCGACTAATGGCGGTTGATGTTAAATAACACGGCGCATTGTGCGTCGATTATTTGATCGTGTGTGTTTTTTTTTTTGTAAAGAGCAGTGTTGGTATGGTGAATCTGTTGCGACGTCTCCAATCAGGCATCACCCACTGCGCATTTACCCTGCCGTCTTTATGATCTTTCGATTTAAAGCTTTCGTGACTGCAGGGATTCTTATTCTTGGTTCTTTCGGTAAAGTCAAGTAGAAGGGAAAGAATAAAATAATAAAACAATAAAACTCTCACGACGTTTCGATTGCAACGCAAGCAATACAAGCAATCGAAACGTCGCGAGAATTTTATTGTTTCATTTTTTATTATTTTATTATTTCCCTTCTACGTGACTTTACCGAAAGAACCAAGAATAGTCTTTATGATCGTTTAGCATGGAATACATTACGAACGGCTTCTATAGCACTGTTATGTGAAAACCTTTTCGTGCGTACATATGTTGAACTTCTTTCACACCGTACGTAGCCAACCGTGCTAATCGGAGGTGTGAAAAGTGTCGTACCATCATGTATGCGTACATATATTATATATAATCACATTAACTTCAATAACAGAATACTGTACATTACATGTGATACACATGGAACGCCAGGCTAGCCTATCATATTCAACTACAGTACAGTATCATATTTTACCATTAAACGTAGTACGTCACTGTAAAGGCACAGATGTCCAGTTGAAATGAGTTCCAAAAAAACACTACTTTGTGTGTAGCTTGCAACGCTGTTGGCATGGGCATCACCAGAATTTCCACCAAATCTGTCTCTCATCACGCATGCCAATTAATCGCCTGTCATTGTGCTCCCATTAACATTTGTTCAGTGCGATATGAATATAACCCCATGCAGATTGCTGTACATTTACATTTTGAGTATCATGAATAAATCTAGATTGCTTCACGTGACAGTCCTATGTTGCAATGTGTATGTGACCACCTTGACAACAGCAGTCGTGCGACACTACTGCTGTCATTCTGTCACATTGACTGAAATGTATTTCGCTGGTGATCTAAGACAATAGGAGCATAATGCACTGTTGAGGAAATGCCGATGGAACTTTTTTTTTGCAGTTTGGAAGCGTATTATTAAATAATACATATTACAATTCCTTATGGGGGAAACACATACTAATTAACGGATTACTAACGTAGCATATAATCACAACAACACATTACAACTAATTACTAATCTACAACTCATTACTAATCATAACCATTGACTGATTACCAATCGATTATATAATTACAATATCCCCCCCCCCCCGCCTCAAATCACTGCACCTGAATGAGTTAAATGATGACGTCACCCTGCTGCTCTATTTAAGATCGGGAGCAAGTGGAGAGGGCTTTACCATTCTGAGGAATTGCCCGATGACGCTGGATGTAATTACCAGCGAAACGTCGTTCTCAAACTGTAAATGTTGTGGATTCACTCTTCACACCGGTGGGCTAAAGTAGTGAACTATTTGTCTTTTGTCAACGTGACACTTTTTTTGCTGAGTGGCCGTGTCGGGTGTGGTGGAGGGTTGCGACACATTTATAAATAACGCGATCTAACCCAAAAACCTTTATTATGAATTTTTTGTTGTTGCATTTTGCACAATGACCGTGTCTTGTTTGAAACCTTTGGTTCAGTTGTTTAGAGAATAACAACGTGCCCCAGTGCACTTGCTGCATTGATGCATTGTCTCCTGTCATGGGGGGACCCCGTGTAGTCCGAGTGAGTCTAAAATGTAGCCTCCGGAAAAGGTCCCACATTCCATCTTCGGTAGAGAGCGTGCATGCAACCCATTCTGAAAGTGTCACAATTTACTGACGGGATTCGATTCAAGAGCTTAATCTTTTTTTATATCAATTGTACCACCTCATTTTTATTGTTTTTTTTTCCTATCTGTACATTTGTTTTGCTCCATTATCCTAAATGTGACATTAACATATGCGTTGCCTGTAATTTCCCGATGAGAGGAAAATCATACATTCCGAAATAAGTTATTTGTTGCATGCGTCAATGTTAATTGATTGTTCAATGTGTCATCGCATGCCTTCTGAAAAGGATAGCCCCATGGGATATTTTTGTTACGATTGTCACTTCATCACCATTCAGCTATGGGTAAAAGAATATGAGTGGGATTAACAATCTGCAGTGACACTGCAAAAAAAAACCGCACTGCGTTCATAAACACTGCCCAAAGCAAAGTAGTAGTTGTGGTAAACTCATTGTCTGTTTACACACCGCAGAGTCTGAATACTAATCCTGAGTGACTTCTTTGTGTTCTTCTTTTTTTTCCGGAGGGAATTTTTTTTTTTAATATTAACGCAGTGCGACTGCTGGGAACATTCCTGGGACCGTCCGCTCTGTACGTTGGCGTGAATCGCAATTACAAGTGAAACAATTTTAATTGCTAATCGTTTGCGCTATTGTAATTTGACATTCACTGTAAAAATCCACATACACTATGAGTGGAATGCGTGACACCGCTTCTAAGATGTATTTCACAATACTCGCCAGCCCTCTCGAATGAACAGGGGGGAGGGGCATATACTAACCCAGGATGGGGCACAATCAACAAACTTTTAATACAAATGTTTGATGATCTGCTTCCATTTACCCATGCACTCGGCTCTTGAGCCGCATGCAAATATCGTTACCCGCATTTATTTACTTAGACAAATAATTTAGAAGGGTGACTAAATGCTTTTAGCAGAGGTTGGGGGGATGGGGCTCTGCCCCTGCACCCCTCCCTCCCCCTGCAAACACGACAGAGCTGATAGTCCCATACTCTGTAGTACTTATATACAATAGTACATCAGGCGTCTTGTCATTTTAAACGCAGCGCAGAGTGCCTCTGGAATGTGGCGGGAAGACGGGGAGAGGAGTGGTGGAGGAGGGGGGGGGTGTAGCAGCCTCCTCGGCTTTTTTTTGTCAATTCCCTTCGCCCCGACGATTTGTATTCACGGCAGGGCCATCATTTTCATACTCGGCGGCTCTGCGAGCAAAGGGGGAGGGTGGCCGTGGTGGTGGTGGTGGTGGTGTGGGTGCGAGAACGCAAGCGGCACGACGGGCCGCTTGCTCTTTCAGAGGCAAGCGGTCAAGAATGAATGCGAGTCGCCTGCTCGTGGCCATGGTCGCGAACCGCCGCTCAGCAAAAGTGGCACAGATGTCAACCCACCACACGGTTTAAATCCCGTGTCCTTGTACAGGGGAATTGAGTTTTCAGGTCCATACGGCGCACAGCCGTTTCCATACAGGCAAAATAATGTGTTGTCTATTTGGTTGTGTTTCTCCCTTGTGATGGGACTTTGTAGGATGAACGTTGAGAATTCATAAGGGGCACGGGGTGACCAATAAGGTCTGAATTGGTCTGCAATAAGGATAGGCAATGATGAGGGGTTGACAGGTACTGGGAGACGGGGTGTCAAGGTTTGTTCGGGAATTCCTGTTTTTGTTAACGTTACGCAAAATGCTGCATGTCATTTGGCGGTACATTTGGCGGTAACAAGCTTGCAGGCAGGGCGACACTTGTGGGCGCGCTCGTGTTTAATTGTCTTAATGGACGTGTGCCGGTTATTTCCTTTGTGCGATTAACCCGACCAAAATACGATTGGTAATTGCCGAGTGCGGCGCGATTCAATTTGGCCGGTGAAGGGAGAAAGAAGATGAAGAAGAACTCTCTGCCTTTTGTCTCACACGCTCGGAGAATAATCTTGAGCCGTAAATAACCGCACACACCAGCGGTGCGTTGCGGGGCTGTCGCCAAGCCACTGTTTAACCCGCGTGCGTAATTGTTGCAGATGCCGTTTTAGAATGGTAAATAGTCATTTAATTTGCCGTCCAAATTTCAATTAAACGGTTGTGGAAGAGCGCTATAATAGTTGTTGTGCGAGCGTATGTAGCGTGACCAACTGGAACCGTTGCATATGTCGTGCACAGAGGATGTGCTTAAGAACCGGTTGTGATGAGATGTTAACAACCTCGCCTGGTTATACGGGACGTCGTGGATTCGATCCCGACCCTGACGCTTGTTGTGTATTTGGAGTGTGCGTGTTCTCCCCGTGGTTCGCGTGGTTTATTTTTTATTTTCTGCCCGGGTGTCCTCCGGTTTTCCCCTCCACATTTAGAAACGTGCGTTTAGAGTATGTGTGCCCGCTATACATTTCCACACGAGGAGCCGCTTCATTGAGCTATCATTTGTGGCCAGGTAACTTCTGAAAAAGATATCTATAGCTTACTGGGCCTTACCTGATTAAAATAAACAATAGTTTGGCTTAGTTATATATTAACGTCTACTTGAGATATATGCGAATGTAATAGCAAACATAATATTAAGTGGCAACAAACCGATTATACAAATTAAACTATGATTATGTAGTTACTACATTATTCCTTATAAATAACATATTTTGACATGTATGTAATCTCTATCAGAGTCACGTGAGTCTGGAGATTTTTTTTCTGGCTAACTTTTATTACATTTTTAATGGTCAAAACATAAAGTTTTTTTTCATGCACCCTCTTACCGACGGTAGCTAAGTCGGCGCGAATATATTCATAACACTGCGTATACATTGTGCCCAAGCTTGGCCATTTCAAAGCACCATTCATTGTGCATATGCTGTTGGTCATCGGGGGATAGAGCGCACGCAATCTAGGGCATTAATTTCATTATCAAAAAATCACTCATCCGTTTCCGTTCCACCCCATTGCACATCTGCTCAGAGCGGATTTCATGTCGTATCAGCTGGCGGCTCGTTGCTGCGCTCCACGTGTACCAAGCCTCTATGTTTTTGTTCCCAGCCTGGCTGCGCGTGTTTGTTTGCGACGCGTGTCGTGCGCGCGTGTGCCCGCCGATGCAATGAGTGAACGGTGCATCGCGCGTCCGAAATTGTACGCGTCTGTCGCTGATGTGCGCGCTGTGCGCCCGTAAGGCACGGACGTGCGGAGGGCTGGTTGGGACAGCCATGCGCCACCGTGCTCGGAGATTCCTGGCAGACCAGATGCCTCTGTAAAGGCTTCTCGGCATTCGCCATTTTGTCTCCATACCCAACGCCTCAAGAGGTGAGTGCAGACGCTCCGATTCAGTGCGTGAAACATCGCGCCCTCCGCTCTTTTTTTATTATTATTAAACACGCGTTTCCAGATTGCATGCAAATAGTTAAAATGCGGAGCATACCGTTGGCTGTTCCGAATATAATATTTTTGCAAGAAAAAAAATGACTGAGATTTGTGGGTTTATCTTGACAGTAATCTTCCGGCGTACTAAATCAGTAGCAAATCTGAACTGTAAACAGACGGCTGATGGATGTAAATATATTCACGGAGCCTGTTTAATATCTCTTGGTGTTTTGTCTGCCGTTAGTTATGTTCTGTATGCATAATGCATGTATTTAAATCGTGGGGCTCGATTTTATTGGGGTGTTTGATGAAATGTTTTTTTTTTAGGTTTCCCGTAATAACGTTTGGGATTTTTTTTGTCTGTCCATTACAATGCGATGTTTTTTTATTTATTTTCGCGGATGCACCCTAATTAATGTTGAGTTGATGGGAATTGGAAGCTATGCAGAGACGTCTCTGCATGGGGTCATGTTGTTTCAGCATAGTGCAGTTCGAGCACAACGCATTTTACCGGCTTAACATTTGCTGTGTTGATAGTGTCTACAAATGCCGACATTGTAAGCAATGGGTAATGTGCACGAATTTTATTAACTCAAATACACCTGCATTGAATTGCTGTTTTGCCTAAGAATTTACGTTGTGTTATTTGTATTTTAATATTATTTGTTTAAAAAAGAGCCAGAGAGAGGGGGGAACAAACTCAGGTTCGAGTGCCACTTGTTATTTTATTACGACAATGCAATCAATGGGCTTATTGTTAAACGAATAGGGAAATTGTGTAACCGGAATATGCAATGTGCATTTTAGAAGCGAAAAAAGGGTGGATAAAATGCAATCTGATGAATAAGCGAAAGAGGCAATTGCCTGCTGGTAATTCAAACTGGACTCCCACGTGCATGTGCCCCAGTGTTTCCTGGGAGTGGTCGATAAAGCTTTGATCTTTGCACGGAAGAGGGCCCGCTTAGTGATCCCCACAGAACTGGCCGCTCATCTCTAAATTGAGTACCATTCCTTCACAGTTACCCCCGGGTCATCACAAAAAGCCCCTCCAATGCAACAATTTTTTTTAAATCTTGTTCCGCCAATTTGACTGCCAAAGCAATTTGGATGGATGCTTTTTTTGTTTCGAAAGAAAAGAACGAAAACATTGGGCGGTCAATGTTATTTTAGCCAACAAATCTACAAAGGAACCTAATAAAACGTAGGGTTTTTTTTACAATGTTTACTCTTCTTGCTGCGTTGCTGGTGCTGTGATGTTGTACGTACAAATGTGGCAATAAGGAATAATAGCCAAAGTAACTTACAAACATTGCTGGTATATATATGATGTTGCTGGTTATCTTTGCTTACACATTTATCTTCAGTATAATAAAAAAATGGCATTCGGGTTGTTGGTAAAACTAAAGAATGAACTCCTTACGTAAAACGCAAGATATATTGCAGCGGTACATATAATCTCCCCTTGAACATCAGACGCATCGCCAATTAATTGTTAACAACATTTTAGAAAATTATTACTTTATTCCAGTTTGCGGTTATAGTCTCCCCCCCCCCCACAAAAAAAATAGTATCGTCTGTGGTCTCTCCTCAGCTGCCGAGGGCAGGAAAACCATTAAGACATTGCCCACAGTGACTTTACACCTCCCACAGGCCCAAACGTTATTGTCCTCTGTCAGATTAAAGCCCCAGAATCTTTTCCACTCTGCAGCATTATTTTTCCAATTGCATTCTCTTCACGCGATACATTACTGCCAACAGGAACACGATGCTTGCACATTTAGCACCAGAGATTCTGTCAAGCAGACAGTTTGACAGGTCATCTCAACATTGTGCTACATTCGCTAAATCGCATGGCGTACTTAATCTTTTTCTAAGTTGGTCGAATGAAAGTGTCGGTGAATTTGCATGCACTGGAGATAAGTTTCAGATTTGAACGTTTCAGAAATAGATTTCGATTTTCTAGGACAACTTTGGATCATTTTGGGGATTTTGTGATCATTTATTTTTTGTAATAATGTCACGGGTCTTCGTGTGAGCAATCGTGGCATCGCCCGATGCCACGTGGCACCCACTTTTTGGCGGGAAAAGTACAGAAGTGACGTAACATTGGTGAGGTAGTTACCTGTGAAGTCGTACTTTCGGATAAATATTTGTTTTTTGTCTCGATCATCCAGAATTTCAAGTCTACTCTTGAGTGTAATATTTGGCCGATTAATCCAAAAAAATTGTAAACACATCCCTTAGACATATATATACACCCCTTGGCCGCATTCCAAAATTAATACTCATCGTAGTTAGTTTGTAATTGTGATTACCATCTTAATTGTGGTTACATTTTTCGTGGTAAACCGTGTATGATTGTGTTTGTATGTACGTTGAAGATCTTTTGCACCGTATGTAGCCAGCAGTGGCAATCGGAGGTGTGGACCGTGCTAATGAAAATATAAATTCAGTTAAACATCGTAGGAACTCGAACTATATATGTATCATATGTATCGCAATGGTTATTTTTTCAAGTGCAGTTAAACATGCTGCACGATATGCACGCATGCGTTCAGTTAAAACGTCTCGTTTTTTACAGCCAAAGATGGACATTGCAGAGGCATCGTCATTCCCCCTCGTCATTGGATGCGGCGTCTCTTCTCTCGCGCTTGTCTGCTTAATGATCATGTACTGCATCTTTTGGAGGTAGGCTTTTCACATTTGTTTAAAACAAATCAGTCGTGACCCTCTCAAACCCCCTCCCAGGATCCTTCTGAATGACCCTTGACATTCAGTGCAGCTTTTCATAAGTAATTGAAGAATGTGTGGGATTTTTTAAGTCCTTCTCACTATTGTATATTTTCTTGAGATGCACTTGATTTAGATGCTTTTTTAAAATTCAAGTTGCTCATGTTCATAATTTGCGACCCAATATCTGTTTTGTTGACTCACATTTCTCCGTATGAAATAGATAACTTTTGCGATAATAAAAAATGCACGCAAATGTGTTCCAATAACATAAATAGCTTTTCCTTCTGTTTTTGCAGGTCAATCAAATCAGAAAGATCTGTTATTTTGATCAACTTCTGTGTTTCCATCATCTTATCCAACTCCCTCATTGTGGCAGGACAAGCACAGCTCAATAATAAGGTTTGAAATATTTTCATAACAAAAGAAAATGGAACGATATTTCACAGGACTTTTGCAATCATTGACAATTTAACATTTTTGCGAAATGCAAAAATATAAGCAGTTAATCAGAAAAGATGTGCAAATAGCATGAGAATCTAATGCTTCATTCCCGCATTGACATCGTACCAGTGCTCTTTTAGTTTTATATACACGCACAACTAATTCCTGTCTCCCCATATAAATACAAATAGTAAATTTACATCTTGGCTTTGCTAATCTATATTAATGAATAATATTGGTCTATTGGCTTTTGAGGCTAATGCTATTGGATCATATGTTTCTGAAAAGCCAATAAACTAAAACATTTGTATTAACATGTGCAGATATACAATGACGTTATGCTGATGTTTGATTTTACCCATAATGCTCCACGATAATGCATGAGTGTATATAAAATAGCACTTGTTTTTCCTTGATCAGGGCCCCATATCTTGGATAAGGAGCTTATGCCTATAACATCTGGCACAGTAGCAACTTTGATCAAACATGGCCGACTGCTGATGAGACCCAGAAAGTCAAAACTGGTCATGAGTTTGCTTGCTTAGACAAATGGTGCTGAATAATATTGGTATAGAAACCCATAATGCCAATGCGTTAAAACATTTGTTTTGCTATGTGGACACACATTTTTGGGTCCTGCTTGCATATGCTATTGCTCAAAATTTTCCAGAAAAACGCATGATGTGTTTTGTATTCTTTAACTGCAGGCCTTCTGCACAGCGATCGCTGCCTTCCTCCATTTCTTCTTTCTGGCGTCCTTCTGCTGGGTCCTCACCGAGGCCTGGCAGTCCTACCTTGCCGTCACAGGGCAGCAGCGCAGCAAGATCGTCCGCAAGCGGTTCCTCTGCCTCGGATGGGGTCAGTGATCGACTTGTGATGCGTGCCGTGCATTGCAAACACGCGTTGCTGTACGGGCCGAGCCTTTGCGGGTTAAATAAACCCGTTATCAGGCGGAAACCTTTAAATGTTTCTTGCAAACCAGTGCTTACATACCCAATGACCTTTGCGAGCGGTGACACGGCCGAGCGGCAGCGCCTTTTGCCGCTTGTTGCGGAGGTTCGCGGTTCTAATCCGGCAGGCATCCTTGGCGTACTTACCGTAAATTTTATGTGCTGTCCGCTTCACACCGTTCGAGGTCATGTGATATCACTCGAAAGGGTCAGGCAATTGCGTTCTGGCAAACCAAATTTTCAAAATTTGAAGCATTACCTGCAAAGTACTCTGTTGGGGTTATACATAGCGGAAACGTCGTTTCTCGCTGTGAAACTACTGTGGAACGCAGCACTTGCCATGTGCAGAGTAAAGAGAGAGCCACTTGAAATATTATTGTGAGGAACAAGTCTTGAACAATACTCAGCAACGTAAAACCGTATTCCAATTCACCATTTGTGTATGTGTGCATACAACGTGTATATATTGTTTCAAGCAATCTTTGTCGAGCACACGCTAACAGTTTTTTTCTTCATACGCAGGTCTCCCTGCTCTTATCGTTGCTATTTCTGTTGGCTTCACGAAGACAAAGGGATATGGGACCATTCAGTAGTAAGTAGTCTTTACAATTATTTGGTCACGGTGACATTAGAACATTTAATAGCCTCATAAGTCCCGCTTGTGTTGTCAATTAACATAATTTCACAATGAGCCAATTCTAGTTGGCATCTCAAACATAAGTTGCATACATCTGTGGAGTCTGTAGTGGTATAGCCATAGGACAGCAAGGTCTGGCAATTTATTTAATTACGATGCTGCTGATGCATATGTAGAGTAAATGAAAGGGGGGAATTAATGTCGCACTATCTTATCATCTTGACATCTCATGTTTAGCATCTCAGGATCAAGCTTCGGTTACAGAAAGTGTTTTTTGCTCCCTCTTTGTGTTTGTAGTCCAATTGGAAGAATAAATAACACGCCCAAGATTATACAAATATTTGTTTGAGTCGTTGTTGGACATCATCCGAATTAATTAAACTGCACAGAGAATATTTGACCTTTTTTTTTCCTCTGCCCAAACAGTAAATAGTTGAGCCTGTCATGTCTCGTACTTTCATGCTAATGTTGTTATTTTAAATCAGAGCTGCCTCTTATAACCGAGTTGTAAATGCAGTGGGCGTACTCTCCCCTCAAACAGGCAGTGGCAGGGCCCCTGTAATGTCCTTTAATTGTGCCCTCCACTACTGCACATGTTTACAAATTGACTACTCAGCCGTATGCGTGTGCGATTCCCCGTTTCCCAATTCATATCTCATTTGAAAATAATGATATATACGCAGCAGTGTTACCCACGCATTAGCTCTGTCTGTCCGTTCCATGATATCATGATAGTGCTTGTAAAGAAGTATAAAGGTGTGCTGATATTAAGTGCTTACCTTAGAGAAAGCTAGCCAAATTGGTTCATAGCGTTGCCCAAAACTTGAAAGACCCGAAGCAGAGGAAAAAAATGCTATTTGCAAATATGCAATTGCTTTTTGCCTTAAAAGCTAGCAAATCAGCTTCTGTACCGATAATTATGAAACACTTTGTAGGACTGAATACATGATGGAAAGCGTTACAAAAATCAATGCGTGTGCGTGATTTTTTCCCAAATTCTTTGCTTTTCAGTTGCTGGCTGTCGCTCGATGGAGGGCTCCTCTATGCCTTTGTTGGCCCAGCTGCGGGGGTGGTATTGGTAGGTCTATAATACATAAAACATTTAAATGGGTAGGTCTATAATAATTAATACAAATTGGTAGTTCTCAAATAAAATAAATAGGCCTACAACATTCGCATATTTGTGCCATATGCTGTAGAATTATATTCCCGTTTTAATGGATTAATATCAATAATGGTGTTTCCGAATTGATTTAGGGAGTATGACATTTCATTCATGCATTGATTTTGGAGAAAAAAATAACAAAACCCCATTTTGATAATCCAATTTTTTTTTGTCTTACACTAATCGGACTGTCTCCTGTGATTGAAATCCAAATCCATCTCAACCAGTTTGGCATGCAATTGGCTGCCTTAATTTAAGATACTTGGAGGCAGGCTTGAATTAAATGAAAGTGCAAGTTCACTGCCAAACCACCTGGGTGTCGTTTCTTTTGGCGTACACTTGTTTGGACTGGCAATGCGATTGACGTGTTTGTCCAGATACATCTGTTTGTGCTGGCAATGCGACTAATGAGTTTGTCCAGACACTGACCAAGCCTGTGAATTCTTGGCCTGCGCTCGCAAATTTTATGGAGGATTAAGTCCCACGAATGATCTGCATTGGCAGTAACCGCACTAATGTGTTAAGCATTTCAAAAAAGAAGTCAGATTGTATTTCATTTGCATGGGCATTACGTGCCATGACGATGCTTTACAAAGACGTGAAAACTCTGAATAGTGTAGTAATGTCTAAAATGTAATAAAAAATAATAGATCACGACGTTTCGATCGCAACACAAGCAATCGTCTTCAGGTGAGAGAGAGAGAAAGCTGCTGAGACAAGGTCTTATATAGGCCTGAGATGGGTGCATCAAGGTAGGCGGGTGGAGCTAGAGATGGTCCAACCACAGAGGCTGGGGCAGTTGACACCCAGCCTGTCAATACAAAGACATCCAACCTAGTAATGAAACTCAGAGTCAGTTAACATCGTTAGAAAGGATGGAAACATCATAGCAAGTTAAGACTTTACCTGGTTAATCACGTCCTTCCAATGATTGCTCAATTTGTACCCATCTTCTAGGCTGAAGTTGTGTCTGTGTTTATATATCTGGATGACTTCATGAACAAATCTTTGATGATAGCCAGTGGGTTTGCAGAGTACCTTCGTCTTGGAAAAATTAATATCGTGTGAGCCCACAGCATTAAAGCAATGATCAGCCACTGCCGAGATATTGGTCCTGCCGTGTTTCAGATCAGCCTTATGTTCACAAACACGGTCCGAGACGTCGTTTACTTTCCCCAATGTAACTACTGCCGCAGACACAACTTAGTTTGTAGACACCGGGGTATTGCATGTCAGGGATCACATCATTCACAGATGGAATCAGATCACGAATTTTATGTACTGTGTTGAATCGAACCTGGATCTTGTGTTTGTTCATGATTTTGGAAACCTTTTTGGTGACCCCTGCTATGTATGGCAAGGTGATGGTTTTGATTGGGTCCTCTGATGTTTATTCCCCACGGTTGGGATGACAGTTTTACGGATTGTGCAGTCCGAATATCCAATCATCTTGAGGGCTTGGTGTACGTGCTCCAGTTCACTGGCTAGGTGGTGCTGGTCGGAGATGCAACGGGCCCTATGGTGTAGGGTTTTGATGAGGGAATTCTTCTGGGCTGGATGGTGGTGGGAGTCAGGTTTTACATAGCCACCCAAAAAAACCTAGAAGATGGGTACAAATTGAGCAATCATTGGAAGGACGTGATTAACCAGGTAAAGTCTTAACTTGCTATGATATTTCCATCCTTTCTACTGATGTTAACTGACTCTGAGTTCCATTACTAGGTTGGATGTCTTTGTATTGACAGGCTGGGTGTCCACTGCCCCAGCCTCTGTGGTTGGACGATCTCTAGCTCCACCCGCCTACCTTGATGCACCCTTCTCACGCCTATATACAGTGAGGGAAAAAAGTATTTGATCCCATGCTGATTTTGTACGTTTGCCCAGTGACAAAGAAATGATCGGTCTATAATATTAATGGTAGCTTTATTTGAACAGTGAGAGACAGAATAACAACAAGAAAATCCAGAAAAACGCATGTCAAAAATGTTATGAATTGATTTGCATTTTAATGAGGGAAATAAGTATTTGACCCCTCTGCAAAACATGACTTAGTACTTGGTGGCAAAACCCTTGTTGGCAATCACAGAGGTCAGACGTTTCTTGTAGTTGGTCACCAGGTTTGCACACATCTCAGGAGGGATTTTGTCCCACTCCTCTTTGCAGATCTTCTCCAAGTCATTAAGGTTTCGAGGCTGACGTTTGGCAACTCGAACCTTCAGCTCCTTCCACAGATTTTCTATGGGATTAAGGTCTGGAGACTGGCTAGGCCACTCCAGGACCTTAATGTGCTTCTTCTTGAGCCACTTCTTTGTTGCCTTGGCCGTGTGTTTTTGGGTCATTGTCATGCTGGAATACCCATCCACGACCCATTTTCAATGCCCTGGCTGAGGGAAGGAGGTTCTCACCCAAGATTTGACGGTACATGGCCCCGTCCTTCGTCCCTTTAATGCGGTGAAGTCGTCCTGTCCCCTTAGGAGAAAAACACCCCCAAAGCATAATGTTTCCACCTCCATGTTTGACGGTGGGGATGGTGTTCTTGGGGTCATAGGCAGCATTCCTCCTCCTCCAAACACGGCGAGTTGAGTTGATGCCAAAGAGCTCCATTTTGGTCTCATCTGACAACAACACTTTCACCCAGATGTCCTCTGAATCATTCAGATGTTCATTGGCAAACTTCAGACGGGCATGTATATGTGCTTTCTTGAGCAGGGGAACCTTGCGGGCGCTGCATGATTTCAGTCCTTCACGGCGTAGTGTGTTACCAATTGTTTTCTTGGTGACTATGGTCCCAGCTGCCTTGAGATCATTGACAAGATCCTCCCGTGTAGTTCTGGGCTGATTCCTCACCATTCTCATGATCATTGCAACTCCACGAGGTGAGATCTTGCATGGAGCCCCAGGCCAAGGGAGATTGACAGTTCTTTTGTGTTTCTTCCATTTGCGAATAATCGCACCAACTGTTGTCACCTTCTCACCAAGCTGCTTGGCAATGGTCTTGTAGCCCATTCCAGCCTTGTGTAGGTCTACAATTTTGTCCCTGACATCCTTGGAGAGCTCTTTGGTCTTGGCCATGGTGGAGAGTTTGGAATCTGATTGATTGATTGCTTCTGTGGACAGGTGTCTTTTATACAGGTAACAAGCTGAGATTAGGAGCACTCCCTTTAAGACCCAAGAGTGTGAATTCCTGCAGTCACGAAAGCTTTAAATCAAGATTTAATATCTAAAAGTATGCATGTATAATGTCCCTTGTAAAATATCTGCTAGAAGCAAAATATACGCACATTTATTTTAAAAAAATGCAATATATCTCGTATAACTGAATATACATTCACTTAGATAGTATTACATTTTGCCTTAATTTTATTTTCTTGTAATTCTACTGAGATGTTACAAAGGGTGTGTATTGAAGATGGCATAAAATGTGACAGTAATTTGATGTATGAAATCCATTCATTCTTCACTTCTAGTAAGGGTTTCTTTATTGAGGAAAAAAAGAGGATTCAGAGCTTCTGGTGAGATCGTGACATCCCTCTTTCACTGATGCTCACGCTAATGTATCGTATTAGAAAGCCAGAACAGCTACATTGAAAACTGATTTATTTTCAAACTAATTTTTTCGTTTAGTTTGTCGTCCTTCCCCCGCAACACCGATTAGCATGGTTGGCTTCGTGCAGTGGGAAAGAGGTTCAACATGCATACATTTTTCGGTAAAGTCACGTAGGTAAAATAAAATAAATGAAAACATCTAAATTTAATCACGACGTTTCGGAGGCAACACAAGCTTCCATCTTCAGGTGGAAACTGTCATAGCAAAATTGCTGTATCAAGTGAAGAGAGCTCTTAGAGACCCGAGTTTATATACAGGTTAAGGGGGGGGAGGAGGAGCCAGGAAGGGCCGTGGGGGGGGGGCTAAGTTAAGCCACCTTTTGTTATGCTGCAGGGGGTTAGGGGGACGGAGAAGGGGATGGCGAGCGGTTGTCGAAAATGAGAGAAACCAACTGGAACAAATGGCTGTACAATTATAAGGCAGCTAAAGTTTGACTTGGTTGATGACATCTTTCCAATGATTGCTTAATTTAAAACCATCCTCTCGGTTGAAGTTCTGTCTATGTTTGTATATCTGGATGACTTCATGGACAAATCTTTGGTAGTATCCGGGAGGTTTGCAGAGTACTTTGGTATCGGAGAAAAAATATCATGAGAACCCGCTTTGTTGACATACGTGACTTTACCGAAAAAACCAAAGAGTATGAATCCTTGCAGTCACGAAAGCTTCAAATCTATAATGCATACATTTAACACAACAATACAAGGGATGCTGCCTTGGTGTTATTGTTAGCAGACTGGACTTGCAATGCAATGGTTGGGCTGATTGATTTGATCTTTGGGCACGGTGATTGAGACAATGGTGCATGTTTCTTAAACCATCCGACCTCTATCCACCCAGCATAATAGATGGATCCACCACAATTTGGCGGTTCGTGTGTTTTGGATGTCTGGATACCATGGAAAGTCGACCAAATATCCTCGAGAGAGGCTCTCCAGAGCTCTCATTAGTGGAGGTCCTTCCACCAGCAGTGGTTGGCTACGTCCGGTGCGAAAGAAGTTCAGCATACATACGAGTATAGGGAATGTACCTTTACCATAAAATCAAATACATTTGAAAGCTATAGTATCTTTACTGTTTCACGATAAAGTAAAACGATAAAAAAGCGGTTGCGTGAGTGGACAACATTGACTTCGGCAAAATGACAACTCAAAAATCTGTCGACGGGAGAAGAGAAAAAAATAGCAGCCGTGTTTGGAATATGATTGAGTTGCAATGAATAAGCACATTTCATAAGCAAATGCCCACTGAGCGAACAGCTGGGAATACTTGCTGGCTTGGTAATAATATATGGGAGCAATTTAAAGGCTTTTCCATCAGGAGCTGTCACTCTGCAAGCCGCTTAACTACGGGCGGCTGAGGTTAATCACATCACTGCTAATGGTCGTTTGTACATAATTTGCTGAAAGTTCGTTGAGAGCAGCATACCCTTAATTGCTTGGGTTCCGATGCCTGTCATTCTGTTTGGATGGGAGCAATGGCAACCATCATTTAACACTTAACCAGATTTACCCATTGGTTTTAAAATAAGCCGATCTAATGCCCGTGTGTATATATTTTGCTTTTAATATCAGTTCCATTATGTAACTGCAATACAGTGCTGTGGTATGAGTATGTGCTCTTCCGGAATTAATGAATAAATATCATCACTGCTCTCATATATTTCCCAAACGATATTTAATTTTACACGGTATCAGATTATTTTTGTTGTCTCTCCAAATGTTTTGCGATGTGAGTTGTTTGCAATGGATTAAGTAGTTAACATCTCGCCATGATGTCGTGAAATAAGCTCCCATAACGACTTGACCACCACTACCACCACCATTCTCAAATCCTCCCCAAAAGCGGTTTTAGTAACTGAAATACTTTTACTTCATGAAATTGGTCTCGATCAGTGAATGTTAATAGGCGAGACAATTGCTGGTCTGTGTTACTTTGGGGTACAACGTCTGGTGACGGGGAAAAAAACAACACGTAGAGTCGATCCAAAGGAATAATTTAAGTGAAAGCATTGTACGCTTTCTCAACCAATCTAATTGTCACGGTCATAAACACAATTGCATACGTTTTTTTTTTAATACATCATGTAGGTTATACCTGTATTGGCATTTTCTTATAAAGTATTAAAACATTGCTAAAGGTCAGAATATTGCACGCCACATGGACAAGAATAGATGTTGAATGATTACGGGTTGAACGGTATGTTTTGTATTATCCATTACATTGATTGACAAGATGTGTGTGTGTGTTGTGTTTGTGTTTTTTTAGGTTAATATGGCCATCTGTATTCTGGTGTTCAACAAATTAGTTTCCAAGGAGGGTATTCCAGACAAGAAGTTGAAGCACACGGCTAGGTAGGAGAATATTGAAAAACAAGAGATGCGTTATTTTTTACGGAAATATATATTTTAAAAACAATAATAGTGGATGTTAAGTTTTCAAGTATTTTATTATTTATGCTCATGATTACGACGTAAAAAAAAAATAACGTGATTCACATTTTCACATGGTTTTTTTTTGTGTTTTTTGGTTGTTTTGTACTTTTTTAAGTTTCCTAATCCCGTTCTTTATAATTTAGGAAAAGTGATGCGCGATGCTATGATTGCGGTTTTGGTTGCACGTCTTTCTTCTTGGCATTGCTTGTGTTGGTATTTTTAGGCTCCAACCATTTTGCTTTTGGTTTTTTCTTCACTTTTGTTTGCAGTCAGATGACACTTCCGCATAACGGTATGAAGGTCAAATGTTCCAAGTGTGGAGTTGTATCAGGGAGCTCGTTATCAGCCTCAACTGCCAGTAATGCCATGTTAGTCTTTTTTTTGCACACGACAGCTATCACAGTGCATGCACAGCACCGCCCGACAGTTCTGGGAGGGGGAAAGCGAAGGTTGTAACCAGTCAAAAAAATGTAAACGACATCCCCGCACGGTCACCACATCACAAGTGCACAGCTCCGCGAGTGCTGTTATGAATTTCGCAATCGTGCTGCGCAAATTATCCAGGCTATTAATAACGCCCGCTACTGTTTCCAGTTTTCGCTTTCCTTCTGAACCTATTACTGCAGCGTACACTTAATGACATCGTACGAATATGCGATATTTTTGTTTATATATATCGAAAAATAAAATTCGTAATTGTGCACAATTTACACATTTTTCTGCAATTGAACGCCTAACAAATAAAAACACGTTAACATTTTTTTAAAATGTCATGCCGCAGCTGTAAGCACGCTTACCAACAGAATCGGGCGTAAACGTCTCATTTTCTGCCCAACCACTGCCCCCACCCACCCACCCCCGCCCCGCTGAACCCCCGCCACCCTGATGATGCCCCCTCTGCCTGGTTTGGTGGTGGCATGCAGGGCCTCCCTGTGGAGCTCGTGTGTCGTGCTGCCCCTCCTCGCCCTCACTTGGATGTCTGCCGTGCTCGCCATCACCGACCGTCGCTCGGCCCTCTTCCAGATCCTCTTTGCCGTCTTTGACTCCCTCCAGGGGATTGTCATCATGGTCGTCCACAGTTTCCTCCGCAAGGAGGTCAGGCGGGGGGACGGGATGTGTGGTGGGGCGGGGCAGGGCACTGAACGATAGAATAAATCCGCTCTGTGGAGTCTCGCTTCGTGGATCGGCAGCGTTAGCCATCCCTTGCGTTCGCCGCGTTGCCGAGTGGCTTCATCCACCGTCACCGAAGCACGCCTTGTAGGTATCGTGGATGGCCACGAAACCCACGATACCTGCAGCGCTGCTGTGGCTAAGAGGAACCCATGAAAATTTTGATAAAAAACCATGGCATTTTTTAGTACATATTCTTTCTCCCTTCAATACGTGGCGTGCTGATTATACGGATGATGGGACCTTTATATACAGAGTAGTTCGCAAACAGTAGACTAACTGCAGAGTCAGTTGTTGTGTAGATTTTATTTAGTTACCATATGGTAACAAATATTTCGTGAAGAAGGGGGGGGGTGAATGCTGTGGATCCTCTCTCTAATCTGACAAATGTCCACAGCAAAGCAATCACTTGTAAGATAGCCCCAACTACCCAAGTGTAATTGTGCCCCTGCAATAAAAATAGACGTGGTGGATGGTGTAATTAATTAACTCTTCGGCTACTTCCATTACTGATTATAATTTAAGTGGCAGCTTGGCAGCAAAACAGATGGGCTGGTGGTCTATCAAAATGGTAAATGAATCTTTCAAGATGTGAATCGGGCTCACATGATCCTAAGTCATAGGGAAAAGTTCCATACGTGTTATATTTTCGCTTATATATTTACATTGAGCTGTGAAGAAATACGGAATGTTTCAGCATTCATAAATGTGTCCTTTCCTCGTGTTATATTAATCTGGGAATTTAATTTGTGGTCACTGGGTGTTTGAGTTTGAAACAAGATTAAGTTTAAATGCTGTCCACTCATGCTTGGCAGAAATATGTCTCAATGTCCCCTCCGCATGAAAGTCTCAAAGACACCCAGGCGCCAGCCTGACACAAGGCGAGAGCTGACACCATTGATGTTGACATGCCCATGCCATGATGTTGACATGCCCTTGCCCTGATGTTTGTAATTTAAATTTTCCAGGTACAAGATGCCCTGAAGTGTAGAATTAGAAACACGGCTGACCAAAGCAATGGGGAGTCAAGTGGAACATTTCCAAACGGTCATGCTGAGATTTTGGTAAATCCACCATTAACATTTAATCCTCAGTATTAGTGGATTGTTGGTTTAAGCTTTCAGTAAATGACCTATATTTTATCTCAAAGTGTTTTAATGTTAAGCTGATTAATTTTTTTGCAATGAATTCTTCTTTTAAAACAGTTGCATTTGTGATGTTTCTGACCCAATTTTTGTTTCAAATTTGTTTACATAGTCTGACTTTGAAAAGGATGTTGAAATGGTTTGTAGATCAGGTGAGTTTTTTAGCTTAACATTTTTTGCATTATTTACACATGTATTTTTATTTGTGTAAACTGGAATTGCTCATTACATAAGTGAAACAAAATGCCTACCATGTTCTCTTAAAATATTGTTCTGCTTACTTTGCACCGCTCATGATAATCCGTTTCATAATTTTAATGTAGTGTAACTTATGAATGTATAATAATGCATTAGCCTGTAAGTGTAGGTCAAAGTACCCTCCAAAGTAGCTCCCTAGATTCCTCTCAAATGGAGGACTATTCCGCCGGCAGTGGCGTGAGACAGAAATTGCATTGAGGCACCTTTACCCTCTATTTATCTTTTTACCTAATAATTGATTGTCCTTGATTTCAGATGCATCGCTATATAATTCAACTTATGAGCCGCTGTTATTTGTTCTCACCATTGCCCCCAGTGCTTAGCAAGGATAGCAGCATAAGTCGGACGGCCACAATGACCACGTCGATGGCCACGGACATCCTCCCGGAGCAAACGAGCCTGGAGAAGCCCGAGTATAACCCAGAGGTGGTGAGCCAGCCGGGCTACCTGGTGAGCAATCTCCCAGACATTCAGCTGCAGCAGCTGTCCACCTCCGTGCTGCCCGTGGGCATGAACGATCTCGGCAACTACCACCACCTGAGCATGGAGATGGCGAGCGGGGAGCACGGCCCCGTGTACCTCTGCAAGGGCGAGAACACGCAGGACGTCGAGTTGCTGCGGGCGCAAGAGCGGGCCCTCGCCAGCGACTACGTCGTGCTGCCGAGGAGCGCGCCGTCCTCGCAGGGCGGCGGCCGTGACGGCTTGGAGGGGAACGTCGACGGGGCCGCCCTGCGACGCGTGGCGCGCTTCGACGAGGGCGGCGCCGAGCGTCAGCCCACGGGCGATTGCGGCATGGACCTGACGAGCAGCTTAATGGAGGCCGCTTCGATGAGGCACCAGGGTGCCCCCGCTTTGGAAGCGGCGGCTCATTCGTCCTTGAGATTTGGCTATGGGACTCTCAACAGAGAGATGCTCGGCCAGGTTTTAAGGAGCGAAACGAGCTCGACGGTTTCTCTCAACTCCTTGGAGGTATGTAAATAATTGTTTGAACCGCCGTGTAAAAAAAAAAAGTGGCTTAAAGAGGAAAAGAAAATTGGTCTGGCTGGGAAAATGTGCTGTTTGTTCCCAGTGTTTATTCCCAAAAGCGATGTAATTCATTAGCATTTAAAGATGTGCTCTTACTCGCTTGTAAATGATCAGTGGCATTTTTTGTATTTAATATTCCGCACGTTGAAAAAACGTCTATTTTCACATGATGCTGATGTATCTCGTATAAATTTTCAACAGCTGCACTCAGGATCATTTAATCTTATGTAGCCTGTTGTGTTCCCTCCATTTCAGAGAAGAAAATGTAAATATTCAGAATTGGATGTTGAGGTGAGCAGATGGTTTTTGCTTACGTGAATAGTAATGTAATTTCTCTCATGCAGTTCAGTTTACGCTTAATCAGGAGGAAGTGCAAAGCTTTCTGATATTACGTGAACCAAATATGACTTTCATCATGACGGGTTGGTTTTCATATGATGGAGAAATTGAAAAGTGTGTTCCGTTTATGAATAAAATACAAACACGTTTATTTTTGCGATTAAGTCATTTTTACGATTTAATATTCTGTGCGTATCGACCAAACGCACGTTTGATACTTATGATGACCCTATGGCATACCCAATACCAAAACCAAATGGTAAAATACGTTGTGTGCATTTGAGTTTTGCAGATAGAAATTCTGCATCACATATGTTGGCAAAATTACACACTTGCTACTGCCACTGGCCACTAACTCTTAAATTTTAGCCCTTAAAACTCAGCTCCTTACTAAGCAAGCAGCCCTCTCCGAAAGTCAATTTGTTGACTTCTGGCAGATTCATTCTCCAAATTGAACACTTAACCCAAAAGCCATGAGGGTCGGTGGGAGGGGGAGAACTTAAAAGCATGTGTCTGACTAGCATTTTATTTTGAGCTATTCCATTGGTTATTGCTTTCAATTATTGGATATATTTAACTGGAAAATAAACTAATACATTGTGTGTATGTATTGAGTGATGCATCACATCCCTCAGGTATGTGGCCGCTATAAATATCCACGTGGTGATAGCCAGGTCGCTTTTGAAAAAAAGCTACGTAGCTCAGTGGACCTTGCCTGGTAAAATAAAATATTGTTTAGTTAAGTTAGCACACTCCCTCATTGTGCACCACTGCACAATAGGCATGTCCACTCCTACCACTGGCATTCACATTTCACCTGCACTACAGGTTACAGCTCTTGCATGACCTGCTCGGGAACGCGATATCATGTGCCAGGAAATAAACATGTATTTGTTTCACAGCCTTGACGAACATAATAGCCCTCGTTGTATACTCATCTCTTTGTTTAGAAAATTATGCGTACACGCAAGAGGCATTTAGACATGTTCCAGGATTTGAACCAGAAGTTCCAGCACGTCAACAAAGACAGGGATATCTCGACGGTTGATCTCATGGTAAGAATTGAAGAGCTGTAAGTAATCTCTAACAATGCAATTCATTTTTACAACGCTCAACAGTATTATTTTCTGTTGTGTATAATATGGTTGAACGTTAAACTAAGACCTGCAGCTGACAGAACGCCCTTGCCTCTTAACATCTGGCACTTCATCTGTATCGGTTTAAGCAAGCCTGATGAGATGCTGAATATCAAACCTGGTCCAAAAATTGGCTTATATTGGCCCAATTATGCTGAAATGAGGCAGGACACATATGTGAAGGAGACGCATTATCTGCTTATTCCCTCGGTGTTTTTTGTAAATTTGCTCTCTTGTGGTTTTATTTGAATAGAAATCGAGCCAGAGGTGGAGTGTTTCTTCAGCAGGAAGTGAAAAGGTAACTTACATTCATCACTGCAAATGGAGGCAAATCTAGCCGTCTGATCATGAAAATGCAGTCAATGATGCAATGGAATACATTTGTGTTATGCTATTTGTCGTTTCGTATATTGTTCATTGGGATGCTGCCATTGTGTTATAGTGAGAACAATGGACAATCCAGAGGTCGCAAGTATGATTTAATCTCCCGGGATGGCAGCTGAAACGACGATGCAAGTTTCTTAAATCCCCCCCCCACATCTGTCCACTGAGCAGTATAGACGGCTACATCAAAGTTAAACGATCAGCAGGTCATGCATGACGAGACAAAGACCAGGCACTCCTACCACCTTCCAATTCGTCTGGCCAGTGTGAAAGAGTAGGCCAAATACCTTATATAGCGATTCTCCAGATTAATCAATTGTAGGGCTGCACTTTTACCTTTTCTGTTTTGTAGTCTGCTGGAGATGTTGAGATATATTTGACTATCCCGATCGATCAATTGTGCACCATGACCATGCAACTCATGGACCACCCTGATTCGCATCCACTGCACAAACCGTGGCAGATGCGGAGAACTGATGCACAAGTGGAAAATGAAAAACTCTCCAGAGTGCGACTGTGGTCACCCAGAACAGACCGTACAATGTATAACGACACAATGCCCTCGATCCACAAATACGAAGGAGACATCACAGCGACACACTCCGCTACTCCTGCCGCAGTTGACTGGCATGACCACCTTGAATGTGAAATTGTATTCGTTGCTCTGCATCTACATCGGCCATACGAAAGACAGAATTGTGCACCGACTCTAGCGTCATCTGTAAGCCTTGCTCAAGTTTTGTTTGAATTTAAAATGTGTTTAAATTTGTCACAATTGTCCTATTCCTATATCCAACTGTATAACCCAGGTTGCTCTGAAAAATGAACTCTTGTCTCAGCTCTCACTGGGTCATAACCTGGTTCAACATTAAAGGATCTGCATGCTATATTCCATTTCCCATGAAGCCATATTTGGATGGCTTCATGATCGAATCTTTGTTGATAGCCAGTGGGTTTGCAAAGTACCATCGTCTTAGAGAAATCAGTTTCGTGTGAGCCACCTGCATTAAAATAATGATCAGCCACGGCAGAAGTATTGGTCCTACCGTGTTTCATGTCATCAGCCACTTTGGGTCATGACTTGATTTGTGTTTCCATGTTATGTTACCCCAGGGCACATATGCCCCGCCCACTTCTTTGAGCCGCCGGAGCTCTTGTGCCACGCCCATTTCTGAAAGCTTTATAAACGGTTGCCTTCGGTGACTTTCTCCCTCTTTCCTTCTGAAGACGCTCGCTTGTGTTGTGATCGAAACGTCGTGGTTTTTATTTTTATTATTTTTTTCTATCTACGTGACTTTACCGAAAGGACCAAAGGATATGGATTCCTGCAGTCACGAAAGTTTTAAATCAAAATTTTTACGGTCTTGTTAAAGAAGCCAGTAAGATACATTTTGTGTGATTTACAGACTTGTAGAAGGGGAATAGTGGCAATCCAAATTACCATATCTGTTACATTAGATTCACGACTGTGTTACGCATGCATTACACATACCCCAACCCCCATCACTATTTCTGCCCTAAAACATGTATTGCATGTGTAGTACTCTTTGTTTTTTTTTTGGTAAAGTCACGCAGGTAAAAACTAAATAAATAATAAATGATAAAAATTCGGGAATGAAAACAACTAAATTCTTTTTATTTATTTTTTACCTACGTGACTTTACCGAAAAAACCCAAAGAGTATGAATCCTTGCAGTCACGAAAGCTTCAAATCTAGAATGCATGTGTAGTGTCAACAATTCAGAGACAGTTTCCACGTTCTTGTTCGCACACTCTCCACAGTAGCTCAGCCTAGCCTGTACATTACCCTAGCCATCTAACACTGACGGCGCTGACTGAGATAGCCAATTACTCTCCTTCGTAGCACAATATGCAGCAGAGACGTTTAATGATGACAGCGACGAGACGACAGAAACGACGAGGTGAGTCCATATTCTTGGTTCTTTCGGTAAAGTCACGAAAGCTTTAAATCAGAGACAAGTCCACTCCCAGAACCGGCAGCCTCGAGCCCCCGCTGTCGGCTCCTTTTATGCTCCCAGCACGGCCTGGCTCCGCCCTGAATGCGCCTCCATTTTCGAACCCGCTACAAGGTTCTAGGGGCCTCCAGACGGGGTCCTTCGTGACCCTTGACCAAGTTCCTCCCCTCAGTCCTACCCCAACCCCTATCACTAACTACCCCTACCCCAACCCCTATCAGTACCACTACCCCAACCCCTATCACTACGACAACCCCAATCACGACCCTAACCCATGCTTAACCTCCCCCACCTTTTCTCCTGACACCATAAACTGTCTGAGTACTTTGAAAAACCCCACCCTGTAAAGTGCCTTGGAATAAGGCGTTATATAAAATATATAAGATTCGATTTAGAGACATATCCTGGAACAAGACAGGCTCGAGCAATAACGACTGGAAACATGTTTTTTTTTTTTTTAAAAACGGCTAAACGAATTCAACGATAAAAGTATGTAATTATTTTTTTAAATATAATTTCTTGCTTCTTTGATTCTGAATAAAAGAAGAAAATCATCGCTCCTCTACTTTTTTACATTCAACTCCTCTCGGGAGGGGCAATTATGTTAAAGACAGTATATTTGTCATTTTACGTTGATTGACTCTGTCATATGTAATGCCAAGTCATCCCCGGTGGCAATACATCCTTTTAAAAACAGAGAGCTCGCTTGGACGGGTGTGAAATTCGTAACTCGAGACGGAGCTCCAGCGGGCGTCGTCTGCCTCGCGTGACATTAAAAAGCAATCCTCAATCATCTCGCTCGTTCATGTGCCCCCTTCTGCCCCCTTCGCTGCCCTGCAATGGCCCAGGAGAAGCTGACCCCGAGCCGCAGCGCGTGGGACGGACAGCGCAGTATGTCGAACCACATGTCGCCCGCGTGGAGCGGCCTGGCCTGCCAGTCGCAGCCCGGCGCCGCCGAGTGGGAGAAAGCCGTTGGGCCTCTGCCCCTGGTGGCCCACGAGGGGGACATTCAGACGGAGGTGTAGGAACGTGGCGACGTCTTGCACGTGTCTCCCCCCTCTCCGCGACTTGGAGGTGTACAGAGCAAGAGGACTTTTACCGAACGAACGTTGTGTTTGATACCAGGCCCCCGTGTCCTGCTGTTGATCATGATTGTGCTGCTTTATAAATACACGATGCCATTTATCATCCCCCCCCCACCACCACCCCCGTCGAAGCAAATTGCGTGGTTTTGTTTAGTTGAATGTGTTACAGCGTTCTAACATCATTTTTTTGTTGTTGTGCCATTTGAGTTGATATATTACAAATGTTAGGAATGAAATTCACCCGAATAGTTTTTTTTTCCTATCACTGCAATTTCAGTATCTTGCAAATATCTAAATTTTACTTAAGGTATGCTGATATGTCGATATATTAAAGTTACTGGTGTATACCAGTATGGTATTTTTTTAATATATATTTCTGAAAATATTAAAAAGCCACCAATGTGTTGTGAAGTAATGTGGAATAAACGTGTTTCATATGGTATATTTTCCAACATTGCCTTACATAAAATCCTATCGGGCAGCCAATGAATAGCATTTTAAACATCCTTGTTTGATCCTTATGCACATGTAATATAGATTAAGACAGCATTCTATAGAAGAATGTACACATTTAAAATTTGCATAAGATCACGTGGGGATATCCTTAAACTCTTTAAGGTGGTTATGTAATGGACTGGAATAAAGTAAACATTTTTTTATTTTTTTTCAGATTGTTTATTTTATTGCAGGAGATGGTACGTTTACATAAGACATGCAGTGAGAAAAAGATACCTAATATATATAAAAAAATTACTACCTTTGGATACAAATAGATATGATTAACCTTTTAATTTGCATTCACAAAATATGTATAATAGAAATGCCACTGTATATTTACTACAAGAGTCAGCCTTAATTGGACATGCCATCGAATTATAAACTAGAAGGTAAAATGTTATTACATTGACAATCACAAAACAGGTGTGTAATACATGTGCCCATTGGCCCTTTTAAAATGTAGTTTACCACGGAGTATTAAATATGGTGACGTATGATTAGACTTTGCTTATATTTACAGCTTTAATGTGTAAAAAATAGCATAAATTATAACTTTTTAGTTTTGTGTTTGAACTCCCATTTTCAAAAGCATCCTCTCGACTTGCCAAGTTGTACATATAACCTACCTTATACACTGTCAACACAGAGATAACTTATTTTTTAAAATACAATAATATTAAATATAAAGTCTCGTAGATCTTGCAAGTTTTTTTTTTCTTTGTTACATGCTCTTAAATCTTTCATACAGCGACCTCCGTTTGCGTTTGCAATAGCCATGAATAATTTTTTTTGCACAATTTTGCTTTTACAATGAGTAACAAGTCACACGAAAAAACAAACGCTACTTATAAATAGGATTATTAAAATAAATTTAAAAAATCGCTTGGGGCTGATGAATTTTAATTTCTGTAAAAAAATATTTATGCATTCAGCTTTCCATCTGCACTATGGCATACATTGTATAAATTGTGCTAACATGTTTCTTTTTTTAACAGAACAAAAAAACTTATACTATTAAGCAACCTATTGTACATTGATATAATATGTAAGCAGAACATCTAACGGTTTAGTTAAAAAAATAGGATGAGTATATGTTTGGCTGTTTTATTAACAATGTATTATTCAATAGAGATAAAAATTGATTACGTTTTTCCCCGAGCTAATGGAAAGCTTGGGTTTGTCATTTATTTATAGTAGCTTAAAAACTGCTATTTTCTGATGTATGAAAGTTTGTAAGCTGTACAAGGCTTCAGAGCGTTACTAGACATGTAAAAACATGTTTATTAAAATAAATCAATTTATAAATAAAATATATTGTGCCCAAGTTCTCGCAATTGTAAATATTATTTGCACACATGCATATTTATAATTGGGTGTGCAGTGGAAGTCACGTTTGAGTGATTTCATTGGGTGTGTTTTTTGTGGATGCCTGTGCTTTGCTAACTTATGAAAGCCACACTTATTCATCATCTACAAGCTAATTTCCCTGCTTAGGGAGGTAAACGAAGCCATGCATCGAGTGTCTTTGATTGCTATTATTTTTTAACGTACAATAAAAAAAACGCAATCATAATTTCAAGCCTCATTTCAAATCACACGGTACATTAAAACTCATTCAAACAAACGTGGTAATTGTGAAGAAATATGCATGCCATAAAAATTTCCGTAAGGTGCCCTTTCACTGTATTATATAGTTTGTATTTTTTATTTAAAGCTTTCGTGACTGCAGGGATTCATATTCTTGGTTCTTTTGGTAAAGTCACGTTTTATATATATCATTTTATTGTTTCCCTTCTATGTGACTTTACCCAAAGAAGCAAGAATATGTAATATATAGTTTGTGTTGTAATGTTTCCACAATTGCTTCATTTTTCTAGTCATGTCATGAGATGAATGCATTTGCATTTTTTTTTACAAAGCAGTGCATTCCTACTTATTGGAGAACGGCCTATGGAAGTGGATATCACGGAGCTACCACTGAGATCCTCTCAAGTGCCCTATGGTTGAAGCAGTCGGTGGTAGCACTTTTTTAATCTTCTCTGCATATTAGTGTATTGTTCAGTCAAACCAATAGATTAATTCTCAGAGCTGAAATTTAACCGAAATTTGGTGCAGCACCAGGTTTAATGTTTCTTTTTGGATGCTGTTAATTTGAATCGAGATACTAGAATAACTCTAGCTTTTCAGGTAAAAGTAATCGATAATTTAATTACAAGAATTCCAACAACTAACAATATAATCTTCTTTGGTTCTTTCGGTAAAGTCACGTAGAATGATAATAAAATAATAAATTGATAAAATAAAATAACACAATAATATTCTCACGACGTTTCGGCCACAACACAAGCGGCCTTCATCAGGTGAAGGGGGGCGAGACTGTCTGGTAGGACAGCGCTGGAGTGAAAGAGCCACGTTCAGATACGGCCTTTTAAGCTGTGTGAGAGGAACAAAGCGCCTTGACAAAGGAATTAGCATATAATTTAGCATTGAAATGGCTGAATGATTAGCTTGTGACTGGTCACAGCAATAGCTATGTTAAAAGTTAAAGCATACACACCCACAGAGGCACCCATTGTTAAAGGAATTAGCATAGAATTTAGCATTGAAATAGCTAAGTTAAGGCATACAGGTCTTGACAATGGAATTAGCATAGAATTTAGCATTGAGATAGCTGGGTGATTAGCTTGTACCTGCTGCAGAAATAGAGCTTGTACCTGCTGCAGAAATAGCTACGTTAAAGTCAGAGCATACACAATCACCGAGGCCCTTAGTACAAATCAAACAGGAGAATTTAGCATTGAAATAACTAGGCGAATCCAGCATTGAAACAACTGAGTGATTAGCTAGTGACTGGTCACAGAAATGATTACACATTTGAGCTATTCACAGTACTATATAGTGAACCAATAAAAACTAAAATATAAATTACCTTCATGTTATCAATAAACTCTATATTCTCCAATCAGCTAAGCTACCACCAATAAGTCGTTATATATCACAATGCTATATGGCGAAAAAATGGGTGGATTCTTACCCTCAAATTTCAGTACCACGGATAGCTACGGGCCCCGTTCAGACGGACGAGTTCGTCCATGGTCGGAACAGAGGAGGGGGAGAGAGACAGTTGCGAGGCCCTAGTATGCTCCATGTTGTAAAACTATACCATTAACCGTGGTGTGAGAGGTATTAAGAGGCAATGCTGGCGAAAGAGCTGCGGTCTGAAGGTCATCGTAAAAATACAATTAATTAAGAACAGAAATGATTTAAAACATCTTTCCAGTGGTTACTAAGCCTGAATCCATCTTCTGGGTTGAAATTGTCTCTGTGCTTGTATATGTGAATGGCCTCATGAACGAATCTCTCATGGTAGCCGGTTGGTTTGCAAAGAACCTCCGTCTTGGAGAAGTCAATGTCATGTGAGCCCACTGAATTATAACAGTGATCTGCCACGGCAGAGGAGTTCGTCCTACCGTGTTTCAAATCTGCTTTGTGTTCGCGGATGCGGTCCGAGATATGTCTTTTGGTTTCTCCAATGTAGCTACTACCACAGAGGCACTTTAGTTTGTAAACGCCCGGGTACTGTATGTCTGGAACAGCATCTTTTACAGATGGAACTAAATCACGGATTTTATGTACTGTGTTGAATCGGACCTGGATCTTGTGTTTGTTCAGGATTTTGGAGATCTTTTTAGTGACCCCTGCAATGTAGGGTAAGGTGATGGTTTTGAGTGGCTCCACAAGAGGATCCTTTTTCATGACTGGAGTGATGGCTTTGCGGATTGTGTAGTCGGAGTAGCCATTAGCCCTGAGAGCCTGGTGTACGTGCTTGAGTTCACTGGTAATGTGTTCCTGGTCGGAAATGCATTGGGCTCTATGGTATAGAGTCTTGATGAGGGAGTTCTTCTGGGATGGATGGTGGTGGGACTCCGGTTTCAAGTAAGCATCTGTATGGGTAGCTTTTCTGTAGACAGAGTGGCTCATTGAACCATCATGTCTTCTTTTAATTAAGACATCCAAAAAGGGTAGTTTGCCATCTTTTTCGACCTCCATGGTAAATCCAGCGCTGTCCTACCAGACAGTCTCGCCCCCCTTCACCTGATGAAGGCCGCTTGTGTTGTGGCCGAAACGTCGTGAGAATATTATTGTGTTATTTTATTTTATCAATTTATTATTTTATTATCATTCTACGTGACTTTACCGAAAGAACCAAAGAAGATGAATCATTGCAGTCACGAAAGCTTTAAATCGAAATTTAACAATATAATTTCAATCTAATTTACCAAAATGTAGGAAACAATCACTTTTTCCACCTGATACAATAATACTAAATTCTACCTCCTGCAATAGGTGATTTATATGACCAATTGATACAGTATAATTTATCACCAATGCAATGTACATTGATCTAATTAAGAATAACCTATCACGAGGTCTGAGTGTTTGTGAACACCTGGTGATGATGTTTGTAATCCATAATAGAGGTTTTGGGGTTAGATCGCGTAAATATATAAATGTTGTGTTGTTAAAACCCAGCACCACCCGACACAGCCAACTAGTAAGGGTTGTCACGTAAACAGAACGTGACCAATTCGTCACTAGTACAGCACACTGGTGTATTGGAGAACCAAGCCACAACATTTACAATCCAAGTACGATGTTTCGCCAGTAATTACAACCAGCTTCATCAGGCGACAGCCAGATTTGTGGAGAAGTCCACCTGTTTTGTTCCTTATATAGAGGCGTAGATGTGTTGACCATGCTTCTGCACTCTTGCACAATGGTGGGGGGTGATTACTGAGGCAATGTACATTATGCATGTGCGTTATGCGAGCCCTTTGAATTTGTTCTTCCTGTCTATTGTGTTTATTAAAATAGCTCTACCAACGGTAATCCCTATTGAAGTACGCTGCCTTTTGTAGGCATGCATTTGTAGTGGTGTTATTTCACACGGACAACTTATTCTTTTCTCGTGTCACTTTATTCGTACAGAACTCCTCGCGTTCAACACCACGCGTCTCCGTCGCAACTCCTCCGCTTTTACTGCTCGTCTGCTACGTTGCCCTATGCCAGCTTCTCCACTGCCAGCCTCTCACTATACACTCCGCTAGCTTCTCCACTGCCAGCCTCTCACTATACACTCCGCTAGCTTCTCCACTGCCAGCCTCTCACTATACACTCCGCTAGCTTCTCCACTGCCAGCCTCTCACTATACACTCCGCTAGCTTCTCCACTGCCAGCCTCTCACTATACACTCCGCTAGCTTCTCCACTGCCAGCCTCTCACTATACACTCCGCTAGCTTCTCCACTGCCAGCCTCTCACTATACACTCCGCTAGCTTCTCCACTGCCAGCCTCTCACTATACACTCCGCTAGCTTCTCCACTGCCAGCCTCTCACTATACACTCCGCTAGCTTCTCCACTGCCAGCCTCTCACTATACACTCCGCTAGCTTCTCCACTGCCAGCCTCTCACTATACACTCCGCTAGCTTCTCCACTGCCAGCCTCTCACTATACACTCCGCTAGCTTCTCCACTGCCAGCCTCTCACTATACACTCCGCTAGCTTCTCCACTGCCAGCCTCTCACTATACACTCCGCTAGCTTCTCCACTGCCAGCCTCTCACTATACACTCCGCTAGCTTCTCCACTGCCAGCCTCTCACTATACACTCCGCTAGCTTCTACATTGCCAGCCTCTCACTATACACTCCGCTAGCTTCTCTACTGCCAGCCTCTCACTATACACTCCGCTAGCTTCTCCACTGCCAGCCTCTCACTATACACTCCGCTAGCTTCTCCACTGCTTGCCTCTCACTATACACTCCGCTAGCTTCTCTACTGCTAGCCTTAGCACACTCACACTTAGGATTCCGCTAGCCTCTCTACTTCTAGCCTGTCTACCCTCACTCCTCCAACCTCGCCCGTGCCTCCAGTGGGGGGGAATCAGCCAACACCGCTGGAAAGGACGAGGTGTGGAGAGCGGGGTCCCGGACTTCTCGTGAATTCACTATTGTCTTCACTCGAACCAACTCAACTCCTCTGCCTCACACGTTCCCCTTTTATCCCCCTCCTCATTAAGTGCCCCCAGATGGCCCTCATTAAGCCGGCGTCCTCCCCACGCCTCACGCACGTGTTCTCCCCCACGTGTTCTCCCCCACGTGTTCTCCCCCACGTGTTCTCCCCCACGTGTTCTCCCCCACGTGTTCTCCCCCACGTGTTCTCCCCCACGTGTTCTCCCCCACGTGTTCTCCCCCACGTGTTCTCCCCCACGTGTTCTCCCCCACGTGTTCTCCCCCACGTGTTCTCCCCCACGTGTTCTCCCCCACGTGTTCTCCCCCTTATCGCCACTATCTCTCGCCTCTGTGGCGCCTACTCCGCGTTTACATTTGCAGCCAGCCAATCACTGTCTCTTTCCATAATTGCTGGCGTTTCTCTCTCTCTGCTGTCACCCAGGCCACCCGCCTGCACCTGCTTATCTTTAGCTGACCTCACTGTCTGCAACCCTGTACATAATGCAACTGATGTTTGCAAACTCTGCATGCGGTACGCCACTACACATTAAAATAATGTACTATTTGAGTATTCACTTCCACGCAGCACTAAGGCGGTAGCTATCCAAATGGTTAACGTTATTTTGATTTCTTTCAATTTCGATATATGCTCTAATTATTCTTAGCCAGTAGTAGCTAGTTTTGCACAAAACTTAAACATTATCAAAATCAATTGAGTATCCTTGTTGGCACGTGTGTTCTGTTACTGCTGACAGTTGTATTTTGGAGAATTTAATATTTCTCATGTTCTTTTAGTCTTGTGCTAATCATTCGTCCTATTTGCCCAACATAACATTTACCACATGTGCAGTTAATCCTGTACACACCGTCTGTTGGTAGCTTCGGTAATGCACCTTTTGTACCAGATATTAATTTCTGTATTTTATGTACCGTGCCAAATCTGACTCGGATGTTTTGTTTTTCCAAACATCCTGACGAGTTTATCAGTTACTCCCGCAATGTACGGTATTTTGATCGTTTTAATTACTTGGACAGTTTCAATGCTCGTGTTGTTTTATTTGGTTTTGGTATTCGATGCCCTCTTGATTTGTGCATTATTGTGAAGACGAGTCGGAAACTGGTTACGAACTTGTTTATTCTTCAACCCACAGCCACACTCGTAGCTGATCACACTTGTAGCTGATCACTGTTACAACGCTGTGGGTGATCACGATATAATTTTCTCCGATACCAAGGTTCTTTGCAAACCCACGGGTTTTTATCAGAGATTTGTTCACGAGGCAATTCAGATTTACAAACACAGACACAATTTCAACTGAGAAGATGGTTTCAAATTAAGCAACCATTGGAAAGATGTTCTAAATCGAACCAAACATTAAACTAATTTTCAATGGTACAGTATATATATTTTCAAGTAGTGGTACCCCAAACTTTCGCAGCTCTTAAAATTCCCTTTTCACACCATCGAAGTGTATACTCAGTTGCTGTCAATAGCTCAGCTTATTGAAGAATATATTGAGTACATTTATTATATTGATGTAATTTAGACTTAGTTTTTTCACATCGGTTTACTGTACGATAGTTGAGTAGCGCAGCCCCTTTGGCGTCCATATTCTAGGTGCCTCTGTGGATGTGTAAACTTTGACTTTAACATAGCTATTTCTGTGACCAGTCACAAGCTAATCCCTCAGCTATTTCAATGCTAAATTCTCCTGTTTGATATGTAAACTCCTTTGTCAAGGTGCCTCACTTCTCTCACCCAGCTTAAAAAGACGCCACGAATCTTAGCAGCGTTCATTGAAGCTCTGTCGTCCTGACAGTTCTGTTCCTTCACCTGAAGAAGGCTACTTGTGTTGTGGCCGAAACGTCGTTATTTTTGTTTTATTTTTTACCTACGTGACTTTACCGAATAGAACCAAAGAGTATGTCTCACAGCCCCTTTTAAACCTTCCATCTCCGCCCTCATTCTCATACAGAGATGTAGTGCAACCCATAGCGAGGTGCGGGCTTCCTCCTCCACCACTGGCAGCATCACTCCCACCTTCTGTGCCATGGCAAGGAGCCGCTCAGCCACCAGCGATTCCAGACCTGGCTCGTTGAGCCGCGGGAATGCGGCTTCTACCAGCGTCAATAATTCTGTCCTGAAGACCACGAGCGATTCCGATGCTTCCCACTGGCGGTTTTTAAACTTCTGGCGTGCCCCAGACAAAGGGGTCGAACACCTCCACCATCTCCTTGTAGATGCCCTGCAGGGATCCTCTTTTTGCAGGCTGAATCCGGTCGAACACTGCCAGTGCGGGGTCGTCCAACACAGTGAGCAGCATTGTCACGGCTTGTCCCTCCGTCCACTTATTTGCCCGGGCGGCTGTCTCGAACCGGCGGACGAAAGCGCGCCATTCTCCCGATCTGGACGCGGACCTCTGTATCGGGCCCAGCTGGTGGTTCCATTCTGGTCCTCCCTCCGCGGGCTGATTTTCACTCCTGACCTCTGCCCTCGCCCGGTCAGCTGCTCTCCGCTGCGCTCCAGTCGTTAATGTCCCCCGGTTGCCACTGCTGTCGGTGGATATCGGGAGGACAGGCCAGGGTTTTCTTCCAGGTCCCGCGTGGGACGCACGGTCGGCGGCATCACTGGTGCTGCTCCATCCCCTGATAGATGCTGCGGAGAGCCTGGTCGGGAAGGCTGACCGTGGTTCCCGTCCGCTCACCGGGGAGGCGATGCAGCTGAAGTTCCTCCTGCTCGTTCGACCTCAGGACTCAGCTAGCGAAGCAGCGCGGTTACTGCCTCCAGCAGCTGATCCCTAGAGGATGATCTGTGGTGGCGGTAGCGCTGGGTCTCCACCGTCGGGTTGGTGTAGGAAGGTTCCCACATGGGACGAGCAGCTGCCATGGATCCCGCCGATGAGCCGAGGGACGAATCCCGACTCGTCGGTTCCGTTTCCAAGCAAATCTCATCCCGGGCACCTAGAGGGTCTTCTGGCTGAGTCTCGCCCTTTGGGATCTTGCGTCGGCTGAGGTTAGACATCCCACCGATGCCACTAGATGAAGAGGAGTCGGAGACTAAAGCCCTTGTTTATTCTTCAACCAACAGCCACTCTCGTTCCTAAAGCTAACCCCGAAAACGCGTCTCGCAGCCCCCTTTTAAACCCTCCATCTCCGACCTCGTACCCAATACACATCTCCATCTCGAGTCCATGTGACGTCAGTGCCCTTTAACCCTTGACCCCTGTCTAGTGTATTCCCGTGCGTGTGATTGGTGTGTGCTATGCTGAGTGCGGAGATTTCATGTCTGCGTGGTGCAAGTGCGTGAGGATGGCTCGCAGATCCCCTACAGTTGTAACCGTTCATTTGAAGTACTTTTTTAACATGTTGAATTTCACTTCTCAAACTGTCACCATCTGACACTTTCTTAGCTCAATGAATGAGCATCTTGATAAGAGCAGATTTCTGTGCAGGGTGATGGTGTGACTCTGATAGGAGTCAGTATGCATTTTCTTTCGGTAAACACTGTGTATTATTTTACTATTTCTACGCCGTCTGAGTAGAATATCCAGAAATGGTAGACTTCTGTCAGCTTCCACTTCCATGGTGAACTGGATGGATGGGTTTTGCAAGTTGAGACGATTTAGAAATGCGTTCAGTGTATTTTTGCCGTGTGGCTAGACCACCAATGTGTCATCCACATATCTAAACCAAGCAGATGGTTTTATTGTGCTCCACAAATCTGGCTGTCGCCTGATGAAGCTAGTTGTAATTACTGGCGAAACGTCGTACTCAGATTGTAAATGTTGTTGCTTGGCTCTCCAATACACCGTTGTGCTGTACTAGTGAAGAATTAGCATGTTCTGTTTACGTGACAACCCTTACTAGTTGGCTGTGTCGGGTGGTGGCGGGTTTTAGCGACACATTTATATATTTACGCGATCTAACCCCAAAACCTCTATTATGGATTACAAACAGCATCACCAGGTGTTCACAAGCACTCAGACCTCGTGATAGGCTATCCTTAATTATATTGAAGGACGATACTCACCGTTGCATAATGACCATTAGCCCCAGAGCTTTGTGGATGCTGGAGGAGGCAGAGCCCCCCCCCGCCCCCCCTCTTCGAGTCAAGCCGTAGAATGTTGGTACATTATTCGACGGGCGCCGGAGCCTTCCTCGTACACAGTGGCGACGAAGGTAAAATCTGGTGCCATAATAATGCCCGGGCGGGTGTCGGCCCTCCACAATTCTGTACTTTGGGCACTGAGGCGCCAAAACTCCAATGAGGGCAAGCATGTTGAAAAATAAGATACACTCAATCTCACGTTTCCTCGAAAATGGTGGGTAAACCTTTTGCCGTTGTCTTGTTATGGTTAGAGTGCATTCCTTTACCAAGAGTACTGTGGTGTAATTACGCAACGTTGTTTCCTAGCAAAATAAATTGATAATTCCTTCGTTCCGGACTGGCAAACTAACACCATTGAAGATGTCCGGCATCTATGGTCTATGATGTTGGCCTACAATAGTGCTTGTTGTATTTATGCAAGCCTTGTGTATCTATATGCTGTCTAAAACTGTATATAGCATGATGTGCATGTGTGCATGCCACAGTCAATAATATCCACTCCTGCACATATAATTTGACCTTGCTGCGTATCCAAAGTGGTCATAGTTGTGGGTGTCTGCCCTCCTTTCAGTGCCATTCCATCGCTAGCCATCATCCCCTTCAAGCGATGTTTCCTGCCCAAGCCCACTTTTCTTAACGTCAAGACGATGTCTCCGATGTAGGTTTGTCAAGTCCAATACATTGCGTGTGTATGGCCCCGATAGTTTGACCTTGTACTGGTAGTAACCTCCTAGTTACACCAGCCCACAGGGGATTATTACGTCCGTCCGTCCATCGTGCATCCAAAAATGGGAGGGGTGGGGCTGGGTGGAGAGGGGAGGGTGGGGAGGGGCTGGGTGGGGAGGGTGGGGAGGAGAGGGGCTGGGTGGGGAGGGTGGGGCTGGGTGGGAGGTGGGAGGGGTGGGGTTGGGTGTGGAGGGGCTGGTCACCCCGTGGTGCCCTTATAAAACGTAATGTTTAACCTACTCACGCCGGCTTGTGCCCGCCCTCACAGTCGGGCATATTTGCGGAATACACCACGCCGCCATTGACCCTGGTCACTGACCGAGCAACCCAACGTTCCTACCAGCTCCCTCCGCAGGAATGTGTAAAGGGAGGGCAATGCACAACTCATGAGTGGACATGACAACGTCAATGTTAAAACCGCCACTTCTGTTAAGTAAAGTACCAATTATTTTTTTTTACTTGACTATAATAATTTTGAAGGGGAGCAGAGCCTTCAGCTTCGGGGAAGGGGGGGGGGGTTGTGGTGGGGCTGAACCCCCTTCAGCCCCCCAGGATTGTGGGTCTGATGTGTGACGCATGCACACAGAATACATTGACGCATAATCGCATGCAATGTCACAGCACCATTATTCAATTGTGATATTCACCAATTGGTCGCTCCAGTTACTCCCCGTGGCACGGACCAGTCAATCGCACAGGTTGGCATTCCAAAAACCTGACAGCCCCTGTGTTCCCTTGTTGATATCCCTTTGTTGCAAACCATGTGCTTCCCTTGCTCTGTATTTCTGAGGGTGCATCTCCATCCTTCTTGCTGTCGTTTTATGTTTTTGTGTTCCAATTTGTTAGGTTTGTTTTGTGTGTTCTGGTCTATATGCTATTTGATGGAAGTATGCACTGTTTGAAATTGTTATGCTTTTCGTCACTTGGCTTTGCTGCTTTTCATTATTACGTTGAGTTTTCAAAACATAACCATTCTTGTTGGCCAATTAATTTCACCAGTTTGACCCTGTATCGCTTTATTTACTGCAAAAGTAAATTCAGCTGTAGTTTTCCATTTTTAAATATGTTATCAGCAAACGTATACATGACCTTTGCTTGTTCACTGTTATTACGTTTAGTGAAACGTTGCAGTCTTGTTTGTGCAAGACTGCAATAATTATTTTGCAATTCATTATTATTATAAATATGGTGGCAAATCTGATATGGCTCATACATTCTCCACTGATGTGCATGCCTGCATTGCACTATACAATTTTCAGGGTATGTATGTTATAAGGAATGTATTTATATATAGGGTTTCAGTAGAATATAAGCAAAACGAAAGTCCCGTGCACGTTCATGTGTATTGGAGTTGTTATGCTGTTGGCATAACAACTCCAAAACACATGCGAGTATGTGCAGTATATGTAACAGTCACGAAAGGTCGGCCTGCAACAATGTGATATAAAGAGATTGACGGAAGTAGGATTGCTTTTGTAAAACTGAACTGATAATGAAAAGCAACATATCATTGTGCGACGGCGATGAATGTGTTTTTAATCGGTGAATGTTACCCCCTGCTGTACGTATCAGAAACCTCGACAATGACAAAGGAAATGGGACCACGTCTGATATGTGCACCAAGAAGCACGTGGCGGTGCATGCGTGGAATTACAGAAATATGAACACATGAATCTGGAAGAAAAAAAACAGTTCAAAGTTATACACATGTTATTGACTGAAATGCAGGTATGATGGTTTGAAACCTAACTTTATGATTTTCTGTTTATATTTCAGAAAACCTTAACACGCAATGTGCATTCGTGTTAAATATAATCAGGAGACAATGCCACCCTCGTGCAATGGTTGAACACAGTGGAGGTCACTTGCAATCAGTGGCTCGATGAGATCTCCCGGTGAGGCAGCTGAAACAAGAGGACGAATCAATAATACACATCACAATCAATTGGTAGGTCACGTCTGGTGGGATACTGCATGGGTGCTCCCACCTCTTGCAAGTTGTCTGGCCGGTGTGGAAGACTAGGCCAAAGGGCCGTCTGAAGGGGCTCGCTAGAGCCGTCTCTAGCGAAGGATCATCTGCCAATAATGGTGTGAGCAAAAACATATCAGGCTTGGGCCTTGACCTTGTTATCAACAAATGTAACGAAATAAATGTATATATCACGCTATGACGCGATATCATAAGTGTGACACGAAATTAATCTGTGGACTGGATCTAATCGACGTAGAATCGCACCTCCGATGCGCGAGGTTGGCTACGTACGGTGTGAAAGAAGTTACATGCGTGGAATCGCATCGGGATTTGAAATGACTGGGTCTCATTAGTACCACTTCCATGTATATGATACTTCAATAGCATTGCTATTGGGCCACAACACCTTTTAATTCGCTATTGATTGGATGTTTGCTTTTGAGCGATATTGTTTGGAACAGGAAGTGACAGCTGGTGGTGCAAGAATGGCTTGGTGTGGGCTGCTTGCTTGGTCTGTATACCATTTGTTTTCGAGAACCGGAGCAAATGTAAAACATGAACGAGCCCAAATTGTGACCCAAAACTTTATCTGAAAAAAAGCTCTTAGGATTTTGAAGAATTGACGCCGTGAAAAAAAAGCTAATTATTAATTTATGTTTAAAACTGATCATTGAGTTGGACGGCCCTGACAAAGCGTAGGCCAATAACTAGTGTTATTATGCACAGTGGTGTAGAATCTGATCCAGGGGCAATTAAAGAGTTTTAGTTTAGAGTTTTAGTTTTTGGCAGAACTTTTTTGAAGAGCTTACATAGAGGAGAGCAAGTGTGGCATCATATAAGCCCAGGGGTTTATTTAAGGATGGGGGGGTAAAAATCATAATTGACTGTTCCTCAGTGGTTACTGTTGGCCACAAACGCAGTTAAGTGCTAATGTAATGGTAGGGTTCTGCAGTGCACAGTTGTCAAAAAAAAGTGATGTTAACTTTTTGTCGAAGTACTCCTACCAACAACGCACATTATCCCTTGCTCTCGTACTTTTGCAGTAAATGCCACTTTCAAGTTTTAATCATGTATCGGGTTAATTCCCCCCCCCCCACCGCCCCCCCCCCCCGTGTAGCACCTACGTAATGAACTGCACTGCGTTCACTCGAATGGCTATTGCTTCAAAGCGCTGCGCGTTTAGCCGTCGTAATAGTACTCCCCACAAGATCCGTTACGCCATTAATAAATACATACATAATTAATGTAAGTAATTATAAAATCATTTGAGGGTACAAAAGAGTGTTGATAAAACATTTGCAGCCACGTGGGTGGCAGCAACACTCTGGCTGCGGTGACATTTGGCACAAGACAAGAGTAACACTTCACCCCGTATGTCATTTAACTAAAAGTTTGCAACCACGAAGAAATATTGCACCTCACGATTTAGCGAGCCTCTCTGACTTATGCCCACGGTGGTGTGCAGTCAAGGGGTGAGAGAGAGGCAGCTTTTTTTTCTCATTCATAAGTTAATGAGAACTGAATTTTTTACGCGGATTTTTGTGGTACCACTGAAAACTCTAAGCCGTAAATAATTAAATCCCAAAATGTTGAAATTGACCAAACTTCCTGAATAGCATATTCTTGGTTCTTTCGGTAAAGTCACGTAGAAGGGAAACAAATAAAATAATAAAAATATAAAACAATAAAATTCTCACGACGTTTCGACTGCAACACAAGCAATCATCATCAGCTGTGAAAACCACAGCAAGAAAATTTGAAAAAAGTGACGGTTTTTTAACATTAGCACCACGGAGAGCGATTTTACAGTTTGTTCAGATGGACGAGTCCATCTATGTTCGGAAAAGAGGAGGGGGCAGACGAAAAATAACGGATGCGGTCTGAAAGCCACCTTAAGCGTGATCAATCAATTAAGACCCGAAATGGTTTATCAAATCATTCCAATGATTGCTAAGCCAGAATCCATCTTCTCGGTTGAAATTGTCTCTGTGTTTGTATTTGTGGATGGCCTCATGAACGAATCTCTCATGGTAGCCAGATGGCTTGCAAAGAACCTCTGTCTTGGAGAAGTCAATGTCATGTGAGCCTACTGAATTATAACAGTGATCTGCCACGGCCGAGGTGTTGGTCCTACCGTGTTTCAGGTCTGAATAGCTTCAAATGAATGGTATGTAGGGTATCTGTGGCCCTAAATCAGTCTGGTACGTAGTGATTCACATTAGCACTGAATCATTTCTCCTGCTCCCTGATTCGTAGTGGCACGTACCTGCAATCCAGCACTGTGCATCGAGTTGCAGCAGAATGCAGTACGGCAAAGTGTGGACTGATATCATCTGTCCCTTCGTCACGGGAGGGGAGTTTTGTCCCCTTCACGCGTGTGGGTTTTCTCCGGGTACTCCGGTTCCCTCCCACACACCTATGAACACTCACTAATTGGTTGAAAACATCTTAATATATAGAGAACTGCAGAACGATTGTCGACACCGGCTCACGGCCTGAAAGCCTCTAAGCTTGGTCTGTGTTTCCTTAGCGATTGTGAGATGCAATGTGCATGAATTACGGAGTATAAATGCCATCGTTAGATATTTGTTTTTAGCATTGACTACTCGCAACAGGCGAAGAGTGCTCGGACTTACTTTGGGATACAGAAACAAACACATGGATACGAGAAGATAGGAATAGTCGATGCAATAATTCAAACTGTTACAGAAAGTAAGTGGGCTTGATCAGATCACGTCCATATGAAGGGATGGTGGCTGATAATGAAGAATAATGATGGAGTAGCAGCAAATGTATGGAATGCATCCGAGAGGACGTATATTAAGGATATGGAACGGTAACATTTGCTTGTGTGCAGGTGTTATATCAAGTGAATTATTGTATTACAGAATCGTGAGAGATGGAGACAGCTCATCCAGCAGTCAATTGATCATGGCTGATGATGACTCACTACAATACAAAATAAAGCATAATTAAGTTTACTGAATTAAATTCAATATGAATGTTACTTACACTTGCTCCACCAATTGTAGCTTTAAATTGTAAGACCACATGCCTGAAGATCCAAAATTACTCTGTGGATTGGTAGCACTCGATCAGGAGAATGTGTAATGGTCATAGGTACACCAGCAGTTTGTGTTGTATTTGTGATGCTTGTCCATTGCGAGTTATTTCATATACAGATACAAAAAAAACGCATTTAATACCTATTGCACATTACAGAATTATATAGACATTTCCATAAAATATAGATCTGAAAAAACCCAAAGAGTATATTTTACTGAATTCAAAAGTTGTATAGAAACATGAGAATGTAATTGGCTTCAGTGCTGCATGTATTGTTGTTGTTTTTTCTCTAAGTAATATTTTTCGTATGTTTTTTTCTACAAATGTATCCCCATTGTGCTATTGGTGTCACATCATGAAACAGGAAATCAATTTTGATCTCTCGCAGAGCTGTGCAACACTTTGTGGTAGGGGAACTGCACACGGAAGTAGATATCACAGAGCTACCTCTGGAGATTCCTTCCAGTGATCGCTGGCCCACACAGTAGGGGTTAAGCACTTTCCTACCTGCTCTGCACGAGATTAATGTTCGTCGCATGACAGTCAAACCGCTATCTTCTCAGAGATGGAATCGAGCCAAATTAAGTGCGCAATTGAATTAAATGCGGTGATTTTTTTTGTGCGCGTGAAAGTTTGGTTAACAGGCCTGGGATCATCAACTCAATACACTGGAGAACCCGGTTTCAGTCACAGGTGGCCGCCTGGATCAAATCTAAGATTTTAACTGTGGCAGCTGAATGCCCTGATCTCTCAGCCACCTAGCCAACTTTCGATTAAAATTTTGTTACTTAAATATACCGAAAGGTCATTTTGGCTGAGCTGGAGGAGAAATTAAATTACAAGCCCCATTCCACTGCATTGCTCGCTTTCAGATGTGCTTCCACGGCCGTCTGGAACGCTCTTCCTTCCGCTATTAGGGAGCCACTGGAGCTATGCACTTTCAAATCTAGATTGAAAACTCATTTTTTTAAACTTCTTTTTTTGCGTTTAGTTTTTCCTTACCCCGCACCTCCAATTATCATGGTTGGCTACATACGGTACGAAAGAAGTTCAACATACGTACATCTGCGTTGGAACGACGTGGTCCTTGTGGTGTTATTCAGGCAAGATTTAAACACGTAAGTTATAGTTGTGCGAATGGTAGACAACCTACCGTTTTATTATCACGATGCGCGAATCCGTGTGTATTTAAACTCTTGCTTGAGTCGACATCGTTTGACATATTTTAGTGAACATTTACGGGAGTGAGATATCCACATCATTGCAAGCAGAATCCTGGTTTCCATGTCAACCATTCTTTGCGCCTCCGATTAGCACGGTTGGCTACGTACAGTGCGAAAAAAAAGTCAAACATACGTACATACGACGTACATGCAACGTATATACAACGTCCATGTACACGTATATTGCAAACTGTCGCATGCATCAATATTGTACGAGTTTATGAGGAGGTGCGCAGTGCTGGACAGTATAGGGCCCAGCTGTTTGCCATTTATTGCATTGGTCATAGTTGAGCTCAATGCCGCTCAAAGGTATTGAAATATTTCCTCTTTCACATAGGGATGCATCCCCCCCCCCCCCCACCGCTCCTAAAGTACAACAAAACAGTGAATCTCATGGGAAGACGAATGTCTCATAATACTGGAAGAGGGAAGAACTACACGGTGAATGCATTGTCCCGAGCGGTGGATTTATTACGCAAATGGCAACAATCGTGACTTTTCATGCCGCGAAAAGACTGAAAAGTCCCATGACAGCGACTTAAAATAGAGGACGTTCCTTGGAAAACCAGGATAGGTGGCAATCGTAAGTGAACATGAGGTTAAATTGAACTCCTGAAGCGCAAAAACACATATATAGTATACCTACAATATGTCTGTCTCCTATATAGTATGCGCATTATATAAAAAGGTTGCTGGGATATGCTTGTTAGTTGGGTGTATTTATCATGCGTTCGGAGATATTCTGGAGAATGAAGTGAGTCTCGTCCGTTCTCGTGGTACGCAGACTCTCTTTATAGCAGCTTTGGGGATTAATGGAAATTGCATAGGCCTTTAAGATTCTTTCTCTCACGTTCAGTTAGATGTGGCAAATCTTTACAAATCATCCAACAACACGCGCTCTTTGCGGGCAGGGCAGTGCAGAGGGCGGAGCTGGATGGGCTCAAGGCTCTGCCCGTCTGTCTGGCTCGTATGTTCGCCTGAGCTGAACCCTCGTTAATGCTCGCTTACAGAAGTTGTCCATTTTTAAGACACGAGCCCCATGCCGAATGGCCCTCTTAATAAAAAAATAAAACACATAGTACGAGGTGGATAACACTGACACTTGGGGTGCCACGGTGGCTAGATGTGAACTACTTCGCCATGCTATGGAGGAGGTTGTGGGTTCGATCCTGACCCTGATGCCTGCATATTCTCCCCGTGGTCGTGGGAATTTTTCTCCCAGGTCCTCCGGTCTTTCCCTGCGCATTTCTCAACATGCATTTTGAGTATTTGGTGGTTATACATTTCCACATGATAAGCCATTTAGTTGAGCTATCATCTGTCCAGGTCGATTCTGAATAGAGAGCTCTCGCTCAGTGGGCTTACCTGGTAAAATAAATAAATAAATCTTCAGTTTGAATAATTTATAGTTTTACTTCAAATCGCCCAGAAACCTACACGTTATGTTCCCTCCTGAGAGATATATTTCTATAAACAAGAGGCATTCTGCAACCTTGCCTCCAAATTGTGTGAATTATTAGACTATTTTGGAGAATTCCATACCCGGCGTTGGCAGTGGTGCTTCGCAATCTGGTGAGATAGAAAACATGTTTTAACGGCGTTCGTGACAGAGTAAGCGGTACATTTGTTATCAAGCAGCAAGCCCGTCACCAGGTGTAGCACAGGTGCTAATTTAGTTTGTAAGGAATTGGTCATGAATACATGCATCAACAAGGTGTTTTTAATTTTAATCAACGAATGACCATGGGTGGATAATTTAATCCAGCATGCGTACGACTTACCCACCACATACCTACCAAGCACGATTGACTGTGACTAGACTGGATTCACGAGTTTGAATGATGCCAAAGACCTAGAAGATTTAGTAACATGATTAGACTGCAGTGCACTGAGGAAAACCAACAATGGTAATTGGTTGTATATGTGTAGTGACATAGAATGGGTCACTCGGGTGCGTAGCGCTGCTTACTGGTCGAGAGCAGGATTGTGGGTGTAATAGCCCGGTCCACCAGCAGGGCAGGTGAAGTGTGCCACTGGAGCGTGTAGCGCCGGTTGCTGGCAGAGACGGGGGATCTGAGGATATAGCAGCCGGTCTGCCAGCAGAGCACGTGATAGGCCGGGGTAAGGGATGTAGGGTTAAGGTGACAGAGGGGGACACGTGGGGCGAAACCCAGAACCTTCCGGTCGGAGCCAGGCCACGCTGGGGATGATAAAAGGGAGGTCCCGACGCTGGGTCGAGGCTGCCGTTTGGAATGGAACCCGTCGTGTGCGCAAGTCTTCGTCCCCGTCTTCACCTCCTCGGCGTTGTGGGTCAGGCAGAGTGCCGGCTGTCCTGACCCGTGTGTAGTTGTCCCCTGTATTGGGGAAGTGTAGAATTAACGTGTGTGCCTCCTACTATTAGTGTCTCTGAAGTGATTACTACATATGTATACGCAAAGATTTATACGCAAAGTTCACTGACTGACTGGCTGGCATGATAATGTTCTGGGAGAAAAATTACAAACCTCTCTTGACACAATCAATCACGAAGAATGACAAAGTGAAATCTACAAGCTAAAACTCTACTTAGATTCCAGAGTGCGTCATCAACTAAATTAATACTATGACTGAAATGCAAAAAGAAAATACTGACAATGGACACAAGCCTCTTGTCCATTACAGCACAGGATGGCATGCTATATGCCTCCCTCCGGAACGGCACTGTTCCTGTGGGGCAGCATCAAACTCTCAGACATTATCAACCTAACTTCCTTGGGTTCTGACTTGAAGATGCTTGAAGCAGCTTCAAGCGAAATGTCTTATGTAATTTTCAATTTTCAGCCCTTAGTCAATACACGACGTGATGAAGGCCTCCCCATGCTGTGTCGCCCTTCACATGCTGTGTCGCCCTTCACCACGCTCTTCGTATGTACGTTGAACTTATTTTGCACCGTACGCAGCCAACCGTGCCAATAGGAGGTGCGGGGAAGTGTTGTTCAGTGCGGCTTAGTGAAAGTGATCACAGGACAAGTTTATACTTCTCTTTCCACTGAAGATAGCGAAAGCCGGGATTCAAAGTGAGGCATCCAGGTTCATCGCGTGGTGTGCTAACCAAACAGCCGCCACTCCCAATTAGGTAAAGGTGTGGCCTTCAATTGTTGCTCATGCCACTGCTGACAGAAGAGCCTCCACACTCTCGGGACCTCTGGAGATGTCCTCGATAGGGTATTTTGACCTTCGATTCCATGCTGGTTATCCATATTGGACAAGGTGGAAGTACGATACTTTGTATGCAACCTGACAATCAGATTCTGTGCCCTTGTGGTGTACCCATTAATACTGTTCGGTGGGCAGAACTGGCGGCATTTAAGAGACATGCTCATTGTTTCAACTTCCCCACAATGAGCTTGAACCAGCGACCTCTTGTTTGCAAGGCCAGTGTGCTAACCGTTACACGTGGTAACATACCCTCCCTAAAAAATATATCGATGTTTTGAGGCTCCCTTATAATGAGGCACACATTCGATTGATGCCAGTGTTGTAGTCATCGCAAAGGATTCAAACATGGATTGCAGTAATTTGAAATCTGATTGTTATTTCCATAAAATTGTTTAAAATGTCACAACATTATGCCATTACTGATACAAAGTGTTTTTTTGCAAAGAGTTACCACAAACCTGAGAGCCATATTTATAATGTTTTAATGGAGTTTAACCGTAGCCGGGGGTGAAAGCCCCTTTAATACATTCCTTATCAGAGTACATTTGTACACTTCAAAATATTACGTATTAGCTACTTGCGGGTACATAGCGTGTGCTATTATATGCATTGTCACAAACGGTTTACAGGCCATACAAATAGCAGCGTTCAGTTACAGATAGATGCAGGGCACGACGAGTTAACAAAAATAATAACTTTACACACCCACAGAGGTTGCCAAGGACTCTTATGGTTTGAGTGCACAATCGATCTCGTCAGCAGTCATGCTTGCACCACTGCTGGATGAAAGCCTCTCGCGGCTATCTCTTTCCGACCTTGCGCAAGCTTCACCTTGAGCCCCATCGCGCGCGTGCCCTGGCTCCGTCACTCCATTTGTTTGGTTTGTCCTTTCGTTTTCAGTCCTCCTTTGAAACTAAACTTCGAAACTACACAATGTTTTGTTTTATTTTACCCAGGTAAGGCTCACCGAGCTATACAGCTTTTTTTTTCAGAAGCGACCCGGCGATCACAAGTGATAGCTCAATGGAGTGGCTTATAGCGTGGACATTTATAGCGGCCAAATACTAAAAACGCGTGATGTCAATTAAAAATGGAGGGAAACAGAACGGAGGACCCGGATAAAAATCCACACGACCATGGGGAGAGAGGCATGCATGCATGCTCCAAATATAAAGCAGCAGCCGTCAGGGTCGGGATCGAACCCATGAACACCTGTCTACCAGGCGAGGTAGTTAACATCTCCTAGCCACCGGGATTATGATGAGAGAGAGAGAGACACCAAACTCCAAATACAGCAGCAGGTATTGTCAGGGTCGGGATCGAACCCATGACCTCCTGTCTACCAGGCGAGGTAGTTAACATCCCCTAGCCACCGTGATGATAAGGAGAGAGAGACACACAAACTCCAAATATACAGCGGCCGTCAGGGTCGGGATCGAACCCATGACCTCGTGTCTACCGGGCGAGGTAGTTAACATCTCCTAGCCACCGTGATTATGATGAGAGAGAGAGAGAGACACGCAAACTCCAAATACAGCAGCAGGCATTGCCAGGGTCGGGATCGAACCCATGACCTCCTGTCTACCAGGCGAGGTAGTTAACATCTCCTAGCCACCGTGATTATGATGAGAGAGAGAGACACGCAAACTCCAAATACAGCAGCAGGCATTGTCAGGGTCGGGATCGAACCCATGACCTCCTGTCTACCAGGCGAGGTAGTTAACATCTCCTAGCCACCGTGATTATGATGAGAGAGAGAGACACGCAAACTCCAAATACAGCAGCAGGCATTGTCAGGGTCGGGATCGAACCCATGACCTCCTGTATACCAGGCGAGGTAGTTAACATCTCCTAGCCACCGTGATTATGATGAGAGAGAGAGACACGCAAACTCCAAATACAGCAGCAGGCATTGTCAGGGTCGGGATCGAACCCATGACCTCGTGTCTACCAGACGAGGTAGTTAACATTTCCTAGCCACCGTGATTATGATGAGAGAGAGAGACACGCAAACTCCAAATACAGCAGCAGGCATTGTCAGGGTCGGGATCGAACCCATGACCTCCTGTATACCAGGCGAGGTAGTTAACATCTCCTAGCCACCGTGATTATGATGAGAGAGAGAGACACGCAAACTCCAAATACAGCAGCAGGCATTGTCAGGGTCGGGATCGAACCCATGACCTCCTGTCTACCAGGCGAGGTAGTTAACATCTCCTAGCCACCGTGATTATGATGAGAGAGAGAGACACGCAAACTCCAAATACAGCAGCAGGCATTGTCAGGGTCGGGATCGAACCCATGACCTCCTGTCTACCAGGCGAGGTAGTTAACATCTCCTAGCCACCGTGATTATGATGAGAGAGAGAGACACGCAAACTCCAAATACAGCAGCAGGCATTGTCAGGTTCGGGATCGAACCCATGACCTCCTGTCTACCAGGCGAGGTAGTTAACATCTCCTAGCCACCGTGATTATGATGAGAGAGAGAGACACGCAAACTCCAAATACAGCAGCAGGCATTGTCAGGGTCGGGATCGAACCCATGACCTCCTGTCTACCAGGCGAGGTAGTTAACATCTCCTAGCCACCGTGATTATGATGAGAGAGAGAGACACGCAAACTCCAAATACAGCAGCAGGCATTGTCAGGGTCGGGATCGAACCCATGACCTCCTGTATACCAGGCGAGGTAGTTAACATCTCCTAGCCACCGTGATTATGATGAGAGAGAGAGACACGCAAACTCCAAATACAGCAGCAGGCATTGTCAGGGTCGGGATCGAACCCATGACCTCGTGTCTACCAGACGAGGTAGTTAACATTTCCTAGCCACCGTGATTATGATGAGAGAGAGAGACACGCAAACTCCAAATACAGCAGCAGGCATTGTCAGGGTCGGGATCGAACCCATGACCTCCTGTATACCAGGCGAGGTAGTTAACATCTCCTAGCCACCGTGATTATGATGAGAGAGAGAGACACGCAAACTCCAAATACAGCAGCAGGCATTGTCAGGGTCGGGATCGAACCCATGACCTCCTGTCTACCAGACGAGGTAGTTAACATCTCCTAGCCACCGTGATTATGATGAGAGAGAGAGATACACGCAAACTCCACATACACAGCAGCAGGCATTGCCAGGGTCGGGATCGAACCCATGACCTCCTGTCTACCAGGCGAGGTAGTTAACATCTCCTAGCCACCGTGCCATCTATTTTGTCTCATTCAATCACAGATGCAGCCGACATATACTCTCTAGTTGTCCTTTCAGATTTGGTCCCTATGTAGGCTCTCATTCAATCACATATGCATGCAGTTGTATACGTATCATTAATAAATAAATGCGTTTCTGTTGCCAAGTGGCTTTGTAACATTATTATTTATGGAATGCCGTATTGCCCCCTCCTGATGGCTAAGTGCCGTATCTGCAGGATGGATGGATGTTACAACGAGAATGCGATGCTGTTTTTGTGCTGCAGTGCTAGTTTTCCTAAAAAGAAAGGTTGTGTGGAAACATTGTTGGCGATGTTGTGACGCGTTTTATTTGATGAGTTCGTTATTTTTTTATTCAAAGCTTTCGTGACTGCAGTAATTCATATGCTTAGCTCTTTCGGTAAAGTCACGTTGAAGGGAAACAATAAAATAATAAAATATATAAAACAATAAAATTCTCACGACGTTTCGACCATAACACAAACGGTCATCATCAGGTGTGAAAACCAACGGCAAGAAACATTTGAAAGAAGTGGCGGTTCGCATTTATTTATTTATTTTAAAACGGTGTTTGTATTTTTTTATTTTTTAAAAACGTTAGCACCACGGGCAGCGATTTGGCAGTTTGTTTAGAAGGACGAGTCCATCTATGTTCTGAAAAGAGGAGGTGGGGAGACGAAAAATGTATGTATGCTGTCTGAAAGCCACCGTAAGCGTGAAGAATCAATTAAGACCTCAAATGGTTTATCAAATCCTTCCAATGATTGCTAAGCCAGAATCCATCTTCTCGGTTGAAATTGTCTCTGTACTTGTATAAGTTGATAGCCTCATGAACGAATCTCTCATGGTAGCCAGATGGGTTCGTTATTATTATTGGAAATAGACAGATTGTGGACAATCCCACCACAATGAGAATGCTGAAACTTTAAATTACCAGCTGATGGTTTGGGGGGGGGGGTTAGTTATTTTGAGGATTTGCGAGACAATTGAATGTTAAATCACCATTGAGATGACAGCACAATTTTTAAGTTTCAGTTTATTTATTTTGGTATAGCCCTGTGAGCCATTCGGCTCTTGAATCGGGTGCAACCACAACAAACAAAACAACAAAAACACAAACAAGAAAACATCTTAAAGTGACTATGTGACTGTGCAAACAGAAAATCCAGGAAAAAAAACAGCAACATATTCCTGAAAAAAAGCACCGTACACCAACGCTGTGGGCAAAAAATCCCAGTGGGATGCAAGTCAAACAACAACAACAACCACAAGAAAACTTAGATTAAGGCCATCAGTCTAACTCCGTACTACAACAAAACAAACATGTCCAAACCAAAACACGTTTTCCAAATCACCAAAAAATAAAGCCATAATTGCAACGTAACAGTGATCACAAGGACTGTGACCGATTTTTTACAATAAACTACATAAATAACATGTAACACCACATCCTAGAGCCATAGCTGGCTGAATGAGTTACTCCACAACAACAGAAGCATCAGTCGGAGTATCAAAATTTTCAATGCACCTTAAAGATCAGCACGCTAAATCAAAATACAGATAATACTTTGCAGCGTCATCCGGAGCGAAACATTTTATTTTATTTTACCCCAATGAATAGCAGTGGCAGCTAGGGGTGTACAACTCCTCTAGAGCAGTTTTGAGATAAGATCTCATTGGTAGCGATTCAAGTTGCAGTTTATTGGCAACAGCATTCCAGACCCTGGCAAAGGCCCTTCCTCCAGTTTTTGTACGGCAATAGGGAATGTGAAGCTGGTAAATGAGCGAAGACCTGAGGTCAGATTTGTTCTTTGAAACAGAGAGGAGATCCAGCAGGTAGTCTGCGGTTTTTTTTGTAAGTACATTGTGAATAAATAAGATCTGGTGCACAAGCCATCGAATATTAAGAGGTGTTAAGTTTGACCCAATGTAGAGATCACAGTGGTGAGTCCTATATGGGCAGTTCAATGTAAATCTTAAGGCCGAGTGATAGATGGAATCAAGCGTCTTCAGTACAGTACTTGGGGCTGATTTATACACGATGTCACAGTAGTCAAGTAGAGGCAGTATGGTAGCTTTTATCAATTCCAAACGGAACATTGGGGGGAAGCAGTGCTTGTGTCGATACAGCAAACCAGTTTTTATTTTTGTCTTTTTACCAATATAATCAATGTGATCTTCAAAATTAAGTTTTGAATCCAGGATGACCCCAAGATACTTATAGATCTTGACTTGCTCTATTTGATAATTATTTAAGGAATGTAATTGTGGAAAAATAAATTCCTGCTTTAGTCCTGGTGAGAAGCATAGCACCTTGGTTTTGGAGGTATTCAGGACTAGTTTAAGAGCAACTAGCTGATGTTGTAGTTTGTTGAAATCACCCTGTAGCTTAGCAATCACGTCATCCGGAGAGCGGCCAGCAGTAATCAGTATCGTGTCATTTGCAAAAAGATTTACCCTGGAATGATCCAGGTCAGTGCCCAAGTCATTGACATAAAGAGAGAATAAAAGGGGGCCGAGGATGGAACCCTGTAGAACCCCTTTTGTTATCTTAACACTGTTTGACCTTCGACCATCTGTGAATACAGTTTGGATGCGAGAAAAGAGGTAATTTTGTAACAATTTGACTGCGTTTTCGGAAAAACCGAGGCAACTTAGTTTACTAAGCAGGGTGTTGTGGTCTACTGTACCAAAAGCTTTGGACAGGTCTAGAAAAAGACAGGCATAGTACTGCTTATTATCAAGGCTACTGTACATGTGATTCAGAGAGTCTAATGCAGCAGATGTGGTGCTGTATTTTTTTCGGAACCCAGATTGTTTTAGATGTAGTAGATTGTTGGTGGACAGGAAACTGCTAATTAGGTAGGTCATTAATTTTTTCAAAAATTTTCATCAACGGGGACAAAATTGAGATAGGTCGGTAGTTATATGGATCATCTTTAGGGCCCCCTTTGTGAAGTGGACGGACATAGGAATGTTTCCATTCTAGAGGATCTGATGCTTCTTTGATGGACAGGTTGAAAATATGTGCTATAAACCAAAGCCGTCCTTTTTAACACAGTTCCGTCATGAAGGCCGTTGCAGAGTTACCGGAAGGTATGATTTCCAGCTAAGGCATCATTAGAATGACGCCTTAGCTTCCACAGTACATCACAGTAATGTGCTTCTGCAACTTAAGCGTCAGCCCCGAAGGCCGTGAAAATGTCGATGCCCCAAAATCGCTCCAAAAATTGTTCACCGATTGCCCGCCCCACTGTGTTTTACCATGGCAAAAAAATGGGAGGCCGTATTCTGTGTTTGTTACATTTTAGCAAAAAAAAAAATCGCTTTTCAGCTCATTTTTTCCCCTCCATTAACTCTGGTTTTCTCTTTGCATTGATTGATCGATCACCGTGCAATTTAGAGTCGCTTCAGTCGAGGCGTATTCATTGCGGGGAGAAAACGTGAGCAGGTTAAATTACAGAATTTTCCAATTTTACACTTGATCACATCATCAAAGCTCGTCTCATGCTTAATGAGAAAACAGCACCATACATTTTAATTACCGTTGAATATTTCAAGATGAAACTTTATTTTTTGCCAATTACTAGGTGTAACTGTTTGGAATGAACGAACAACTTTCTTAGACGAGTTATGAAGCAAGAGATAAGCACGGCTATCGGTAAATACTTTTTTACACTGAGATGTAGTACTGCATGGCGGCATGTGACGATGTACGTGGGGGAAGAGCAGAAACCGAGAACCAGTGACACGCGGCTGCCTTCATTCCATCAGTGCATAACAATGCAGCAGGCATTCATTTACGGAAATGTGCACTTGAGCGTTGGGTGACAAGAGGGTTAATTACCCACTAAGATGAACCAATCTTGTTTTCCCCGTTGCATTTTTACTGCCTGGGCCAATGAGCTAACCATTTTTTTCCAAGGATAAAAGCAATCCCATTGTAAAATTGGACCCACCATGGACTCCATTTAGAATGTCAACTCCAAATTTCCATAATTTGCTTGAAAAATGACAGCAGATTTTAGTGCACTTATAAAAGATACACGCTTATACCTATGCCGCAACGGTTATGGTTCATTTCTCAAATGTGTTCAGAAATCCACGCGCATCTTTAAATGTGAGGTGGGGGAGGGGGCCACACGTACATTTTGTCGACCAATTTCCATGCAGGCCGCAATGAACGCAATGTTACATTAAAACAGGACAAATTGTGAGCATTGTTTATATAAAGCAGCAACATGATAACGCATTGGTTGTAGGAATAATTAACGCGCAAACACCATCTATGTCACACTTCTTCAGGACCTGCTGGTGTTTTATTTTTGAAGAATTCACGAAGGCTGAAGGCTTTCTACACGTGTTTACCCCTTGTTTTTGTTCGAAACTTACGGTGTTCTGCGCTATTTTACCCATCTGTTATGTTGGAGAATTTTCTCATTTTTCAGATTCGTTGACTTGATGCGCTTCTTTAATTAAAAAAAGCGCAGTTTCACGTCATGTCGCCGTGCGAGGCGACGCTTTGTTAGGCGCTTGCCCCTTGTCGGGGTGACGATCTGCCGGTGCTGCGACGATGTTGCGCGCGATCTTGTGTGCGATGTTGCGCGCGATCTTGTGTGCGATGTTGCGTGTGATGTTGTGCGCGATCTTGTGTGCGATGTTGCGTGCGACGTTGCGCGCGATCTTGTGTGCGATGTTGCGCGCGATCTTGTGTGCGATGTTGCGTGTGATGTTGTGCGCGATCTTGTGTGCGATGTTGCGCGCGATCTTGTGTGCGATGTTGCGTGTGATGTTGTGCGCGATCTTGTGTGCGATGTTGCGTGCGACGTTGCGCGCGATCTTGTGTGCGATGTTGCGCGCGATCTTGTGTGCGATGTTGCGTGTGATGTTGTGCGCGATCTTGTGTGCGATGTTGCGTGTGATGTTGCGCGCGATCTTGTGTGCGATGTTGCGTGCGACGTTGCGCGCGATCTTGTGTGTGATGTTGCGCGCGATCTTGTGTGCGATGTTGCGTGCGACGTTGCGCGCGATCTTGTGTGTGATGTTGTGCGCGATCTTGTGTGCGATGTTGCGTGTGATGTTGCGCGCGACGTTGCGCGCGATGTTGTGCGCGACGTTGCGCGATGGTTGAAAAAAAATAATCATTGTCCGTGGTTAGCGATAAGAATTTACGTGGCGAGGACAATGCTGATTATCGCTTGGGCTGGTTACGTATTGTGCGAACAAACGCGGCAATCGCTGTGCTCTTTCATTACCTTTAATGACCCCAGCCGCATCAGGCGGGACCATTAATATGTTCCTAATGGAGTAATTAAAACGGAGGCACCTCCTCTTTAGGCTAGTCCGGGTGAAGAACAAGCTCCACTCCCCACAAATTGTATGCTTTGTTACAACATTATAATTAATATTGAGTGTTTCTTGTTAGCAACGTGAATATAAAGTCAAGGGCAAAATTATCTTCCTAAGAGTAATGGTGAGTGGGGGAGGGGAAGAGCATGGTGCAAAAAAACTATTACATTTTACATCGGCAGTGGTTATTTTATATCCGCTAGAAATGTATAATCGTAGAATAGCGCTGCATCCACGGATAGTTATTTGTTTTCATCATATCGGGTTTATTTTTTTTTTTGGGGGGGGGTGGGTTAGTTCGCGTAAATATAAATATGAATGTGTCGTTAAACTCGGCACCACCCGACACAGCCAATTGGTGAGGATTGTCACGTAAACAAAACGCGCAGATTAGTTACTACTTCAGCACACCGGTGCGTTGGAGAGTAATGCCACAGCATGTACGATTCGAGTCCGACGTTTCGCCGGTAATTACAAGCAGCCTCATCAGGCAACAACCCGCGATGGCGGGTTTCACGACACGCTTATATTTACGCGACCTAACCGAAAAAAAACCGCCCCTCTTATGGATAATATCTGTCGCCAAAGCCTACGTATATTTATCTTCAGTAGATGTTTCCTTGATTTTTACAATGAACGGTTGACCAGCGGCGCGGTCATCCACAGGGGCGCTGCTGTAGTGTGATGGTCAACGCACTGGACTTGCAAGCGAGCGGTCACCGCATCGACCTCCCGGCGTGGCAGTATAAATAAAGAAGTAATCTTCTCACATCTCTCCCACCCCCCACTTGTCCCTCCCCGCAGTACAAATGGCTGATTGTTGCGTGCAATCCGACATGCTTTACACATTGTGTGCAGCACATGAAGCGATTAGCGCGGTTGGCTACGTACATACGAGAGGGATACCGCACCTACGATGAGGACGGTTAAGCTACGTGCGGTGAGAAAGAAGTTCAGCGTGCACGCAATACACACAACTACAGCTAGTCAATCAGCAGGTCGCGGTGCGTGTGTAAAGTGTGGGGTGCATCCATCCCTCCAAGGACATTCTAGCCGGCGTGAAAGCATAGGCCAAGATGCCCTCTCGGCGGGCTCCCGAACAGAGCTTGCTCGAGTTGAGGCGCTCGTACCAGCAGCGGTGTGAGCTGCGTCTTAACCTTTCACATTTTTTTTTTGAGAGTTGCAGGCAGCTGCCCAACGTGTGGGCCAACCCTCTCTCGCATTTTGTGTTTCGGCCTGAACTTGTTGGTGCCCTTGAGAGATTGGGGTCGGCAAGGAGTTGGGGTGAGTCGACATGGCTCACTTTTGTCCTCGGTTTAAAAAAAAGAGGACTTTTTGCCTGCCCTCACTGGAACGGAGCTGACAATCGGGGTCTCATTGGCCACCATTGTGTCAGAATGGGCAATGGGGGGCTGCCGTTGCATTAAATCAACGTTAACCCTTCCACCTGCGAACAAGGGAGACGGATTAACACCGCCCTTCGTTGATTTTACTCTTGACCCGGAGAATATTCGTACACTCTTTGGTTTTTTCGGTAAAGTCACGTAGAAATAATAAAAATAAAATTGCATAATAGCATACGACGTTTCGATTGCAACACAAGCAATCATCATCAGGTACAGAAGAGCTAAATTTAAGAGAGAGAGAGAGGAAACACATAACCGCAGATATATATACAGACCCTAAGTAGAGGGAATTAACACAGACACACCAGCTCTTCTGTACCTGATGATGATTGCTTGTGTTGCAATCGAAACGTCGTATGCTATTATATAATTTTATTTTTATTATTTCTACGTGACTTTACCGAAAAAACCAAAGAGTAATTCCTGCAGTCACGAAAGCACCTAATCAAGTTCAATATTCGTACAGTCTGTTCTTCTATAACGCGTGTTTTCATAACGCGCATTGGGTATAACATGAATGAATTAAGAGAACTCCGTCGCGCGAGTAGGAAGAAGCGATCGTACGGCTGCCTCGGCGTTGCTTGATACAAGGCGGGATGCTGCTGGATCCTTCTAGATGCTACCCAGGTGCCTCGGTCTTTGTTCAGCCTGCATACACATCTCACGTGTCATCTCGGAATATGATTTTCCCTATGTTATGTTATAACGCCATATGTTACGGTGATTTCAAAAAGTTTTTTGGTGTGGCCATGTTTGTTTGTTGTAGTGCGGAGTTAGACTGATGGCCTTAATCTAAGTTGTCTTGTGGTTGTTGTTGTTGTTGTTTGACTTGCATCTCACTGGGATTTTTGCACACAGCGTTGGTGTACGGTGCTTTTTCAGGAATATTTTGCTGTTTTTTTTTTCCTGGATTTTCTGTTTGCACAGTCACATAGTCACTTTAAGATGTTTTCTTGTTCATGTTTTTGTTTTTTGTTTGTTGCGGTTGCACCCGATTCAAGAGCCGAATGGCTCACAGGGCTATACCAAATAAATGAAACTGAAAAACTGAAAACTGAAACTGATAACGCGATTTTTCCATAATGCAGTTCCCTTCAGGAACAACTACCGCGTTATAGGAGAACACATTGTATCTACATTCACGAATTCTACTTTCGTGCAAATTTTCAAGAACCTAAGCTTCACTAATGTCGAGTCAGTACCATATTTGTACGTGTGATCTTGCTCCTAACCGATGTGATCGTGCACCTATAGTCTGGGTTAAAACCCATACGAACAGATTAGGCAACCGTGTTTTATCATCCAACACCAATTTGGCAAACACACCGCAAACACCTTTAAAGCCTAAACAATATTCTCTCAAAAATTAAGGTAGAGTCAGAATGTTAATTTTGTATCGATTCGGATTAATTTCGAAGGCCTACAATACATGCATCAAATAGATTGTGTGGGAATTTGTGTTTTTATATTAATGTAAATGCTAATGTTACATTTAAGCCAATGGAGTGAACAATGAAGGGAGCAATGCTTATTTATTAATGTATTTATTTATTTATTTCAGAAACAATGCAAACGAAGCGATGAAAAATGAGACGAAAAAAACATTTGACTCTTGAATGGCCACTGAAACTGCGACAATTTGAACCTTATGGTGGAACCCCGGGGTCCCATAAGCTACCCGGGTCTCGCATAAACATTATAATATAATTTAAACAAAAACTTTGATCTTTTTCACCAATGGGTTTGAAGGATGGTGGCAAGTGTTGTCTTGTTAAACTATGCCTTTAAAACTGAAAACTACTTACCTGCCGAACCTCTATTTGAATACACTATCGACAAAGTAATTTACACCCCTCTGTCAATCATCGTGTTTCTCAGTGTGGATTTGTCAACACACTTTGTAAACAGAACATAAAATAGTATGCGTTTTCAATGCGCTGTTCATATTGTAACAAGCGTTTATACCAATGTTACTCTACAGAGTAGTGGGTCGCCGCTCCTCTTATCCGCAATGATACGAGCGGTATGTGGGGACTATGGCTTAACCGCAAAACATTGGTCGGTCACAAATAATAATGAAGATAAGAGAGCAGTTTCAGTGTATTATGCATACCGTTATGACATATAAAGGACTTACGTCGTAAAGGCAGTTTGAGCAGCTTCGGATGAGACTTATGATCCCTGCCCATACCCGAGCATGGAGTGTATTGGCTTGTTCAGCTGTTCTGCGCATTCGTCCTCGCTGCTCCGCGCTTGGACACGACACGACAACAGAACGATCCGAGCCAGGTGGGTCGCGGCGTTTATGTGCGCGGTGGGACGGAGTCGCCAAAAATTGATGAATTAGGATTTTGACTTCCGCCATAAGGTGCATTTATCAAAATTTCCCGTGAACTTTGACCGTTGCAGCCCTTGCACATTGCGTGACACCTAAATGACTAAACGGATGACGGTTAAACAGAAGCACGGGCAAGAGTGTTGAAATAGTAAGTCTCTGCCCTGGGCTAGGGCAGAGACTACGTATTTTAACACTCTCGGGCAGATGTGGCCATCAGACTGGCACATGGCAGGAGATGACATTCACCGAGATGTCTGTTGACACCTCTGCCCTGCTTGCGATTGCATCTTCTCCCCCTGTCCTGTTTGCTTTGCGGCCGGTTTAATATTATCTGCGGTTCGCACACCGGTACCACCCCCAAGCCCCCCATGCACCACACACACACACACTCCAGATCTTATTTGCAGCATTATTGTAAATTGCCCACGATGTTAGGAATAAATTGGTGCGCCTTCAAAATGACTACAGTGCTAATCTTATCCTATAAAGGCTCCGTTGAAAAATGGCAACGTTAGGTAATGCACCTGAAGCCCATGGGGCATACATTTTAACAATACCCTTCACACTGTAATACGCTATGAAGTCCAGCACTTTCAACGCGACGATTCTTTGTTTTTTGCGGGAAAGCATGTGTCTTAGGGCAACACTCGTTCTCAAAGTGTAATCTAACACTTGATGTCCAGCGATTCTCATGAACCTATTATATTGTTGCTATCGCTCCACTGCTGTCTGTGTTCACTCGCCGAAAACCAATAATACAAATAGAATGAAAAAAAAAGAGCACCATGCAAAAAAAATATCCTGGACACTTCTTCAAGGAGACACGGATCACCTATTCCGTTTGTGTCCATTCCACTCACTGGGATGGGTTAGAAAGTATCGGACAGCTGTCTGATTGGGCGTCCGTGTTGCGCTGAGTGAGCAGCGAACATCTGATCCTCGACAATAAACAGGATCCAAGATTGGCGCCGCATTCCTCAATTTATTGGCGTAATAGAACCTGACAGATGTGGCCGAGCAATAAAAAAAAAATTGCGCAAAGAAAGCAAATGACAACTAATGAATTTACGCTGAATTTTCATTCAAAAATAATAACGGTCCTGAAAACGATTTTTGTAACAGAATCACGCTGCCATTGCACCGCTTTTTAAAATTAATACTATTAAGCGTTGTAAGTAATTAATTAAGGATTTTATTTTATTTACGCATGAAGGGAGGCTGCTGCGGTATAACGATGATTACGTCCAGAGATCATCGGTTTGATCTCCCAGAGTGGCAGTTAAAACGCTGGGCAAGTTTCTCGTGCGAGTGTGTGTGTGTGGCGCGGTGAATTGTGGCTACGTCCACCGCTTGCAAGAGGTCTGGCGAGTGTGGATGAGCAGGCCAGTATCCTATCGGAGGGATTTCTACTGGACGCCCTTCCACCAGCAATGCTGTGAGCAAGGGATTAGAGGGCTACACCTTTACCTTAATCTCTCTCTCCCTAATCTCCCCCATTAACACAACTGACGTGCTTGCGTCCGTGGATGGAATTCCTTTCCAGCTCAGACCCCGCTTGTTTGCCCATCGCCACGTACACAACCTCCTTCTTGTAACAGCTCTCTCGCCGGTCCAGCAGTTCTACTGCTGGATTTTATTTTTTTACGCCTGAGGACGACGGCTTGTGTTGCGATCGAAACGTCGTGATATATATTTTTTGCTTTATTATATTTTTCTACCTACGTGACTTTACCGAAAGAACCAGAGTCTATATAGTACACTGTGCGCGACCAGTATTCCACACATTGTCATGCACAATCCGATAACATACCGAATTACTGACATATTATTCGTTCAAATAAAATGCAATGTTCACGTTAGAGCATTTTAATACATTGGATTGAACTCAAAATAGGATAACATCACTGGAAGCTGCCGATTTTTGTCAGCAATCATTTAAACTTCCATTATCTCATGTTTCGAACCTTGTTACTGCTTAAAAGTGAAGGGCAGTTTTGAATGTGCGCAGTGCACATTTAGTTCTCAGATAAGATGTACATCTACCAAAAAAACATCAATTTATGCGATGTGCATGCCTGTGTGAAATGTGTGTTTCTTATGTTTATGGCTTTTATGAATTATTAATTCGCATTGAGCTGCCACGATGGTCTTTCCAATCCTCACGTAGGTGTTCCCAGTTTTTCTTTTCAAAAGAAAAAGTGCTGTTCCAACGAACCTCTTGCATATATTAATTCTAAACGAGTAGAGTTACACTGATTTAATGCATACGCACGTTGGGGATGGCGCTGTGGGCAGAGCGGTTCATGAACTGCACAATGTAACCCCACGGCCTACGTTCAATTCCTCAGCCATGGCCAACATCACTGGCGAGTGGTGACATCTGAATTGGTCCTATGTCCCCCCCCCCCTCACTTGACCACCCCGCACTGACCAGCTTGGTGAAGGATTGGTCAAACAACCCCCATTGAACAACGTGGCATTCATTCTCAGCAGTGGACTAAAAAAAAACAAATCTATCTTTTTTTGCGCGCGCGTTATACGGACTGCCAATGGTTTTAAACCGTCAGTGAGCACCGTACCCTTTGTAAATATTATGTCTCTGCGTAAGCGAAACATCAACGACGGTGGCACTCCAGTTGTTGGGCCACAAAATGAAACCGCGCGCACTCCATTGCCCCTGAGTGTCGAAACACAAGACCGCAGTAGATCGATTGGCAGTGATGGCCTCCGTAACACTAACCAGACGACGAGACCACGCGTTCACCGTATCACTAAAGGTCGCTCTCACCTTGCAGGAACAGTGTTTTTCCGCAGTCGTGTTTTAGCTCTTAAAAAAATGCGTTATGTCTTCATTCATTTGTTTTAAACAGCCACTCAAACACGCCCGACCACTCGTTTACATCTGTGATAAAGAAAAGAGACCTCTGTGTGGACCCTTCATCACGAGTGCTTAGCCTCTATTCCAATACAGCGATTAAACACTTCTGTCAAAGTGAATATTTTGTTTGGCTGGAGACAATTGAAGGACATATTGGTACTTCACAAGTGGTGCACCTTTTAAGCTGTAACTTGTACAGCTTATGGATTTTACGTTTTGGCTTGGATTGTTTCAGAATTATCTTTTTTCAATCGCATACATTTCCCCGTGATCGCTGGGACGTTTTGTATCGCATTTATTTTTAACTTGGACTCAAACGATCGGTGGCAATTTTTAAGTATTACTATTTCAACCAGACAATTCACTCTGCACCAAGAGTGACTCAGCACGTCCAATGTGTACCACGTAATAATTTAAACTCTTGCTCTATTCCTTGTGGTTCTGTAGATTACATACAATCTTGATTTGAAGCTTTCGTGACTGCAGGAATCCATACTCTTTGGTTCTTTCGGTAAAGTCACGTAGATAGAAAAAATAATAATAGATCACGACTTTTCGATCGCCACACAAGCAATCGTCTTCATTTTGGAGAGAGAACAGGCTGCTGAAACAAGTCCTCATATATATAGAGCCCAGAGGGGGGGAGGGGGGTTGCCGCATCGGGCAAGAGGGTGGGGGCTAGAGATTGTGCCTCAGTGAGTGGGAAATCCAAAGATGGGAACCGAGATGGGGGGAGGGGGGGTTGATGCACCTCCACGACAACGAAGAGCTTTGGAGGTGGCCATTGTATTGTGAGAGATTAGCATGTCAATGTAAACGAACCAACGCAACGGTGGATGTGCGAGTGAGACATCCAGCTCGTTAGAAAACGAGGGGAACAACCGATGGACAACACCACATCGAGGGAAGGAGAGAGAGACACACACACCGAGAGGCACACCCACACACAGAGAGAGAGAGAGAGAGACACACACACCTAGAGGCACACACACACACACAGAGAGAGAGACACACACACCGAGAGGCACACCCACACACACACACAGAGAGACGCACACACAGAGACACACAGCGAGAGAGAGAGACACACACAGATACACATAGAGAGAGACACACACCTAGAGAGATACAGAGACACAGAGAGAGAGACACACAGAGACACACACACACCGAGAGGCACACCCACACACACACAGAGACGCACACACAGAGACACACAGCGAGAGAGAGAGAGAAATACACACAGAGACACATAGAGAGAGACACACACCTAGAGAGACACAGAGAGAGAGAGAGAGAGACACACAGAGACACACACCCAGAGAAAGACGCCCAGAGAGAGAGACACACAGAGAGAGACACACACAAAGTGACAGAGAGAGAGAGAGACACATACACACAAAGAGACACAAAGAGAGAAAGGGACATACAGGAAGATACACACAGAGAGAGACACACACAAACCGAGAGACACGCACACACAGACACACACACAACAACATCACAACCAGTTTTCGTCTGCTAAAAAACGAGAGCCACCGCCACATCGAGGGAAATGGGGCAACGTTGGCTTTGTTAGTGAGATATTTAGCCCGTTAATGTAAATACATTTAACTTGGTAATGTAACTCAGAGAGTCGGAAATAACTGCTGACAATGGCAAGTAGGATGGAAACATCAACAACCAGCTTAAAGGCCGTGATCTGAACGTGGCTCTTTCACTCCAGCACTGTCCTACCAGACAGTCTCGTCCCTTCACCTGATGAAGGCCGCTTGTGTTGTGGCCGAAACGTCGTGAGAATATTATTGTGTTATTTTATTTCATCAATTTATTATTTTATTCTCATTCTACGTGACTTTACAGAAAGAACCAAAGAAGATCAACAACCAGTTAAGGCTTTGACCGGTTAATAACGTCCTTCCAATTATTGCTTAATTTGTACCCATCTTCTCGGTTGACGTTATGTCTGTGTTTATATATCTGGATGGGTTCATGAACAAATCTTTGATGGTAGCCCGAAGGTTTGCAGAGCACCTTGGTCTCAGAAAAAAAACATTGTCGTGTGAGCCCACCACGTTCAAGCAGTGATCAGCCACGGCAGAAGTATTGGTTCTCCCACCAGGGTATTGCATATCAGGAATCACATCTTTCACAGATGGGATCAGGTCACGGATGTTGTGTACTGTGTTGAATCGAACCTGGATCTTGTGTTTGTTCAAGATTTTAGAAAAAAATTTGGTAACCCCTGCTATGTATTGCAAGGTGATGGTTTTGATTGGGTCCTGAGATGGTTCTCTACCCATGATTGGGGATACAGTTTTGCGGATCGTGCGGTCCGAATATCCATTCATCTTGAGGGCTTGGTGTACGTGCTCCAGTTCACTGGATAGGTGGTGCTGGTCGGAGATGCAATGGGCTCTATGGCGTAGTATTGTGATGAGGGAATTATTCTGGGCTGGATGGTGGTAGGAATCAGGCTGTTTCTCTCTCCCACCTGAAGACGATTGCTTGGGTGGCGATCGAAGCATCGTGATCTTTTATTTTTTCTACCTACGTGACTTTACCGAAAGAACCAAAGAGTATTACATACAATGTCAGCTTTTAAATGTCATTCATAACGATGGCTATTAAGAGACGTTGCTTTGGCGTAATGGTTAGCACATTGGTATACGCAATCCAGAGATGCAGCAGTTGAAGTAATGGCCAAGTTCTTCCAATCCTACCTGCCTGTATCCACCCAGCATAATAGATGGGTGCACCACAGTGTGCTCCCATGGTTGCATATGGTGGGGTATGGGTGCCACGGTGGTGAGATGTTAACTACCTCATCTGATATACAGGAGGTCGTGGGTTCGATTGTGACCCTGACACCTGCATATTTGGAGTTTGCATGTCTCTCTCCCTCAATAACTATTGTTATACTACAGGAAATATATTTCCTTGGGAATAGCACTTGCTAAATGTGTGCAGTTTGTACTGCAGGCAATCGGTTCAATGATGGACTGTATCTTACACAAGATGGGCAGTTTTAATGGAGAGCCAAATGAAAAGTTGAAGGGGGGAATAATTCAGAACAAAGAGGTAGATCTTGCTCTTTGTGACGCAGCCACGTCGGCCAGGAATGAATATTAAACTTTCCACCAGCAAACATAGCAACTAAACATTTCCCAAGGGCAGCGCTGCTCCTGAATTTTAATCAGGGATCCCTAAGGGGTTTGCTGTAAAAATGCCATCGTCAGTGACCATAAAGGTTATTTATGCGTTGTTGTGGCCCGCAATACAGGAGCCCTAACAATCATCTCATCCTCAGGCAAGATATTGGCAAGTGCTTAATGCTGAGATAATCATAGAGTGTAACGTTTTTGAATAGGATGAAAAAAATTAACATTACCATACAGCACATTCTTAATTTGCATTTATAAAAAAGACAGACAACAAAGTTCAATCTAAAATTAAAATATGAAAAAAAACTCTTGCACTTTGAGAAAGTTTAAGATGTTTTTTTTTATTGAAAATTTTAACCAAAGTGATGAATCTCGTCCAAGAGTACGTGCTCGGAGGAGATGGAGCAATACAACCAACTCCTGTGCAGGTGCTAGATGGATTATTACATCTTTGGATCGTGAGCGATAGCATCGGCTTGGGGATATCTTCATCCAGCAGTGGATGAACCATGGCTGGTAATGATGCTGATGACAAACTTATGGTCTAAACGTAACGCTGTCATGGATTTTCATGTCAATATCAATGTTTGAAATGAAAATATTGTTGGACTCTGCTTATGAGTCGGCTATCTTCATAATACAGTGCCTTCTCACAATGCAACCATTTTATGATTACCACGGTCGACTATGTATGGTGCGAAAGAAGTTGAACATACAGCCACACAATGCCTGCATTGGTGTTAAAATGTGCCTTTGCATGCTAATGTGTTATTTTTATTTTAAATCCTTTTTGCGTGAAATTTGAAAGCGATGATCATTTGAAGAAACCACAAGGTTTCAATAATTCGGCAAGCAAACTCACGAAATTTGAGCGAGCTACTCTTGTGGTAACGATCACAATCTTAAGCGCCCGCATCATCCAACAACAGCATTGATAATCATTTAAAACATTAGCTGCACACTCCAAATATCCGTTTTCTGTAGTTTTCTGTCTAAATGTTTTTCATTTGGAAACTTTTTTGTTGCTGTCCTTAGAAGCAGGAAATTGTGTCTTTTTCAGGGTAAATATGGACAATAAGCATTTTAGTGTTCGGTTGTCTGTTTTCAAAGCAACTTGGTATAATTCCCACTTTCGAGAAAATTGACTGCGTAAGTGCGTTGAGGTGAGATTAAACACAGGCCCCCGATGTTGCCAGCCAAGCTCCCCCAGGCTGTTGCTTACATTGGCAGACTGAAGAAGTGTGAGATAAAAGTGAGGACGTTTCTTACTTTCTAATTTACCCTTTGCGGTTGAGAAGAATTCCTCCCAAGGTTGAGCGATCTTCTTTGAAGCTGAGACCATTCGGGTGATTTATTCTACTTAATAGCTGGTGAAACTCTTAAGCTGTTATCTGACATGAGCAGACCTTGGCCCTGATTCAGGTTGTAAAAGCACAATTATGTTGGTTGGATTATTTGACCAAATTGATCCCTCAAGACTTGCCCAAAGGATATCAAAATTACATGAGTCAAAGTGCCAATGTCGTAAGCTTATTCTAAGTGACTTGTAATATCGTGCAATCATTTCTGGATGTCATGGCATCTCATAAAGTATGGCTAGAATACAAAAAATAGCAGCTGCTAGGTGAGTTGTTTACCAGAGAGAAAGAGCTCTTAAAATAAAAGTGTCAAGTGTTACGTCACGTTAACTTTTAAATTTGCACATGCTTGCAGGTCTTTTCTGAAAGTTACATTTTAACGCCAAAAACAGCTTTTATTAATTATTTTCGTTTAATATGTACATTGTGACTTGTATAAATGTTCAATTCTGAATTTGGTAATATTTCACAACGTGATCAAATGCGGGAGAAGCAGCGATTGTGGTTGACATTGGAGAAAAGGCTGCTTGGTGTTTGGTTTGGCAATTCTGCTAAAAACCAGAAACTGCTAAATACTGGCAGTTTTCATTACATCACCTTTAGTTTGTGAACGGTCGCAGGAAAAAAGGAAATGACTTGCCAATTCTTCTTGTAGAGACGCGTAAAAGCAGGCGCCACCCGAGCTGCTCCGGCGAACTGTTATTGCATGAGTGATCTGGCCCTTTGGGCCGGTGCACATGTATTAAATGTATTCTGATTCAGAGACGGCGCTTGCAGATTTATAACCATTGTTAAAACCAGAATAGCGCCCCATAAATTACTCCAGTCCAAGTCGGCACGTAAGCAGGCCCTCTTGGCTCTGCCTTTTATTTTCATCCACCAACCCCTCCCGTTGTACCCCCCCCCCTCCTCATCTCCCACCACCACCCTCTTCTGCCCCTCATATCCCCCCAGACCCCCCCCCCCCTGCCCCCCTAGTGTGGGCAGTGTGCGACACGCCACAATGATTCAGCTGGGAAATCTGGGTCAGTTGATAGCACCTTTTAAATTAGTGTATCGCCTGGGGGCTACAGATATTAACGATCGGGGTGGGTCCATTACGTGCAACCTGCGGCTGAATCAATTGCTGGGGAGGAGAGGGAGGAATTTTCATCCTGGGACTTTACCACTGCAAGTTGCTGTGCTTGGATTAGGACAACCAACATTCTATTACTTATAATGCTGGAAACATAAACGTGTTGATAAAGTATTAAATTCAACTCCACTGTGGGTTACAGTTGAAACTAACCTGTAACAAATAAACTTTACCAGATTTTATTAAAATATATTGCGATTCATTACTATCCTTTATAGATCGCAAAAGGTAAAGCTAATATACGAGTTTTAAACGTAATTTGATCTTGTCCATGTGTTCACATACAAGGTAATCATTGAGAACTTTTATGTACAGAAAACTCACTTGAAAGCACCAAATGCCATTAAATAAGTTGCCTTGTGGGAGCAATTGCTCTTAACTTCATTGACATGGTACAAAATGTGGCCGTCGACTGGCCCTGCTGTGACGATGATGTTGTGTTCTTATGCTATTTTGAGCGCCACGGTGGCGAGATGTTAACTACCTCACCTGGGATGCAGGAGGTCGTGGGTTCGATCCAGACCCTGACGCCTGTGTATTCGGAGTATATATCTCCTCGCCGTGGTCGTGTGGATTGTTCTACGGGTCCACCGGTTTTTCCCTCCATATTTTTTGAATCAGTATGTGGTTGCTATACGTTTCCACATAATAAGCTACTTCGTTGAGATGTAATTTGCGGGCAGGTCGCTTTTGAAAAATAACTATACGGCTCAGTGTGCCTTACCTGGTTTAAAAATAACAAACACTGAACTAGACAACTCCAAATTGTAAATCCTGTTCAATATCGCCCACCCTTTAGGGTTGTGACAATTAATCTCCATCTTTTCCACAATTTCATGATTTGTCTTGATTCAGGCTCAAGATTAAATTTACAGATACAATATTTATCTTTTCTTGTAGTCGCGTAGTGATATTAATGTATATTCTATTGTGAATTCCTACGCAACAGTAAGTGTTTTATAATGTTAATATTGAATAAATGTTACATCCTGCACACATGTACCTGCATGAATTAACATCCGCGTTTTTCTCTTCAGCTATGCAAATAATGATGTAATAAACGTAACGTAAACAGTATTTTAATAAACACAACATCGTGATAAAAGCATCTAGAATGTACATTGCCTTCTCATTGCACTGTTAACCTCTTTAACCCCACTCTGCTATAAATTTAGGCCTTTTTGAAGTATTTGCCGATTACTGCGTGTTTTTTTCTGATATAAGGAAGTCTTAATAATGAATATGGTGATTTTATTTTTTCAATGTATAATCACAGTGTTGTTTCAATGCAAGCACAATGAGATACAATCAATAGTTTTGTTCTGTATTCTCCATCAATAGTAATACATAAGATGCTCGAATTATTCAAACTGCACACCTCACAATTATCAAATGTAAATGTGACTAATAGAACAGGTTAAATTGGAGACATCTTTACACGATGTACCTGTCCATTTTTTACAGCACGTTACGCGAGGGTGAAATATTAAATCTGAATTGAAAGACATTTAATTTGGTCACGACATTACAATTGTATTCCATTAGCCTGTACCTTCACTGCTGGGAAAAGGCCTCCTCAATTTCCCTGAATTATTTTCTTTCCGTAGTTGTTCCTGCCCAGTCGTGGTCTCAAAACTCCTTGACTTAATCTCCCTCGCTACTCTTGCCTTCTAACTCGCTCTCCATTTGAAAGTTACTCTTGCATCTCATCTCTGTCCTGCATCTCATCTCTCTCCTGCATCTCATCTCTCTCCTGCATCTCATTTCTCTCCTGCATCTCATCTGTCCTTCTTCTCATCTCTCTCCTGCATCTCATCTCTCTCCTGCATCTCATCTCTCTCCTGCATCTCATCTCCCTCCTGCATCTCATCTCTCTCCTGCATCCCATCTCTCTCCTGCATCCCATCTCTCTCCTGCATCTCATCTTTCTCCTCCATCTCATCTCTCTCCAGCATCTCATCCTTCTCGTGCCTCTCATCCCTCTATTGCATCTCATCTCTCTCCTCCATCTCTGTCCTTCTCATCTCTGTCCTGCATCTCATCTCTCTCCTGCATCTCATCTCTCTCCTGCATCTCATCCCTCTCGTGCCTCTCATCCTCTATTGCATCTCATCTCTCTCCTCCATCTCTGTCCTTCTTCTCATCTCTCTCCTGCATCTCATCCCTCTCCTGCATCTCATCTCTCTCCTGCATCTCATCTCTCTCCTGTATCTCATCTCTCTATTGCATCTCATCTCTCCCCTTCATCTCATCCCTCTCCTGCATCTCATCTCTGTCCTGTATCTCATCTCTCTCGTGCCTCTCATCTCTCTCCTACAACTCATCGTTCCCCTGCATCTCAACTCTCTCCAGCATCTCATCTCTCTCCAGCATCTCATCCCTCTCCTGCATCTCATCTCTCTCCAGCATCTCATCCCTCTCCTGCATCTCATCCCTCTCCTGCATCTCATCTCTCTCCAGCATCTCATCCCTCTCCTGCATCTCATCCCTCTCCTGCATCTCATCTCTCTCCAGCATCTCATCCCTCTCCTGCATCTCATCCCTCTCCTGCATCTCATCTCTCTCCAGCATCTCATCCCTCTCCTGTATCTAATCTCTCTCCTGCATCTCATCTCTCTCCAGCATCTCATCCCTCTCCTGTATCTCATCTCTCTCCAGCATCTCATCTCTCTCCTGCATCTCATCTCTCTCCAGCATCTCATCCCTCTCCTGCATCTCATCTCTCTCCAGCATCTCATCCCTCTCCTGCATCTCATCCCTCTCCTGCATCTCATCTCTCTCCAGCATCTCATCCCTCTCCTGCATCTCATCTCTCTCCTGCATCTCATCTCTCTCCTGTATCTCATCTCTCTCCTGTATCTCATCTCTCTCCTGCATCTCATCTCTCTCCTGCATCTCATCTCTCGCCTGCATCTCATCTCTCCCCTTCATCTCATCCCTCTCCTGCATCTCATCTCTCTCCTGCATCTCATCTCTCTCCTCCATCTCATCTCTCTCCTGCATCTCATCTCTCTCCTGCCTCTCATCTCTCTCCTGCATCTCATCCCTCTATTGCATCTCATCTCTCCATTGCCTCTCATCTCTCTCCTGCATCTCATCCCTCTATTGCATCTCATCTCTCTCCTTCATCTCATCTCTCTCCTGCATCTCATCTCTCTCCTGCCTCTCATCTCTCGCCGGTAGTTGTCCCTACTTGTCCCCTCCCCGTATCTGCCTGTGATTGCCTTCGCTTCAACGACAGCATCGTCAGTGACCCTCCCCCCCCCTGCTGTTCTCCTCATTATTGCCTTCATTCCTTAACCTATCTTTTAGATGTATCGTAAGTATTATACAGCTATTAAATATAATTTGTGCTCATTTTTAAACGATATATGTGCACCAATGTATACATAGACCTGCAAAGGTGGTTGACTTTATATTGATATGCACTGGACATCAGCTTTGCAGGACGATGCCAATTTCAAATGTGTGTCAGAAGCAACATTGACATTCAAGTTTCATAACCTGTCGGGTAGTGGTTCAGTCACAGGTCATTCACATTTTATTAAAACGTTGAATGGGATATGGCAGCTCATCTACGAATTTCATCCTACATAAACAGCTTTATCCGATTATCTAAAGTATCAACAAAGTGGATTACAACAATAGACCGTACTTATAATTATTTTCATAAATCATCAGGGTGATATTATGGTCAATTACAATTTCAGTACACAAATGTATTCAAACCCGCATATGATTCTGCTGTGACCCGTTCAATCCTGTGTTCAAATACACACACACACAAATCTATGCTTATGTTAGTGATATACAAGTATTGTTACTCAACGTAGACTTATACGATTGTGTGTTGTCTACATAAATTGATAGCCACTGGAATAGGGCAAATAAAGCACCATTGGCGGCCCACGTTCTTTTTTCGGCGGGACTCCTGATAAATGCAATGAGGAATGTTCCTTCCGTATGCTATCATTAAGATCACTGTGCTTTTCATTGTTGCCGCTCGTAAAATGAATCTGAATAAAAAAGTGAAATGTTTGAGAGGAAAAAAAAACAACCCAAATCAGTGTGGAATAAACACAAAATAGAGATCATATTGATGGGGGGGGGGGGGGGGGGAAATAAGTGGTGGGATTTAGCAGGGCATGCTGCGAGAAGGGTTGATGGTCGAGATTGGTAATGGAATGGCAGGCGAAAGAGCGAGCACGCCCAAGAAGATGGCCAAAGTGGAGGTGGAGTGATGACGAGATTGGCTTTTGTGCAGAGGTGAGATGGATTGTGGCATCACAGAACTGCGAGAGATGGCAGTGCCATCGGGGAGGTCTTCATCCAGCAGTGTATAAATCACCGTTGATGGATTATTTTTCTGAAGCAGTGTTTTTGCTGTTTTGTTAAAATCAAATACATTCGCTGCCCTGCGACATGATAATTATGCTAAAGAAATGAAAAAATACCCCCGAAGTGGATGAAGCTTGGAAGAAAGCAAAAAAAAAAGACCCATGTTGAGACAACCAATCGCAACGTTTCCCCCAATTAATAGAAAAAATGTTCGAGCATGAACGATGCAATTTTAACATTTATGTCTAAAAATGCTCCCATCGTCGTTGAACAAATATGTATTTTAAAGAGAAGAAACAATTTGTATATCTCGACCTAATATTTTAAACGGTAGGTTTTATTAGCACCAGAAATAACAATGAATGCATGTTGTATCATTAAAATAATACTATTAAAATAGTCTATGCCTGTGTTGTATTAGTTATCAGTTAATAGCTTCAGCAGTACCTTTGGCACTATCTCCCCACTACAGCCATGTACACAGGAAGGCACATCCTATTCTTACTGTTGGTTCTCTAGTCAAAAGCAAATAGTAAAATTATTCTTATTGTTATTTTAAAATATCGTAATGCATCCATCCATTAACAGGTATCCATCGAGATCATTCGCGATGAATGATTCGCTGCTCCATTAAAATGTCTCCGATTCTTCAGTGCGGGTCACATAATTAAAAAAAAAACGAATCTGCATGTTGGAAACGATAATATATTAGATTTTTCTTGCATCGCTCATCCTTGCCATATTTTTGGTACACGAGGTCTAAGCAGAATAACTAAAATAATAATTCAATAAATCAAGCCATGTGATAATGCAGTGGTTTATTTTGAAAGATGACCAGTGAAGTGTGACTCTATGTTTCTATACTACTCCCATTACAGTCGCCTATTTGGTCTGTTTCTCTTTGCAAGCAGCTTTTGATCAGGAGCCTTCTCTTGTCACCATCGCCCCAGAGGATGGCCCTCTGACTTGACAGCAGCAGGTTTACACAAGGGACCTATTGACGTCATCATCATCACCACCACCACACCACAGTACTCGCAAAGGATTGCTGGCAAGGGGTCCCCGCGTGGGATTTACACGGGCGATCTGAGGTGCTTGTGAGATGAATTGCTCGAAAATGGCAACTCGTGAAGCTGCTCCTCGGCACGATGAATTCGAATTGCCAATATGCGGTGCAAGATCAGACTCTTTTATATGGCCATCATAATTATTATTATCAGCCATGGTCAATCTACTGCTGGATGAAGGCCTCCCCAAGCCTCCACTATCTCTCGCAAATCCTGCGATGTAATAATCCACCTCGCACCTGCACGTTAGCTGATTCCATTGCCGCATTGACTCTGTGGACGTCCCCTTGGTCACGTTTCATTTGTTAGCTGCCACTGTTATTATCTTTGACCACCGACCACCATTCCTTATTCACAGTTTGAATATATTTTTTTAGAATGATGTATTTAACCTGCATTTGTTCTCCAATCCATGCGTTCCTCTTTCTGTCTCTTGAAATTCTAAGGCGTGCATCTCTTAATATACACCCATCGAGTTTTTCTCCATGTAAAACAGAATTATTTGCATGTTTCTTCGAAACCATATTTCAAAGTGGTCAAATACAACGATGGGACACTTTGTTTTCAAGGCACATTGGTAGATGGCCAGATGGTGGCGCTGTATAAATTACGGTAAGATAAGATGAGAACTGCGTGTTAATAAGCAACCCTCTCTGTAGGATGGATACCAGAGAGGCAGTGTTTGAGCCGATAAATTGCGAATTGCGTTGTTGTAGTGCTTAGCCATTTTAGACTTTACATTAAAGCAATAATATATAACTTTACATAGAATATTCTTGATGCTATGTAATAACATGCAATAGAGGATTAATTCCTTTCAAAACTACAACTCTTGATCTTTAATCTTGTCTCTGAAGGATTGAGAAATTCCCTAAGATATGTAATCATATCCTTGACCGGTTTGGGTACACAATGGATAACCCATATTTTGGTTTAACACGTAGGCTTTTAAGACCGGGAGCAAGTGAGGGCTTTACCATTCTGGCGAATTGCCCGATGATGCTGGATGTAGAGAAACGTCGTACTCAAACTGTAAATGTTGTGGATTCACTCTTCAACACACCGGTGGGCTAAAGTAGTGAACTATTTGTCTTTTGTCAACGTGACACTTTTTGCTGATTGGCCGTGTCTGGTGGTGGAGGGTTACGACACATTTATAAATAACGCGATCTAACCCAAAAACCTTTATTATGAACCCATATTTTAAATTAAGTAAAAAAAAAGTGTTGGCTGGGAAATGTTTCATCCTCAATGCTCAGGATAAATGTAAAATACATTTATATATCCGACGCAAATGTCTCACGTCACCTTCTGTTTCAAATAAACTCACCGTTTCCACGTAATTTGTAATTGAGGGACATTTTTGGTAATGTGCAAGTGCTTGTGCTCTTTGATTAAATGTAAAAAAAAGCTACACTCCACTTCAATTGAAAAGTGCACGTGAAATAATTTGTAAGTTTAATTTGCATCTTGTCGTTGGTCGTGAGAGGTGAAAAACAGGCCGCTACGATCATAATGTTCTGATTCATGGCATTTGCATAGCGCCCAGGAGACTTAATCACTGTTATGCACTTGGCGGTGACTATAGTGGATTATGTATGCAATGTAGTGCGCTTATTATGCCTGGGACCCTGCTGGATTTGGGGTCATGCATTGATGTAGCATTTTGGTCCAAAAACTGACTCGTTTCAAATGAAGGAGGAGATTCATTAGTGAAGCGATTGAGGCAAATTGGCTTTTGCCAAAAGATTATGAGGCCATGCTGAACAGGTAGTTAAACGAAAAAATAGCAGATATTTTAATTGCATTTATATGAGCAATGGGGAGTTTGGGAAAAATTAGTCCAATTTAGTGAGTGCACTTTTCAACAGGGTCATGAAAGCAGAGCCGTAACAGGGAATGCAGTTTGAATTTTTGAGATGTTAAATATAGTACTGTAAGTAGTACGCACCCTCACCATTGGAATATGGAATTTCCATCACAGTAAGCAGGAGACCAAGTGCAAGTCAGATAGTCAATTCAGCTGAATAACCAGTGACTCTTTAAAACATGCAGTCGATTGTTATCCGGCCCGAAATTGTCTGGGCTGATTCCAACATTATCCGGCTGCAGTCCAGAACCGATCCGGCAAAACCGGCAAATACCGCTCCAAAGGTTGTTACGTACAAGTCTGGCGGTCGGCACCATGTAGCGTGACAAAATACTTGATTTCGGTGTCACATATTATATACGGTACATTATACACTGCGTACAACAATTTAAACAATGAATATACTGCACGTGTATAAACATCACCCCGTGCAGAGTCGTCGAGATTGGAGTGGTGAGTAAGGTACATTAAATACAGCAACTTTTTACAGTAGGATATTTATTTGTGTCCATTTGTAGGTTTATTTTTGCCAGTTTCATAGAGTAAACACTTTAAAAAAACACAAAAAAATATAACAACATCTAAAAACATAATGTCACGCTATTTTAAATAATGATTATTGATTATCCAGGCGCCCCCCCTCTACCGAAGCAGCCGAGATAATCTACTGTACTTCATATTTCGTATGGTTGAAGAAGTAGTAGTAGTAGTACCACCACTGTTACTGCCCCTAGCACTTACAAATAACGTATTTGTTGTATTTTTTAAGTCAGTTTTCAACTCAATTGAGCATTGGACTTGGACTCCTCTCTTGTTTTACAGTGATGGAAATTCCATATTCCTTTGGCGGGGGCGAGTCTCGCCAGAGGAGACACATTTTTTTAAAATTTTCCAACAAAACTGTAGCTATATTATCAACCCCAAAGGGATGGGTTGACCCACCATCAGCATTTGAACTTGCATCAGCCGGATTTAAAGCCACATACTTTAACCGTTGTGCCACCTGGCCGGAATAATATGTGATAATTAATGAATTAATAATAACTTGTCATAAGTAACAATGACAGAAAATGTAATATATATAGCAAAACATTCCACGTATATAATGTAAGATTGTTGCTTTTCTTACGTCATATCCTGAGCCCAAGAATGTTTCAGAGGAATAACCATGGAGCAAACACATACAACATACAAGATCATTGCATAATCAGAAACATAGTGAAAAACACGGTAGATTGTGTACCGACAGCAGCTATCGAAGGCAGAATGAGATGAATAAAACAATTAAGTAAAAAGGACAAGCAGGTTGAAGCGCTCATGGGAAGCAGAACCTGATCAACGAACAGCAACATAGCGATGCGTCTGAAGAGGAGCGTGTTTAATCGGTGCGCAATGCTTCCATTGACATGTTGATCAGAAACGTGCACACTGATGAAGAGGATGAAGCAGAAGCTCACAAAGGAGCGTGGAGCGATCCGTGCATGGGATTACACTTCGAGGAGTAATTAAACACGCACGTTTCAAACCAAAGGGGAGTTCACCTTGCCTTCCAATCGGAGGACACGAACGCCACGACTGAATATCTCCACCAATAAAGAGTGATGTCGAAACGGCACCTTTATTTGAAAGAGTATGAGACATGTGCAACGTTTTTTCTCCCAACACTTGAGTTATTTTTTTAAAACTTAAGTTAAAACATGTTTTGATGCATCGTGTACCCAAGACCTGAGCGAAGGTAATGCTTAATGCCATCATTGCATATCGTGGGGAATATCTCATGCTCACACATACAAGATTGAAGTTAAAGAATTGTAGTTTTAAAAAGGTGCCTCTTCTATCCCATCTTGATTGTACAACGCCTAAATCATATTCGATGAATGGTGAGATCTCATCAGGTTAAGTTTTACAGTCAAAGATAGCTAAGCACTCCCACTAAGCCACGAGCCACAACCAATTTTTGGCATTAAGACTGCACCTCTGTTCTCCATCCGGCACACATGCAGTTCCTTCCATGTGAACATTGACCAATGTGCTTTAAAAATAACTATTCTCTTCAAGTGCATACTACCACGATGACATATAGCTCAGAAACATGACAATGTTAAAATAATTTGCGCAATAACTGAGTGACAGTCAATGGAGGGAATGCACCGAAGATAAGCGACAGGATTGGCTTGTATCCAGGTACTGGATGGGTGATTGCATCACCGTTTCAAGAAGCATGTATGTATGTTGAACTTCTGTCTCACCGTATGGAGCCAACCGTGCTAATCGGAGGTGCAGGGGAAGGACAACAAATTAAACAGAAATATTAGTTCTGAAGAAATCAGTTTTCAGTGTAGATTATTTCAAGTGCATAGCTCCAGTGGCTTTCTAATATCGGCAGGAAGTGTTCCAGACGGATAAAGGTGAGATTGGGAGACTTACATCTAGCAGTGGATTGATCAGAGCTAATGTTGATGATATAAAGGTGCAGTGGTGGTGCTGTGTTTATTCCACTACATGAACGTTCGATTCCTGGTCATGAATGCTAAATTTAGTTCTGGCCCTACTTTTACAAACCCGCACTGACTGGGAGGGCTTTCATCTTGGAGGTGATTGTCAAGACTGACATGATCAAACGGGCCGCCTCAGATCACCATAAATAAACCAAAATATTAATTCACACACTCAGTTGCTGTGATAATGTGCGTTCATGGCGGGGATGGTTTACATGTGTTGACACGTCAGACTGTTTGTGCTCTGACCCCTTAGCCTCAACATTCGCTCATATTTTGATACTTGCTTGTGCAACACACCATTTGTATATAATTAGGACGATAATGATATTCACCAAACTTGCACATTTAAAAAAAGAATTGATTATCATTGTGCTATAAACACTGTGCTAAAATCATATATTGGGTGACCTTTTGGTTCAAATTAATTGATAATCAACCATTCGAGGAGTAGTTTTAATTTGTCTCTATGAAGCACCTTCAAAGGGGTGCTACCTTCAGAATTGGAATCTTGATTTAGTGTGGAGGAGGAATCCGATGAGCTATAACGCTCTTTTTCACAGATGTCCAGTTTGAGCGGGGTCAGCAAGTTACAACAACAAACAATACAAAAAACGATAAAGGGTGCAAAATAGAGAAAAAGGGTAAGCAAGTCAAATTTTGATTTAAAGCTTTCGTGACTGCAGGGATTCATATTCTTGGTTCTTTCGGTAAAATCACGTAGAAGGGAAACAATAAAACAATAAAAATATAAAACAAAAAAATTATCTACGTGACTTTACCGAAAGAACCAAGAATATGGTAAGCAAGTCACTTATATAGTTTTTTTTAATCACGTAAGTCCGATTTATCAAGTTTGGACAAGGCAGCAAAAGCAAGGAAACAGTCCCAGACCACACCAAGATAACACCACACAATAGTCCTTCAACAAAATGGCACATTAACATTGGACTATCGATACACAGGTAAGGATCACAGTTACAAATCGCATTGGAAAATGTGGTTGTATCCAGCACTAATCTTCCATTTCAGGAGATATATAACATTTTTTTTTTACTTTGATGTGGCGACGAAGCTCAATAATTGCAAAACAGCCCCGCTGGATAGGGTCACCCTAACAGGTCAGGTTCCAAGCAAGAGGCACAAACCAACGTGGTGATGTACGATCAAACACCTGACACCCGCCGCCGCTCCCCATGATCATCACACAAAACCACGGCCCTCAGTTACCAGTGGCTTTGGATCCATCAGCCCACGGAGGGGACTGGGTAGGCGACTGGGCAAGGGCTAAGAGCCACTGGGTGCTAACTCCTGGAGGCGCGACACGACATGCAGACTCTGTCGGGTGATTCGCTCCTCGTTGAACTGGAAGCAGAATTGGCAGAAAGAAACTGTCTGTTGGACGCAGTGAGGTGAGGACAAAGAAAGGAGAGAACTCACTCCAATTAAATTAGATAGTGGCAACCGTTTTCACCATGCAGCAAAAAAGATGACAGCGATTATAGAGGAGTGGGATTCTTTATCCCTGCTGTTCAACTGTGCATCCAGAAAGCATTAAATACCTCCAGAGGGCAAGTGTAAGTGGTGTTGTGATCCACATACCCAAATGCACTCGTTCACAGCCCTTGTTTGAACCCAAGCAGCATCCGTGTGATAGGGTGATTATTGCAAGATAATAACGACAATGAATACTACACCGTGACATGATTTGTTTTAACTTTTGTTACCATGCTACATTCAATTAATTTGGGTCAGTGAGCATTCGTAATAATTGTGGCGAAGCAAGGACATAATCTTTTGTGCACTGGTGTAGATATGCATGTTTACATTTAACCTTTCCATAACATCCGTTTAACAAGCATGCACAATTGTTATAATAGTTATCCTCATTATGGAAATTGTTAGGAAATGCGTGTTTTCTTGCAGAGTTGTTCACAAAGCAGTGACACCAAACATCCATACGGAGCAATATTTATGTTTAAAAAACAATGTGAATCATTACAATGCACACGGTTTGACCTTCTGTACTATTTGCATCATGTTGGAAAACTTAACAAGTTTAAATTGCTTATTTTTAGAAATCACACCACATATAGAAACGGCTGTCGCGAATGCAATAAAGTTACATTAATTATTTTTCAGTGTGAATTTAAAAGGGGGGTATGTATAATGGAGGTCAATCTAAAAAAGAAAGAATTTTAATATTCTGAGCATTTGCATCTTTACACTAATTGAAACGGATAACTTGCTTAATGACCCCATTTTAATAATAATGTCTGCTACTGATAAATGGACGGCATAAAATATTTCTAATTAATTATTTAGGAGGCAATATGCGTTTTGCTGTCCATACAAATGAAACTGGTTACTGCAGCTATCAACTTAAAATGTTAATTACATATCTGTGAAGAATTAAATACCAATAACTTTTTTCCCTTGGATAGGCCTGAGGCTTATAACTTTAATATTTTTTTTTACATAATGTTTTTGTGGATATTAATCCAGGAACTTTGCTGAGCACCGTTTTGATTATATGATGAAAAACATTATTTTGAATTTACGTGACAAAAGTTAATTTGAAGGTGGGTGTTTTCAAAATATACATAAAAACTCATATTTTATCATACAGCATTACATTGGACATTAATTGTGCATGCATGCTGAATGTTTAATAGTTTAATTTAATTATAACACATAGCTATTTGTCTTTATAAATGATAATACACACAAGTGTCTCCTTAAGGAACGCAGCTGCACACTAAATTCAATTGTCTGCTTTTAATTATTGTACTGTTATGGATTATTGATTAAATAATGAAACAATGATTAAAATTAATATTTCCTTTTTTAGTATTAAGTGAAAACATAATGGGAAAATCCGTACATTTTTGGAAAGGAGCTTTGGTAACACACATTATAGGAATATTTTTAATTAAACTCGGCATGATCCTAGCAAATACAGGCATTTTATAATTGACATTAAAGCACGCGGAATTACAAATATCACAGTCATTTGGCATTATCAGGTATAAATAATAGAATAACATAGATTGTGAAACAATGAGTGAATAAAAGTGTCGCAACTATATCCATTGTTTTGATTTTGGTTGCTTGTAGAAGTACAGCTCTGTCAAGTGCTCATTATCTATGCAAAACAGCGGAGACAAACTTTCCCCTATAGCCATGGGGCAAGTGCTGTTAGCAAACTAATTTAAAGGTCACCAAGGCACATGGCGGGGTGATGTGGCCAGAACGATGACCTGCCCACCTTTTTGTCTCCAATGTTGATGTGTATATGTCATAGCAAGCGCACATTTAAGGTTGAGTCGACCTAAGGGAGGCACAAGACAAGTTCTGATCCCACTTGCTACTGATGTTATCCTTGCCCGGGAATTAAAATCAAATACCTTGGTTCGTTCGAGCGTCAAGTGTTGAATCCAAATATAACATCGGCTTTTGAAAATTAAAATTTTCCTGTTTTGGCGAACCCAAAAATCGAGTGCAAAAATGTTGAACTTTTTTGGTGTTATTATAATGATGCTGAATAAAACAATATTGCATCAGATACAGTATTCAACTGCTCATTACCTCTCCAATGTGTTATTTGGGTTGTTCGGCATGACAGTCTGGGAGCTTTTTCATTCAGTTGCCAAATAAGCTCCCAGCATGTGGAGCAAAATATTCGGACATTGTTTCACTATCTAAAATCACAGTGTAGAAATAAAACTTTAGCTAATTTGAATGGTGTGGGTGCAATGATTCACTGATAAAAAATGATTTGTATGCTAATTTTACATGCATTGAGTGGTACATGTGAGAATAAATGTTTTATGCAATTAGGTAATCTGTCCTCCGCAGGGACTAGAGACACTACTGTAGACTATGACGTTATAAAATAATTTATCCTTGAATGGAATCGCTACTTCAAATCCTGCCAATCAAATTGCGTGGAGTGCCAATCTTTGTATGTCTAAGATATGTACTCATATTGGCTTGTATTTCATTATCAAGAAAAGTTGTCTTATTTTTCCATTTACTTTGGTTATATATTCATCAATTTTTTTTTTACTAATTGAGAACTTCAATAATACATTTTTTATTGTCAGTGGAAACTTTGACCTGAACTTTTAAAAGTTCTATGTTGTGTGCACACGAAATGAGGAACAAATTATTGGCATGTAACAGCTTTCTTTCCGAGCACCAATGTAAGGGTTTTGTATTGTTTTCAGTAACGTAACAAAATTGTTTCCTTGCTCTTGCTGTCTAAAAGTGACAAAGATAATGAAACTGCACTCCCCCCGGTGTTTTCACGAAGCAGAGAAACGGCACGTGGAAATTAATGGAAAATTTGTGATGGAGCCTGAACTTGAATTGGTCTGTTGGATGATTGAGTGCAAGTGTTCATATTCTGCACCCACGCCAGAATTCCTCCATGTAATGATTAAAATGGTCTTTAATTATCAAAATCTTAACTGTGAAATATGTATGCCTTGGCAGTGTGAAGATAGGAATTCCAGAGTACGGAACCTCTGTATCTGACGGAGAATTGACGATGTGTGGTGCGGCAGCGGGGAGGGTGATGTTTATCCGAGTGCCTTGTGTTGTCCGCATGGATTTGGGAATTAACCTTGAATACTTTTAAGGGGTTTCGGTACGATGTCGCTGAGGTACGTGCATTTATAGATAAAGGCGCATTTTTGGAGTATCTTAATGTTGTAGATGGACATGATATTGAGTTTCTTAAGCATAGGGGCAGGTGGAGCCAAGTAGTTAGAGGAGGTGGCCAGTCTTGCACATTTCTTTTGGATGATGTGTCATTTATGTAGGTAGGAAGCATAATTATGTACTGACCCAGACAATATTGCAGTAGGTGAGATATGCCAATGGACTTTCTCTAAACTGTGGTATCTAGATTATTATTTAAGACATAGCAAAAAGTGTAATTGTAAGTCAATTGGAGAAAATTGTCCAAGAAAACTTTGTGAATGGTAATTACGTAAATATTGTGCGCTTTTACTTGCATCATAAGTAGTATTGGTAAACACAATACCCATAGATATGCTAGGCATCAAGATCTATGTTTTGTTATTGTAATTGTATTTCTGTTGCTGATTAAATTGTGCTTTAAGCATATGGCAGAAAACGATACAAAGCAAATAACAGCAAAACCCCTGCTTTGTTGCAGTGGTGCACAAACACAAATAACTAAAACTCATTCATTGGTAACACTGCCCTATGTAATAGGCAACGTTTCAGAAAATGTCCCTTATTTATACCGTTGAGATGATCTCTATACTGATCACTCTGCTATAAAGAAGGGCCATTTCCTGAAATGTCTCCCGCATATGTTATTAAGGTTATCTTTAGCAGAGCAAACAAGAGCGTTTTAAATTGTATTTTAAATGTTTGTCAGTTGAATCTTTTTTTCCAATCCTTGGTGATTTCTTCGACGCCTTCCTCTTTAAAATCTTAATATAAATTCCAGTCTTGGGGCAGTGTATTTACTCTCAGGAAGCATGCATTATACTAACAGCCAATAACGACATGTTATTTCCCTCTCTTATCACACTGTCTCTCTACTGTGGCTAAGAATATTATTTATTGAATCCCTCCTAGCAACTATTACCCGATGCCTTTCTTAGAATTTTGAAGAAAAATTACAAACAGCTCTTAGAATATAAAACTAGATTTCTCTTTTAAATCCCCGAAGGTATAATTATATTCTTAAATGTGGTTTACTCAATACTTGAAGGTGTTATGCATTCATTTTTTTGTCTCTTTTATCTTTTCGTGAAGTGTTTTCTGCCACCGTTTATAGATTTTTAAATAATTTCACGCGTCATTATCCTTCACGATATAGCCATATAACCATGATCATTGTGTTGATGTTTACTTGTTCAAGGAACCTTACCTCTCGCCCAGTGCACTTGACATATGGTCGTTTTTTTTTCCTTTCTTGTAAATTTCTCTCAGTGGACAAATCTTGACGCCTGTCTGCCACACTCTTTTCATGCAACAAACCACACCTAAATAAACACTCTACAAATGCTTCCGCGTCTGCTCCTTAGTACGATTAACACGGTTGGCTACATGCGGTGCGAAAGAGTAAGACTCGGCATGCTAATGTCAACTTTACATCATAAGTTCGTCTTGAGGTATGATAATGCAGAGTAAGTCAAACATCCTCCTGAGAGCTTCCTCAAGTGGAGGCTCTTCTGCCAGCAGTGGCGTTTACAAGTAATTGCAGAGCCGCATCTTTACATCTTGCAATATACAATTGGACGTGTAATCTTAATTTGCATCTATTAAACGTGTGAGCTAATATACGTTAATATATTAAGATTATGGACTAATTTTGGTCATTTAACATCAGTAGAAGTTTAACAAGCTCCAAGTATGTATGCATGTTGAACTTCTATCACACCATACGTATAGCCACGCATGCTAATAAGAGGTGCCGGGGAAGGAAAATAAACTATACACAAAAAGCAGTCCTGACTCACTTGTAGATCTGGCATCTTTGCAGATTTTTTTAATACCAAATTAAACACGTTTTTTTCTGCTAATAAAATAATGTTAATACAATAGGTTCTGAAAAACATGGACCTCCTCTACAAAATGCACGTGACTTTTGTCATTTGTGTTTGTCGACCTAATCTTTACTATCAAAGTATACCATCTTGGACTTCAGCAATAATATGGATAAAATTACTGTAATATAGGAAAAAGGGCAAATACAAATGACGTTTTCCACTTTGTGCAACAACAACTGAAATAGTATTTCGTTGGACACAAACAACAGTATAAATAACGAGACTGCGTGCCTGACCTGATTGATTTTCTTTGAAGTCTATCAGGGGTCCATTCTTTGTCCGTTATATATTTTTGTTGTACATCAGATGTCTGCCCAAAGCCCTTGGCTGTCATTGCGATTATGATCTATGTGAGTGACACCACCGTCTTTACAAGATGTTCTACACAATTAGAGCTTAACCCTTTCAACTACGGCATTATATCTAGTGTATGGCCACTGCCTGTGTATAAGTAAAAGCTTCAAAGTAATTATGGAAAGACTATTAAGAGCAAGTTCTGCCAAGCCAATGTCTATTCAGTTTTCCCGCCACACGGCCCTCATTGTTTTATCAGCCGATTGCATGCCAGCTTTAAGTATAACAAAGGGTGGATATTTTGACAACAAATCACATTATTTGTTCTCCTTCATAGCAATATACATTTGTTATAACTAGTTTCACTCATTGGATGGCGAAGGGGCGGGGGGGGGAAGCCGTTTGACATTTCGTTACTTGCCAGCAAAACTTGGCCACTTCACATATTAAGGAATGGTTCTAATGGGATGTCCAATTACAAAAAAAACACAAGCATCCATATAACAAAGACATTTGGGAATTTCAAACGCTGCGATGAAGGACATGTCTAATAACGTGCACTTGTTGAAACAGGAGAGAATTACTTTTTTGCACGCGAAGTTTCTGGTTCAATAGAACTCTTGAAATCGTCCTTGAGTGTGTAGTTTGAGCTCTTGTAGCAAACACGTGGCTACACGATACAATATAGCACATGTGGCAACGTGCACTGCAACTGCCTTTCCGAATAATACGAGTCTCATTGCACGCTTGGTTTTAAAGTCACTCGAGCAGAAATCTCTTTACTTTAAATTATTGGGTGCTCCTCGTCAACTGCAGGAGTTGATGTGAAACAGCCTGGAAATAATGGTCTGGAGTTAGGAGCATATTAATACCCTTTCTCTGCTCCTCTTCCCACGCTGACATGAAAACCAAGATGCAGTTCTGATAACGGCATGTAACCTATTTTGTATAACTTTTTAAATAACCAGTGACCGTGACCTAGTCTGATATTTCGAGAATTTTTGTTTTAATCACCACGAATCCTAAGATTGCCGATGACCAATGGATGTTAAGACGTTTTTATTTGTTTTACTTTGTTATAACCTGTGGGTCACCAAGGGATTCTGGCATTGATGCATAATCGATCATGTATATTTTGTAAGTAAGCACAAGCAAGCGCCGACAGTGTGAAACTCTACGTGAGTGTTGTCTAGTGAAGACGTTTGGAAGCAAATTAGACAAAGCTGGCACCACTGAAACTCAGGCAGCCAGCCGTGACTTTAATTCTTATCTAATATAGATTAATTTAGATCCTTATTCCAAGGCACTTGACAACAATTCATTTTTTTTTTTAAATGTTCATAAGATAATGGTTTAAATAAAGAGTGGAGTTGTCCAAAGTGGTAATCTAGTTATGGTGACAGGGTAATTTGTGGGAGTGATTAAGGAGGGGTTGGGGGATAGGAGTTGGGGTAGTAATAGGGGAAGTGATATGGGTAGAGGTAATAATAGGGGTTAGGGTATAGGTAGTGATAGAGGTATTGATCGGGATTGTGGCGGTGTTAGGAGTAGTGATAGGGGTTTGTTGTATATATAGACCTTTTCCATTTTTGTTTTTGACATTAATAAGGATTTTGCCAATATATATTTTTTTAATCGTGGTTTCACTTGGGGCAAAAGGGGGTGATACAGCCCCCTCCGCTCACACACAACAGGCCGCCGGAGATAGCAATACAAAGTAATACACCCAAAAACAAAGAGAAGAGGGGGGGGGGAATTTCTAATGAGAAACTAAAAAAAAAATCCCGACATGGCTTCAACGCCTCGCCAGCTTCCAGGGCGGTGAATTAATTAACAGAAAGTCCAAGAAAAACTCGGCAACAAGAAAAAGCTGATATTATAGGAATCTTCACACTCACGGCGATAAAAAAAACCAGACTACAATCTACTTAGTGGGTGATTACTTATCAGACATAATATTGATACTAACGTTATTCACCTTAAATTACACTACATCTTGCTATTTACGTGACTTTACAAAAACCAAAGAAATGAATTCCAACAGTCAAGAAGCTTAACTGAAACTTAGCTATACCTCTAAAACTCAGGACATTAAAAAAACTCAAGCATAACAGCACCGATCCCCGGATACAGACGGGGGGACGAAATTAATAAACCCTAAGAAATACGTGGTGATGACAATGTTAAATCACAATCTTGGGAAACATAACCAAATAATAATTATGCAGTATTAAACCGAGGGTTATCCAGAAGAGATGAGGCAAAATAGGTCAAACTTACACAACCAAGATAAACTGTATCCCACAGGAAAAGAGCTTCCCAACCGTCTTTGTCTTCCTACAGCACGGGATAGCAAAATAACGTAACACCCAGAGCGAGGGAAATGACTCTTTTATTGCAAGGGGGCATCTGTGTTCCACGGATGAAAAGATGGCTTAATAAATGACACACACACACGCACAACCCCCCCCCCCCCCCACAACACAGAGCGAGATCAAAGGAAGTTCCGGTCCTTTGTGAGAAGGCGAGCAGAAAAATAAAATTTGGCATAAAAAGAGAGGCACGGGCCATACACAGAATCAGCAGCTACCAGCGGCAGAAGACGGCGACCATCAGCTCGACAAGAAGACACACGGCAGCTCAGAAGAGGACAGCAAGCCAGCTCCGGCGGCATGGCCTCGAGATCAACAACAATGCGTGTGGTGCATCGCAGAGAAGAGGGGCGAGGTGATGCGCTGTGCTGAGTTCGGCATGGACCGACGACAGAGTATCGCTGAAAGTTATTCTCAGCGTCAAGCAATCAACCCCGAGAAAGGGCGGAGAGGGCCAAACGCCGACCAAGCCTGCCATGAACGAACGAGAGCGTCGTTCATTGCCAGAGAGCCGGAGCAGGAGAGAGCGTGCAGCAGCGCCACCAAACAAGGGTGCCAGCTGCCAGCGGACGAGCTGTGGGTGCTACCTGACGACGGGATCGTCGTGCCAACTCTTCCAACCAGCTGCGGACCGAACCCCGGCCGCCCGTGTGAAAGAAGGAGAAACAAGCTATCCGTACGATACGCAAACTGCCACACATTACAACGCATCACCCGGCGTCTGCTTGACGCAAAGATTCGATCAAGAACACATCCCCACTCAGCCCATACCATCCCCACTCAACACATACACGAATCGTTAATAAGAAGACTCATGATAAGTGCGTCAAGTATCAACTGATAACGAATAACACGGTTGCCATTGGGTTACGGGAAAACGGTCGTTTAGAAGTATTTTAGTCGTTATGTTTCTTTTTGATTTGCGTAAAAAAATATCAACGAATTCATCGATGAAAACTAAACGTTCAAAAACCCAAGTTACGAATCCACACACTCACAGGGAGAATATTGCGTTGAAATCTTATTTTGATCACAGAATCTGCCCGTGAATGTATTGAAACCTCAGCAAATTAATGAGTATTTGCTGAAGCAGGCATACTGCTGCACACCATGGTTTCAACACTTCATTAAATTACGTAATCTTGCCCATGGATTCATTACCGTATACGTTTTGCCTTCGGGACATATTTCTTTATTGCCTCCGTATGAATGTCGTTGCATGAATTTTTAAGGACTTTTTATTCCTATTTGCCGTATATGCTCGTGTTACGCTGATGAAGTAATCGTTTGTTCTGTTACCCAATTAACAAACGTGATCATTGAGGGTTAAAAGTATGAATTCATGAAGCCTTAGCCAATTTATGAGTATTTGTTGAAGCAGGCGTACTGCCACATACCCTTGTTCCAAGACATTTCGCAATTACGTAATCTTGCTCATGAATTAATTACCGTATACTTTGCCTTCAGGACATGTTTCTTTATTGCCTTCGTACGAATATCGTTGCATTAATTTTTAAGGACTTTTGGTTCCTATCGCCGTATATGCTCGTGTTATTCTGAGGAAGTAATCAATTGTTCTGTTACCCAGTTAACAAACGTGATCATTGAGGGTTAAATGTATGGACAATTTCAAGCATAAGAATTCGCATATTAGAGTGTTAAGGTTTTGTTAGAAATTAAAATTACTTAACACAGAAGTGTCAAAGTGGTTCCTTCCTAAGTTCATGCATAGCAACCTAAATTATAAGAACTGTATCCTGCGGTGAGATTTGAATTTGGAGACCTGACATAACACACTAATACATAATCAGTAAATGTTAAAGCGATAATAATTGTATTATACCGATTGATAATACAAACCTAGACTACGAAGCCGAGTTTAATCTAGCATACTTACAGCACACCTGCATAACTTCATACAATTAATTGTCTTATCCCGATTGATGATACGACCCTGGGCAACGAAGCTAAACATAATTATCATAAATGCCCACATTAGCATAAGCGCATACATTCGCATAAATTAATATGATTATCATAATGCATGTACATAATTGCATACATTACCATAATTTCGGGTAATCACGAATTTTTTTAAAATTTCATTAAAGTTGTATTATTTTCATCAAAATTTTCATACCCGGCATATGCAACAGGTTGGGGTAGTAATAGGAGTAGTCTTAGGGGTTCGGGTAGTGGTAGGGTAGAGGTAATAATAGGGGTTGGGGTACAGTTAGTGATGGGGTTAGTGATAGGAGTAGTGATATGGATTTGGGGTAGTGATAGGGGAAGTGATAGGGGTAGAGTAATGATAGGGTTTGGGGTAGTGATAGGGGTGGTGGTAGTGGTTGGGGTAGAGATAGGGTTAGGCCTCGTCGTAGCTGGTGGGGGGGGCAGGGAGTAGCAGTAGGATGGGCTAGGGATAAGAGTTGGGGATTGTTTTAAGGGAGGAACGGAAGCAGGTTCGTGAAGATGATTGTTTTATATTCTTTGGGTCTTTCGGTAAAGTCACGTAGATAGGTTGAAATAAAACAACAACAAAAAAAACAAAAAAACTGCGACGTTTCGTATGACGATCACTTGTGTTGTGTTGTGATAGAAACGTCGTAATTTTTGTGTGTTATTTTTGTTATTTTCTTTCAACCTATCTACGCGACTTTACCGAAAGACCCAAAGAATATGAATTCCTGAAGTCACGAAAGCTTTAAGTCAAGATGATTGTTTTAATTTGATTCTCAAGCGTAGTGAGTTGATGGTCTCAGCACAGTCACCATTTCTGCACGTAAAACGCACCATTTTAATTTTGTCTCTTCACTTAATTTCAGCTCTGAGAATGAAAAATATTGGTTTGGCCGTAATGGGATGAATGTTACTGTACACCGGGTTCATTTCTTTCACCTGCTCTCGTGTACTCCTAGATATCGTATTATTTTGATTCTGGTCCACATTATATGACTGCCCATTTAAGCTATGTTTTGCAGCTGTGTCTCTCAGACAGACCTAACATTTTTTGAGAGGGAGGGGTAGACATGTTTTAAATGTGGCACAGTTATGCAGTGGTCTATGGTGACATGTACAAAACCTTTATATATTGCAGCCTCCGATATGTTACAATTATTTTGTTGTTAGGCCACAAAATTGATTGATTTCGCATCTCCTACGAGCAGGTAACCAGCATTTCAGGGATGCTATTACCTGAGGTTTTGGCCCATTTAAGCTACAATCTCTACCCCCCTTGTGACCAGCTGTTAGGCTTGCGACATACAAAATGCACACACTGAGCAAACTTTTCCCATCCCAGTTGGGTTCGCCAATTACTGTCCGATGATAAATAAAAGAAAACAGAATCTGTACGTTCGTAATTGTGTCATAAATAACATGGAGCTGTTAGAGCGATGTAAATGTGAGTGTGTTTACTCTGTGGTATTGCATGGGGCATCAACTAACCCTTGACACACTGGTCCATTGAAGCACTTTAAGGGTGATATTTACCCTAATGAAGCATTGCATCAAGTCCGCTAATATAAGCTACTATTCCGGGAGGCTGTACGCTGCAGCTCTGTAATGGTTTAGCGCACCGTATTTGCAATCCAGAGGTCCATACTCTTTGGTTCTTTCGGTAAAGTCACGTAGGTATAAAATAAATTAAATTAAAGTAAAGTCACGTAGGTATAAAATAAATTAAATTAAATGTATTTAATTAAATGTATTTAATTTAATTTTATACCAACGTGACTTTACCGAAAGAACCAAAGAGTATGGATGCCTGCAGTCGCGAAAACTTCAAATCTAAATCCAGAGGTCGTAGGGATTTTACTGGCTGGCGTGGCAGCTGAAACAATTGACAAGTTACTTGAAGTCCACCACCTCTGTCTACCCAGAAGTATAGATGGGCGACTCACGGTCGATCAGAAGGCTGCGTGTGTAAAAGTGTGGGTACTCCCACCTCTTCATAGATGTCTTGCCAGTGTGAAAGAGTAGGCCGAATGCCCTCTAGAGTGGCTCTTTAGACCTCCCTCTTGTGGAGATTCTTCTTTCCGGCAGTGGACAAACAATTGCAGGCCTATACTGAAGCATTGCATCAAGTCCAGGAAGTACACTCCTGCTCCGACCTCTGAGAGGCTCTCACACCATGGGCTGTGTCATCTTAAAAGACGTGGCAACGGTTATGTTCATTGTGAAAGTTAGACGCAACTTGCCACCGAATACAACTAGACGACATGCAGTTTTACATTTCCCTACATGATACACAAATTAATACAAAAGGAAAGGACGTATGAATACAAAGCAGTACCTTAAATGGAATCATATGTCGTGTGGATTTTTACCAAATATCATTAAATGCCACTATCGCAGTCCGTACAATAACGGCGATGACTCCAAAGTTCACATGGCTTTTCAGTTTTTCACACATCATCAGAATTTTAAAATTTAGACAATTCCTTGTTGTAATTTTAAGTGCATATGCACTTCATGCAAGTCAACTGTTCAAATGCATCACAGTGCATTGCAATGCACAGAGTACTGTATGCTACGACCTAAAGTGGAGCACAATATAAAAATTGGTTAACTTAAAAAAAAACAAATTCCTTCAAAATACCAATATAGGCTAAAACAAGTATTTTATTGAAATCTCCAGGCGATATCTTCACGCAGTGCTACCTACTCCCACAATGCGGGACCTCCAGTATATATACACACACGGCTGATTCGCTGACCTCAAGTAATCTCAGCGATAGAAGAGACGCACGGAATATTAACTACCCGCCAGGCGCAATATGTAAAATACAATTTGCTCCCCAACTTAACCATATTGCCACCGGGAGCTGTGAACCTGTTTGTGCTGGAGAAAAACGTTACCGGAGGCCCAGTTGTCATATACTTCCGAAAAGTAAAGTTAATAGACTGGAGAATGAGCAACTAAATAAATAAACAAATACATCTCCATTATGCTATTTGGCCATGCACAATGTGTTTTTATTCCGAGGTGTCTTTAGGGTCCTGGCCTTCTCACTCGCTGTCATTTGCCTGCCCGTGGTGCATATTCAGTCAGTGCGCGTGTGTGCGTGTGCGCGTGTGTGCGTATGCGTGTGTGTGGAGTTCTACAGCCTGCAGTGTGGGGAGCGGTAGTGTAGCGGTTAGCGTGCTGCGCTACGAACCCAGCGACCCAAGTTCGATTCCCGCTCGCAGCCAACACGGGTGACGCTGATCTGAATGCTCGTCACTGGGCCTCCCCTAGGTCGACTCGGCATCAATTGAATACCAAGTGCGATGTCTAAGAACGTTGCCACGAGGGAGACAGAGGCAGCCGGGCGTGATGCTGGCCACCTCCCTCGTGTCTCATGCCGTTACAGCCTTCATAGGTGCTCGCTAACAGCACTTACCCCAACGGTCTAAGGCCATACTGGGAGATCTTTGTGTTTTTTTTGTTTGCAGTGTGACTCTGACTCAGCCTGCTGTGATGCTTGGTGAGACTGTGTGTCAACCCTGGTTCCCCTGGTCTTACCTGAGAGCTCCCCTCACATTTTTACGCTCAGCATTCACACCCACTGGGTTTGGTTTTAATAAACTCGCCCATTGCTTCAACTGTCACGCTAAGCGATCGAACCAGAAAACTCTGGATTGCGGCAGGATCGATGTGCTAATTGTTACGCAATAGCAGCATCCCCATGTTTTTTTCTGTCTCTCTCTCTCTCGAGCAACTCCTAGCTTAAATGGTTAGTCTACGAATACGGATGTTCAAAACGATCCTGGCATTGGGTTTTAGGTTGCCCGTTAAAGCGTTGTCACTGCCCGGCGTTTGTCTGCAAGCGAGCACGCGCTAGCTGCTTCGTGGGGGTCCCGCTAGAAGCCCTCCCGTTCCTCGGCTCGTGAAACTCCGAGCCCACCGTGTGGGTGCCACACGTAATGACAATAAGTTGTTACCCTTTCTGGTAAATGAAACGGCTGTGTTAAGATGTTAAAACACCAAACAGAATCCCTTTGCAATGAATCGTGTCTGCATTGACCGCACGTATTCGTGGTGAACTTGCAAACAAACAGAAAAAAAATATGGTCTGATAAATCGTATATGCATTGTCTTTTAAACTGATTGGTCCACACCAGTCGGTCCACACCAGTTTCAAAGACAATTAATATATTATCAGACCATTTTTTTTTTTGCATGTTCACCGCAAGCACGTGTGGTTAATGCCGACAGGATTCCTCGAAAAAGGATCCTGTTTGGTGTTTTAACATCTTAACACAGCTGTTTTATTGCCAGAAAGGGTAAAACCTATTCTTACATATTCGATACCGGCAAATGAAGGTCCCGTTATTGTGTGTCACACGGTTTGAATTGTATGGGGGTCTCAAGGCAGACGGCCCCCCGGTGCCCTCGTGTGCGCCCCGAAACAGGCGCAGGGCGAGGCGATCTCCGAGGTCGCGAAAGACCGCTGCGTTGTCTCTCCTCGGCTCTGCTTCACCTTATCCCCAACCCCCATCCCCCCTGGCAAGGTCACCTTGCCATATCGCGATCGGCGCGTAGCACATCGCCTCTTATGCAACTCCCAGCGTTTCCACCCCCCCCCCCACACACACACACTTATTTGCTTTTCGTTTTCGCCCCCCCCACCTCCCCCCGTTACGCGTCGCACATGTGCGTTTAAGGAGGAAAGAAATAGCCCAAAGCGCATTTATAATAACCTCTGTCTACACCATTTTCCCTTCTAAAGGACTTTCACGATTAAATATTCTTTGCCGTAGAACAATTTGATGTGAATTCGCGTAATGTCCGATATTGTTCACACGTGTTTTTTTATTTATTTCACAGATATGGCCGTACACAAATTTGTTCAGGAACGATGCGTTACTCCGACCTATATTCTAAAGACACCACCGCGAGTGAACACGGGTCAACCGTATCCTGTCCGGTTCCACCACCGCCAAGTTTCCAGTTCACAAGTTTTCTCTTACAATGCCATTCCCCCCCGGTGAAATAAGCAAGCGAAAATGCCCCTTTTTTTTCTTTGCAAGCAAATATCCCCGATGCTACTTGGGTACTCGCATTAAAATCCAGCTGCTGATTTATTTGCGTACTTAACTTATTCAAGTTCCCTTGTTGCCTAATTACGGGCACTCTAATGCACTGTGCGATACACCTTTTATCCATCATTCATAAATCACCAACCACTCTTTCTTGTCAAGAACATTTTAAGTGCATCCGTGACTGTGTATTAGGCGACAGGAGAGAGAGGGAGAGAGAAAAAAACTTTTCGAAAGAAAATCTCAAGTTAATTTTTTTAATCTTCCCCCTATACATTATTAATGGTATTGCATTTATTTGCAGCATTTTAAATACATATTTGACAATGTAATTATCCCCTTTGTATGATTCACATTTTTTTTACGCAAGTATCCAAAAGAGTTTTAAATGAATGAAAGAAATCACATTGCGGCACAATTATTATTGCAATTACACTCTGAGAGAATGGGAAATTAAAATCCTCATTTGTTAACTGCTTACGTTAGAACTGTTGTTTTTTCATCGTGCTTTTAAAATATAAATCCGTAGTGCGTGTCTTTTTTTTGCAATCGTGCGCTTTATGAATATATTCACACGGTTGCTTGGGGGGGGAACTATAGAATGTACAATGAATGGCAATTGATTCCATCCGTATGCAACTTTTTCCTATTATCTTCATTGATCGTAAAATTCCAGTGACTCCATTGGATAAATAATTCAGCTTACCAGTGTTCTAAAAGGGGCCCGCCTCCATTGTGATGTTTGATGAGGGAGATGGAAAATAAGTGTATTGTCCTATATCCCCATCAATATCTAATCTCACGGGGGCAGGGCATGTGGCAAATCATTTTGATACGTCTCCTATGTGCTCTGAAACTAGCACTTCAAAGAAATGAAAAAGGGGGGGGGGATCATAACAGGATGGTTGAAAGCCGCTTGGCATAATCACGCAGATAATGCTGAAGATTGTGGCCGCAATCCTTAACTTGTTTATGCTTCTGTTATATTTGTCTCTTTTTTTTTAAGAGGATTTAAAAAAAATCATTACAGAAATACAAAACGACCAGAAAGGGAATAATGTTCTGACAAAAAAAACCAATCGTTTTTTTTTGCAGTGAATAACAGAAGATGGTCTGGTTTTATTGACACAATTAAATAAACATTGACAGCTTCCACGATAGTAGAATGAAAGAGACAATATACCGCGACAATTGTATTTTGTCATGCCCACCACAATGGCTGCGAGTGTGTCTCGAGGAATGGGGTATACGGAATCATTTCTTGCTCTTTGTTTGAATGAGGTAAGCAAGTGACAAAATCATCCGGACCTTGCCTGATCTCGTAAGGTCTCAGAAGCTGAACAGATATTGAGTCGGCGTAGCTCTTGGGTGGATAACCTGCACATCACGTGGGTGGATAACCTGCACATCACGTGGGTGGATAACCTGCACACTACGTGGGTGGATAACCTGCACATCACGTGGGTGGATAACCTGCACATCACGTGGGTGGATAACCTGCACATCACGTGGGTGGATAACCTGCACATCACGTGGGTGGATAACCTGCACATCACGTGGGTGCATAACCTGCACATCACGTGGGTGGGTAACCTGCACAGAGCTTGAGTGTATGTACACGGAAGAGGTGTAGTGGGCATTGCAGGAGAAAAAAAAGTTTTTCTGAACTCCCCCTACCTTCACCAACCCGCACTGGCCAGTGTGGTAAAGTATGGTGAATTATCTATTATGGTTCACAAGGCATAAGTGGGAGGCCCTCATACACCAGTGGATTAATAAACGGGCTGTACATTTCCATGTACGTGCGGCATGTCAGCTGCCCTGCCGATGTCTTTCTGCTCCATTTCTTCATGCAACCAGAAATTCCCTTTGCTTTTCACGTGCAAACCCACTTGCAAAGTGAACGATGCGTATCAAAATTGGAGGCATGGGACAACAACGCTGTCTTCACATGACAGAGCAGAATTATTGGATGTAAACATGTGCATAGCTCAAGACCACTCGTTGCTTCCATGCAGTTCAAGATCGTCATTTAAAACATTGTGAACAAAGGGGAACGTTTGCATAAAAGCGAGCTTATGCTTGAGCAAACAATGGGAGTGGGATGTAAAAAGCTCAAAACGCTGGACTTTGCAATCCGACAGTTGAAACAAACGGTCCAAGTTTCTGCAAGCCCCCCCCCCCCCACACACCCCACACCGCCTCTGCCCACCCAGCAGCATCCTTGAGTTCCACCACGGTTGATCGATCTACATGTTACGTGTGGGCGCCCTCATCTCTTCCACTATGTCTGGCTGGTCCGTGTTAAAGAGTAGGCCAACATGTGATCCAGAGGGGGCTCTCTAGAGCTCCCGATAGTTGGAGACGCTTCCTTCCGCCAGCAGTCGTGTGAGCATCCAACCAACTACTGCCTAGATTGAGTTTGAAAGTTACTGCAAGTACAAACATTACTCTACGAATATGCTTGTTTTTTTAGGAATTATGTTACAGCGGCAGAAGTCACGTCCACCGCATGCTCTTGAAATAATTGGCAAACACGACTAAAAGGTGCTCAATTAAACAGCAATAAGTACACCGTGTCTTGTGCAACAAAATTGGACAAAGCTTGAATGATCGAAGGTTTAGATAGTCAGAAATTATCACCCTTGAGAACTGTTATCTTCTGTTCTCCTGTTAGCAGACTTGTACTTTTCATTGTGGTAGCCTTAGGTATATTTTTCTTCGGTGCCAAATTCATTGAATGCAGCACAATTCCGTTTGGGAATAAAATAAACAATCGTACGCGGATTTCAATAGAAACTTGTTTGTTAATGTAGGGACGCATGTATTTGCTTTGGGGAGCAGTGGTGCGGTGGTTACGATTCTAAACTGTGAACCTGATGACCCGAGTTGAATTCTTGTCCAAGGATAACATCAACGGAAAGTGATTTTCAAATGAGTCTTGGCCTCACTTTCACTAACCTGCACTCCCTAATTTTGTGAAGTTTGATCAAACCAAGCTCCATGACTAACAATTTTTGGGGACGCCTTCATCCAACAGTTGTTTCAGTTTTCAGTTTAATTTATTTGGTATAGCCTTGTGAGCCATTCGGCTTTTGAATCAGGTGCAACCGCAACAAACAAAAACATGAACAAGAAACTTCTTAAAGTGACTACGCGGAACATAAAAATCCAGGAAAAAACAGCAAATCTTCCAGAAAAAAGCACCGTATATCAATGCTGTGTGCAGAAATCCCAGTGAGATACAAGTAAACAAAGTCACGTAGGTAAAATTAAATAAAAGAAAACAACTAAATTAAATCACGACGTTTCGGAGGCAACACAAGCTTCCGTCTTCAGGTGGAACAGTCACAGCAGAATAGCTGTACCAAGTGGGGAGCTCTTGAGACAACCGGGATTATATACAGGTTAAGGGGGGGGGGGGGAGACAGAAAGGGACGTGGGTGGGGTGGAGGGCTGAGTTAAGCCGCTTTTTGTTATGCTGCAGGGGGTGTTTGGGGGGAGCGATGGCGCGCTGCACGAAAGCAATTACAACCCCATTTTTGTTAGAAAGCAATGGAAATGGCTGTACAATTATAAGGCAGCTAAAGTTTGACAAACAACCCACTGAGAGTAATGGAAATGGCTGTACAATTATAAGGCAGCTAAAGTTTGACTTGGTTTATAACATCTTTCCAATGGTTGCTCAATTTGAAACCATCCTCTCGGTTGAAGTTGTGTCTGTGTTTGTATATCTGGATGGCTTCATGGACAAATCTTTGGTAATAGCCGGGAGGTTTGCAGATAACTTTGGTATCAGAGAAAATAATGTCATGGGAACCCGCTGTGTTGAAACAATGACCAACCACGGCCGAATAATTCGTTCTGCCGTGTTTCAAATCTGATTTGTGCTCACGGTTTCAGTCAGAAATATGTCGTTTCGTCTCCCCGAAATAGCAGTCACCACAGGTACAACTCAATTTGTAAACACCGGGGTACTGTAAATCAGGAATGACATCCTTTACGGATGGGATCAGATCACGGATTTTGTGTACTGTGTTGAACCGGACCTGGATCTTGTATTTGTTTAGAATTTTGGAAATCTTTTTGGTAACGCCTGCTATGTATGGTAATGTGATAATTTTGATCGGAGTATCAGGTGGTTGTTTCTGTATGGTGGGAGAAACAACTTGGCGGATAGTACGGTCAGAGTATCCGTTCATCTTGAGGGCCACTTGGCACAGATATTCTGCTGTGACTGTTCCACCTGAAGACGGACGCTTGTGTTGCCTCCGAAACGTCGTGATTTAATTTAGTTTTCTGTTATTTTATTTTACCTACGTGACTTTACCGAAAAAAACCAAAGAGTATGAATCCTTGCAGTCATGAAAGCTTCAAATCTAGAAATATGGCTAAACCAAAACGTTTTCGAAATCACCAAAATAAAGCTATTAAAGCAATGTAACAGTGATCATATGAACTGTGATAAAACGATGTAAATCGGCTATTCGTTAGAATAACACGAACCCTGTTCGTTTCAGTTATCGTTGACTCGTGAAATAAGCCAGCCGTCTGGCCGAGTGATGGGGTGAGTAGCTCACAATTGGAAGTTTCGAGTTAAAATGTTTAGTTGCGGGTAGACTCGGCCAATCGTCCCTCTGGGGTTGATTTTAAAAAAATAATGGTACCACTCATTTATAGGTAAGTCGAGAGTGATTTGAAACATGAGAATAGGTTTTACCATTTTTGGCAATAAAACGGGAATTTAGATGTTCAAGCCTTTTGCAAGGCATAAAGCCTCCATTAATTAGACGTACTTGTGGCAAAACATGCAAACATGCATGCGCTGAAACACTATGTAACACAATTTTTCTTCCTGGGTAGTCAGTGTTATTTCGTAATTTCTTATGCCTAAAACGTATTAAAAAAAATGGTTATTAATCCCCACAAACTTTGATATTGTGATTTCGACAGTGTTATTTTGAAATTTACCTATTTTCAATGAGAAAATTGGCGAATTTGTGTCTTTTCTTTCACATAAAGTCTGAAAAAAAACAACATATGAATAAAAATTAACATGTATTTATACTAAAGCAATAAAAAAAATGACTACAAAAGATTTAGAAGTGAGTAGTTTTTCGAGATTTACGATTATACTGTAAATCACTTTCACGAATCAGCCGCCAAATGTAGTCTCCCATCATGTTCTCATTATACTGTCCTTGGTAGCGGCGTTCAAAGTCCAGTATATCCTGGTGGAAGCGCTCGCCTTGCTCCTCCGAGTATGCTCCCATGTTGTCCTTGAATTTATCAATATGAGCATCAAGGATATGGACTTTGAGGAACATCCTCCAGCCCATTGTGCCATAGTTCTTCAACAGAGTCTCAACCAGCTCCACATAGTTTTCGACCTTGTGATTGCCCAGGAAGCCAGGAACCACTGCGACAAAGCTGTTCCAAGCCCCTTTTTCCTTACTAGTGAGCTTCTTGGGAATTCATTGCACTCCAGGATCTTATTTATCTGTGGTCCGACGAAGACACGGGCTTTGACCTTTGCCTCAGACAGCTTAGGGAAGAAGTCTTGAAAGTACTTGAAGGCTGCTGACTCCATATCTACAGCTCTGACAAATTGTTTCATAAGAACCAATTTGATGTGCAGTGGTGCCATTACCACCTTCTGGGGGTCCACCAGTGGCTCCCACTTGACTTGGTTCATCCACACAGAGGACTGGCTCTGCTGTGGCCAATCCCGCCTGTAGTAGTGCACCTTCGTGTCCCTGCTGTCCCAAAGGCAAAGATTACGGGGAAACTTGGTGAAACCGCCTTAGAGACCCATCAGGAATGCCACCATTTTGAAGTCTCCGATGACCTCCCAGCCATCATACTTCAAGGCGTCCAGCAAGGTCTTGATGCTGTTGTAATCCTCTTTGAGGTGCACCGAGTGTGCCAGGGGAAGAGACGGGTACTTGTTACTATTATGGAACCTCATGGCTTTGAGGCTAATGGATGAGTTGCCAATGAAGAGGCGCCACTAATTCTGGTTACAGGCGATTCCGATTGCCTCGAACAGACTGGTCACATTGTGGCAGAAGCAAAGCCCATCTTGACGGGTGAAGAAGCTGCAAAAAAGTTGGTGACGCTTCCTCTGATCTGCGACTTGCACACTTTCGTCCAACAAGTTCCACTGCTTGAGCCTAGACGTCAAAAGCTCGGCATTGGACTTGTTGAGACCAAGAGCTCTGATCAAGTCGATGAGATCTTTATGGTTGGTGTAGCATGGGTTTCTATCCTCAGCTCCACTTCTGAAATTGGCAACTGGATCTAGAACGTCTTCCTCGCTCTCTGACTTGCTGCTCTCTTCTAAAGACGGCTGCTCTTTCTCCGGAGGAGTGGGTACGGGGAGCTCATGGCAGTGTGGCACTGGGGAAATAGATGAAGGAAGGTCCGGATACGTGATAGAAGATGCATTCTTGCCAGTCCGACGTTTGGAAGGGACGACCATGCAGAAGTAGCAGTTGCTTAAGTGGTCAGTGGGTTCCTGCCAAATTATGGGGATAGCGAACTTCATGGATTTCTTTTCCCCGATGTACCATCCTACAAAAATGCATTCTCACAACATTTTTCATATGTGATATATTTTTTCATTAACATTGAAAATTGTAAAAATTTTAAAATTAATAACTTTTTCAATTTTAACAAATTTTATAACATAAAATTCCGAGCAACAATTGTCCATATTACCTTCGAGAGTGTTTTTGCATTTCTCGCAGGTGAAATGAGGTGCCCAGGGTTTGTCTTGATCCCCGACAGGTATGCCTAAATAAGCCTTGTAGGCCTCACGCATCTTAGCAGATGCTTCCACAGAGTACTTTTTTACTTTTGTCTTGATAAATTGGCCGTAGATATAGAAAATGCATCTGCCAAATGCTTGCAGCCTCTTGATGCCATCTTAGAAAAATGCAGATATGTATCCACTTAGGCAGCTGGAACTAAACTGAACGAGTGGGCTTAAGGCCTCTGTATTCATACTACTATTTATATTACTGGAAAGTTCTAGAATGTTCTGGAAGTTACTCCAAGTTTACTCAGCACTGAATCTATCTGGAATGTTCTGAAAAATAGGTACATAAAACATATCACTGTCCTGGTCACAAAAGCAAAGTTTGTGGGGAATAATATCCATTTTCTGTACTTTTGAGGCATAAGCAATTAGGAAATAACACTTACTACCCAGGAAAAAAAATATGGTATACAGTGTAATATATGGCATTGTCTTTGAAACTGATTGGCCTACACCAGAGACAGCCTTCTTTATGGCCTGGTCTCACCAGGAGGTGTATGACCAGAGAGCGCCATCTTTGTTTGGATGTTTTGCCACAAGTACGTGTGGTTAATGCAGACTTGATTCCTTGCAAACGATATCTATTTGGTGTTTGAACAATTTAACAACTGTTTTGTTGCCAGAAAGGGTAAAACCCAAAGATTATTTTTCATACTTTGATACTGGCAAGGAGGTCCCCATAGAGTGGTTGTTCTGTCGGCAGGCTTGCTCCCGGCCTTAGGGACGTGTGGCTCACTGGCTCAGGAGCTGTAGACATGAAATGAGCACTACCACAGTGCTCATTTGAGCAGCAGGTCGCTTTTCCGTGATTGAAAGATAAATTATGATCGAAAAGCTGAAACTGGGTATGCATAACTTGGATAATTCTGACACAACCCGTACATATATAATTCATACATGTAATTAGGTGTTATTATGACGTGAATTTAATTTAGTTTTAATGTATTAATTGGTTTAAATAATTTAAACGAAATTCGAATAAAATTGTTCATTTGGTGATGGAATGAAGATGTACGCAAGCAATACGCAAAACAAGCGTGAGCGTTTTTTTTTGTGTGAATGAAGTAAGAGAAGTGGACTGTGGTTGATTGCTCGTGGTTTGGTGGGAAATCACTCCACCTGGAGGCACTGTTTGCAAGACGCCACACGTATTGACCTGTGACTTCTAATGGCTTAGTTTGTCGGTTGCATCAATGTCATTTGAGTCCTTTGCGTATATATGTAATAAACAAGAGTGTACCGAGCAGATGGAGAGATGACATTGGTTCGTAGGCATGACCGGTTCAGTCCGATGTAATAAACCACCACGAACCGATTGCTAGGTTAGAAAATTGCATTGCAAGATCGTGAGAGATGGTGAAGGCTTGTGAAGGCCTTCATCCAGCAATGGCTGATGATTATTTTCATAATAATATATAGATATCTTTACAGCTGTTTACTAATCAACTTCTGTATGAAGGCCTCCCACAACATCATGTCAGTAATGGGGCTTTTTAATTCTACCCATAATTCACGTTGGTTAAAGAGTGAGGGATAACAGTACCGACTCTGATAGTGATTGAACTCAAGTTGTCAGGTTCATTGTGCAGTGCAACAACTGCTTAGCTACTGCTCCACCAAAAAATTATAGTCCTGGCTCTGGATGAATCCATATGTGTATACGCTGTAATGTGTGTATAAACTCCATTGCAGCATTCTCAGTTCTAAGTTTATTTGGAAATATTACGTATAATATGTTAGGAATGACAATACATTATTACTGACAATGAACATATAGTTATTAATTAAGTACTCCTGCACATGAAGCTGAAACTTCAAAATAAGCACGACATTATATTGGTACAAAACACTTAATTAGTCAATGTTATTCTATGTGGTCACTTGAAATATTGTGTAATATTGGCAATTACGTATGCTTTGAAGCAATGAACCTAGATGCTTGTTTGAAGAGCATAGGGACATTGTGACATCACAGCCGAGTTAGTTGTACGTTTACTGTTTGTTGCAAAGGTTAAACTTTCATGCCCAGTGGCTGCCCTGGTGAATACTTGCTGTACTGACCATACAAGTCACGTTAGCAACATTTCCCCCCCACCCCCAAGTGGCGAACTGATGTCTCCTTGCAGGACGGTTCTGCGTTCACCTCGTGTTGCACAGGGACAGCTGACACTGGGGTCCCATGCCACACGGTATCTTGGGATGTACTGCATGGCAGGTGCGATTATAAATATTACCTGATGATGAGGTTGACTTATGGTAAGAAAAGAGGTGTACTTTCCGTGAACAGGAACTATGATGAACACTTAATGCAGAATAGGAATTGCAGTCAGAAAGAAATTTCATATTTTTCATTTACAAATGCTACCTCTCATCAGCCTTTGGTAAATTCACTGCTGGATGAATTGACCTTCCCAAACCACCACCACCACGTCTGACGATCCTGTGTTGTCGTAGGGTCCACCAAGTACCAGCGCACATGCTTACATCGTCACGGAGTGTGCATCCTTTACTTGGCCGCCATGCCGTGATTATTCTTGGCCATCTTTCATCGTGCACGCTCGTGATGTATCCTCCTCCAACCCTCTTAGAATTGCTTAACGGTTTTTGCAAGATTTTCCTGAACAATAAATAATTAAAAAAAGACTGTCTGTTTGACCCCGACCATGTATGAATTATCTTTATCTTTCTAGATTTGAAGCTTTCGTGACTGTAAGGATTCATACTCTTTGTGTTTTTCGGTAAAGTCACGTAGGTAAAATAAAATAAATGAAAACAACTAAATTAAATCACCATGTTTCAGAGGCAACACAAGCTTCTGTCTTCAGGTGGAAACCATCACAGCAAAATTGCTGTATCAAGTGAAGAGAGCTCTAAGATACCCGAGATTATATACAGGTTAAGGGGGGGGGGAGCCAGGAAGGGACGTGGGGGGGGGGGCTAAGTTAAGCCGCCTTTTGTTATGCTGCAGGGGGTTAGGGGATGGAGAAGGGGATGGCGAGCGGTTGTCGAAAATGAGAGAAAGCAACTGGAAAAAATGGAAATGGCTGTACAATTATAAGGCAGCTAAAGTTTGACTTGGTTGATGACATCTTTCCAATGATTGCTCAATTTAAAACCATCCTCTCCGTTGAAGTTGTGTCTATGTTTCTATATCTGGATGGCCTCATGGACAAATATTTGGTAGTATCCGGGAGGTTTGCAGAGTACTTTGTTATCGGTGAAAACAATATCATGAGAACCCGCTGTGTTGAAACAATGATCAGCTACGGCCGAAGAATTCGTTCTGCCGTGTTTCAAATCTGATTTGTGCTCGCGAATTCGGTCAGCAATATGTCGTTTCGTCTCCCCGATATAGCAGTCACCGCAGTTGCAACTCAAGTCGATGTAGCCCTCAAAGGCATAGGACACATTCAAGCGGACGTTGCGAGAGCTGAAATAGCCACTATTCTCAAGAATGCTAAGAAACCCATTAGCAACATTAGCAAAAACGAACGCTCTGAACTCGTGAATTATTTTTTATCCCCAATTAATTCGGTGAAGTGACTTTTCATTGGAAAGCAATGCATAGGAATGTTTTCTTATTATTGTTCTTATCGTGCACGTGTGTTAAGCCAAAGCTACAAGTATGAATAATTTAGAAATTATATCATCGACAAAAACATAACAGTTCTCTCTTTTTTGTCTTTGATCTTTTGATTAACATCACTGAAGAGTCATGATCTTACTCAACAACTCATAAGAGAATGAAATTTACTGCTTGTTAGACACGCTAGCAGGTCATATTTTATTTAATATTAAATTAGTCAGACTCTCCCATGAGGGTCTCCATCCTTTTAGTAAGATATTGGCACTGTGTAATGTAATTGTTAAAGCGTGCTCTTGAAGCAGCTCAGATTATGTGGCTTTGAGAGTACCAATCAGAGCCATTTCTAAATTCAGTGCACATTTTAAATACATTTCACACGTTATTTTTGGAATCGGTCATGAGACGATTATAGTTCAAACGTTTCAGAAATTCTTATTTTCAAAATTAATAGTGTATTAAAATATGACATTGTACGAAATAAAAGGCGTTGCTGCATAATATTTATGAAAATGTCGTGCTCAATCCTATTTGCTTTTCTTAACTGCTCGTATGACAGCTCTGCTTCACACTTGTTCCCTGACCCATGTATTTTCTGTCTCTCAGTCTAATTCCAAACCAGGAAATTCAGTTGTACGCGTTTCTGCTTTGATTCCACTCTTTCTTATGAATCCAACTGGAAATGTTTCTGAGCTATATGTCATAGTCGACAATATATACTGATTTCAAAGGTTATTCTCAAGGTACCTTGGTGTGCTGCTTTTCATTATCAATGATTAGCACAGTGGATTATGTACGGTGCACAAGAAGTTCAACATATACACAAACAAGTTATGTTTTAAATTTTGATTTAAAGCTTTCGTGACTGCAGTAATTCATATTCTTAGTTTTTTCGGTAAAGTCACGTTGAAGAGAAACAACAAAATAACAAAATATATATAAAACAATAAAAAATTCTCACGACGTTTCGACCATAACTCAAACGGTCATCATCAGGTGTGTCGGTTTGCATAAATTTATTTTGAAAACGGCATATTTATTTATTTATTTATATATATATAAAATAACGTTTGCGTCACGCGCAACGATTGGCAGTTTGCCCAGGACTAGTCCATCTATTTTTTGAAAAGAGGAGGGGGGAGACGAAATTTGTTTTTATGTATGCTGTCTGAAAGCCACTGTAAGCGTGAACAATCAATCAAGAACTGAAATTATTTATCAAATCTTTCCAATGATTGCTAAGATAGAATCCATCTTCTCGGTTGAAATTGTCTCTGTGCTTGTATATGTGGATAGCCTCATGAACGAATCTCTCATGGAAGCCAGATGGCTTACAAAGAACCTCCGTCTTGGAAAAGTCAATGGCATGTGAGCCTACTGAATTAGAACAATGATCTGCTACGGCCGAGGTGTTGGTCCTACCGTGTTTAAGGTCTGCTTTATGTTCACGAATGCGGTCCGAGATATGGCGTTTGGTTTCTCCAATGTAACTACTACCACAGACATACAATACCCTGGTGTCTACAAACTAAGTTGCCTCTGTGGTAGTAGTTACATTGGAGAAACCAAACGCCATATCTCGGACCGCATTCGTGAACATAAAGCAGACCTTAAACACGGTAGGACCAACACCTCGGCCATAGCAGATCATTGTTCTAATTCAGTAGGCTCACATGCCATTGACTTTTCCAAGACGGAGGTTCTTTGTAAGCCATCTGGCTTCCATGAGAGATTCGTTCATGAGGCTATCCACATATACAAGCACAGAGACAATTTCAACCGAGAAGATGGATTCTATCTTAGCAATCATTGGAAAGATTTGATAAATCATTTCAGTTCTTGATTGATTGTTCACGCTTACAGTGGCTTTCAGACAGCATACATAAAAACAAATTTCGTCTCCCCCCTCCTCTTTTCAAAAAATAGATGGACTAGTCCTGGGCAAACTGCCAATCGTTGCGCGTGACGCAAACGTAATTTTATATATAAATAAATAAATAAATATGCCGTTTTCAAAATAAATTTATGCAAACCGACACACCTGATGATGACCGTTTGAGTTATGGTCGAAACGTCGTGAGAATTTTTTTATTGTTTTATATATATTTTGTTATTTTGTTGTTTCTCTTCAACGTGACTTTACCGAAAAAACTAAGAATAAGTTATGTTTTCTATAAGCACTGCATCCTGCTTCTCTTCATCTGTTTATTTAATAATTTGATCCTGATATGCCTTTGGTTATTGCCATAGGTGTACATGTGTAGTAACGTATATTGGTTCACTACGGCGTTTAGCACCAGCTGCTGATAAAAGAGTGGAGCTGCGAGTATCAGAGCCTCTCGCTGGCACCAGGGTATGTTACGGCATGGAAAGGAGGCCCTAGGGGGCGTAGTTCTGGTGACCATTAGAGAGGGGGCAGTGAGGATGTGACAAGTGGTTGAACCCGAGAGGGACAGGTGGTATGGGGCCCAGAACCTTCTGGGAAGATCCAGAAGGGGGCGAGGCCGAGGGCGGAGCCAGGCCACGCTCAGGGTATAAAAAGGGGGTCCTGAGAGCCGAGAGGGGCCGTCTGCAGGAATGGGACCCGCCGTGCTGCACCTCTTCGCTCTTCGGTCTTCGATCGTCACGTTCAGCCTCGTGGGTCGGGCAGTGTGTTAACTGACTGACCCGGTTATGTAGTTACCCCATTGTGGGCTAGTTATAACCCGTTGTGGTTTATGTAGTTGCCCTGTTGGGGTCGAAAAATAAATGCGTTGCCTCCAAGTTCAAGTGTGTGCCTCCATGGAACCCACTACGCATGTTCTTTTGTGCTCTCCAGTTATACTTTGAGCAATGGCATTTGTTTTGCAAAACTGTTGCATGCGGTTTTTTGTGTTGCTCACTTATATTGAAGTAATCTCTGCAACCATCCATTTGAAGTTTTTTTCTTTCAATTATTTCCTGCAAGGCTGGGTTTACAAGATGGGTGACGCAGGTCATGCTTGCAAATCAGACTGTGCTTCCCTCTTGAGGTATCATCTGGTTCGACACGCGATTGCTTAACGCACACGATGAAAGGTAATGACCACCAAACTCTCAGTTACGTGATTATATAGGGACTGTAACATAATGTGGCGTGTTATGAATGTTACGGTTCGGTAGGTGAAGTAACAGACAATAGGCGGTTGGTTTGTGAAAAGGGGGTGGGGGTCAAGAGCCCTGAAAATGTTAAACCAGCCACAATTATTCCTCTTTCATATGGCAGGATAGAGAAGCATAAGCTTTGAAACGTGTTCGAGTTGAATGCATTTTTTTCCCAACCAATCCCAGGAGGCAGCCGTAGGACGCTCTGTGGGTCGCAGCGGCACCGCCAGGATGTTACACGGATGGCGTGTTCGTCGTCGGTGAAGCGTTTGATGGTTTCAACGTCACGACTGTCGCCGTTCGGCGATTCTTTGATCCTCCGTTTTGCGGAAGGTGTCCGCGCATCTCCCACGCTGCGTCCGAGCGCGGTTTAGTGAGCCCCAGAGTTGCTGTCGGGTTTTTAATGTGTGTACGTATGTTGAACTTCTGTTGCACCGTACGTAGCCAATTGTACTAATCGGAGGTGCGGTGGAAGGACAACAAACCAAACACGAAAAGCTGTTCTGAAGAAATTAGTTTTCAATGGAGAGGTTCATGTTCATTGCCACGTACATAGCCGCTCACGATTCAAACCACCGAGTGCTGATTTTTCTTTTTTTGGGGGGGCTGCTAGAGCGGAGGCGCACATCCAGAAAGGTTTCCCTGGACTTTGGCCGATGGCGTGGGGCTTCTTTCAGGTCTCGTCGGGGCGGCGGAGCGACGTTGTCCATCATATTGTGGTGCTCCCGGGTCGTCGTGGTGTTGCGTGTGGGGACGTTGGCTGGGGAGATGTTCACCAGCGCAGGAAGCCGCGGGACTGGAGTGCACCTCAGGCCGCCGCTGATGATGATGGTTTGAGGTGCAGTGTTGATTTCGGTATTGACGATGTTTGTGTGGGAGCTGGCACTCCACACTGGAGCGCAGTACTCCGCATTAGAATAGATCAGAGCTTGCATCGATATCCTGAATGTACAGGCATCGCTTCTCTATTTTGTTTTTGAAAGTGTCTGTTTCCTCGTGTTTTTGTTTTTCCTTTTGGCTTGTTCGAGGTGGTGGTGGTGGTGGTGGGTGAGTGTCCGGTCGAGGGTAACTCCTAGGTACCGGGGGTGGTGATCATGCGTTGGCGATGTTCCATCACAGAAGTTGATATTCAACGTTTTCGTGGCTTGGCTGTTGCTCAGGCAGAAGACGGAGATCAAGTAATGCCCCAAGTTAAGTAATGTTACGAGTGGAATTTGGCCCAGAGAATAATAGACGAAGTGAGTGCATTTACATAACTACACGACCATACACAACATGATTTTGAGAATAGATTTAGACAAAAAAAACTTCCTAGAATGTTAATCGTATCAATCTAGGCCTGGTCAATAATAAGTGAACACCTCACACTACCGTTGTAACGTTAGTGGCAGGTACGGCTTCCGCTCTTGTTGGATGGCGAGGTGGGGCAGAGGGGTCGTAGAGCTGTAATGTATGCGGGGGAGAGGGCACCAGAGCAGTCATAGACCACCAAGCCCCTAGCAATGGCCCTGGTCAATGGTGACCTCATGTTAAGAAGGTTCGCTGCACTGGTGCCAACACATTTTGATAACCACGAGGCAAGAGATATTCGCTAAATGTTCACACTGGCTACGTAAGTGCGAGCAGCGCATCGGGCACGGTTGGAAAATAAAAGCGAACATTTATTATTCCACGTCAAGAGCGGGTGTGGCTCACGACAAACAAGTTCCTAGAAAATCTTATTGTGAGCTGGCCTCTGATTTGAAAAGATACCCCGAGACTGGAGCAGCACGCCGGCGTAGATGTTACAATCTCACGATAACTGCGCCGTGCCATCACCTAGTAATTATTTTTCTGTCACTCAGCAGTAAGGACACATTTTTACTGTGCTCCGAAACAGCATGTTGCTTTATGTCATTTCGTAGCTTTTTATATTCGTGACTTAAGAAAAAATGTCACACTGCGTGGCCCTGGTTCGTTCACAAATGCGGCGGTTGTTAGTGACGGACGCACATATTCAGTGCACTATTGATGGTGGTGGTAATGGTTAGCTTTTTTTTATTAAGGAGGGAATTACCATAATCGCCTAAGTTTATGCTGGCTGCTCAGAGCTATTGATCCTCATGAAAGGGTGGCACAATTTCCTGAGGGCTGATCGTGATCCCCACGGATGCACCGGGCAGATGACCCTGCCCCGCACAAAAAAATCCAGCGGGCACAAGGGGAAAGAGGTGGGCAGCAGGCCAAGGTGGCCGTGATGACAATTAGGCCACATCACCACCAACACCACGACCACCACGACCATCACTACCACGACCATCGTCGCCACTACCACCACCACAGTATTGAGTGGCAATTCTCCAACCTATCCTCATTTGGCTTGGGACTTAGATTGACACTAAGCGGAATCATTGTTTAAATTAGGATAGGATCGGGTGTAGGCCAACCACATTTATGATATTTGATTTTACAAAGCACCAAACACGGCCAGCCTATGGATGAGACTGGTGATGGAATGGCAGCCAAAGGAGGGAATATCCCTGGGAGGTTCAAATTGGCTCATATGTGAGAGCGAGATGGAGAGTGGCATTTGAAGACTGCGAGGGATTGGCAACAGCATGTAGAAGCCTTCATCCAGTAGTGAATAGACACTGGCTAAATGATGATTCATATGAGTTTGATTTTTTTTTACATTCTGAGGCACATTTAATGATGTAAAGTGTGCTATATAGACTAAATGATGATTGATATTCTTCCAATAGCTAAGAATACCAATGGCAATACCACACTGATAAATGAAGTATAAGCATATATGTTAGATCCATATGAATTGCATTTTTTGTGCCAAATTGTCTCTTACCGCATCTCTAGCAGTGGGGTGGACTGCTATGTTTGTTAAGACTCAGGGGGGCAAGCTGTCAAAAACGTGTGTTCTTGCAACTTTATATGCTGAGTGTGATGCGTGTGTCACAAAACACAAATTTGCTATCGCGTTTTACCTTGTATTTATTAACATAATTGTATTACATACGTAAACAGTGTAACTGTTGATATGCATTATTCACATGAAGTTGCATGTAATGAGTGCATTATTTTTGCGTAGTATTCATTCATTTGAACGTTCACTCCCCCATCTCACTTCCTTTGTCGTTGAATGTTCGTACGTGCATGTGCAGCTGCTTATCTCTTACCTCGTTCTCAGAACGCATTAGTCCTAACTTTCTGCAGCGTCTTAAAGTGCCTTAGCATTCTAACCGCACAAGAATGTGTTGCACTACACTGTACCCATGCTTACCGTAGTCCGCATTGTTTCCCTTACAGCATTTTAAACATGAATGTGTTGTGCCCGTGCATAATTGTGTAATAATTATTTAAAAGAGCCGAATGAATGCCTTATTTCGCTCACATTATACAATCCCTCGGCGCCGTGAGAATGTTAGCCTGGATTCTGGAGCACATTTAATCCCGCTGTGAATCGCAGGGCTTCACTTGTCATAGGGTCACTCCTTTTGGCATTTCAGCTCTCCACCATTCCTCTGAGCCCAAGGCCGGGTATTACATATCCTTAGGGACAGATACGTGGGGATCTTTCCATTTCAAATTTATAAAGCAAGGCATATTTAAATTGGAGTGGCATACCGAGATAGCGCTCACGATCTTAGGGCGAATTACCAAACATCAGTGCCACTTTCCATTTTCTCGAGGGACAAAAATACACCTTGACTTCGGGAACATTCGTTTGACTAGGACTGGGGGAAAATAAATAACCCATGGCTGTCCTTTAAAAAAGAATATGTAAGATTGTTTTTACCCCACCACATTTTAAAGTAATGAACATTTTTACCCCGTGCAAATATTCATTCTGCTTGAAGAGCAGTTTCTTAATTAACGTTTCATAGGCTCAAACTTAGATATCGAGTACGAGCGAGTGGCTACCGACCGCACAGATAATTATCATCTGTTATCATCTGTCCTTTTTCAGCAGTGTCCTGCCTCCAGGCATTAGCATTTAACATTTCACTGCTATCCATGTGGACGCAATTAGACAAATTAGCATTTATAATCTGGCCTGAGAATTTAAATTCGCGTTCTTTAAAAAAAAAAAACCTCTTACTTAAAGAACAAGAAGGGCAGAGTGAAATAATGCAGAAGTATAGGGGTGGCTAATCATGTGATGGTAGCCTAATTTTATTGCAAAGCTCCATTTGACAAGATGTCATGTTTTGTCAGTGCAATTGACCAGAGTCCGTTAGCCGGACTGCACACTCAACTGAAGCTGTTCTTCCCCTTGTATACGAAGCCGGATATAATTTCTGATTCACCGCCTCTGCATTGTACAATACGAGCGTCTGGGTTTGAAAAAAGGTATTGATTTGTCAAACTCCATGTACTGTACGGCATCTACAGTTTCCCTCACAATGTTGCATTGCATTTAGAAAGTAATTCACTATTTGCACCATATGATTACTCCTCAGAGTGATGAACACACGTGATGGCAACCAAGAATTGTCGATCATGACATTAAACGTGTGTGGGTGTTATGTTGTTTGTATATTATATTGTTTGTATAGCCTGTATAATATGACATCATGAATACATTATGTAATGGTTTACTGGTCAAGAAAGCAAACCACTTAAGGAGAGAATACCCTTCGAAGGAATATTTGAAGCGTCCTTTTGACATGTTGATAAATATTTGTCCACAAATGTTGTTTGAAACAATTGCAGTTTCATCTGTTTAAGTGCACACATCTCTAAGACCTGCTTAGTGACTTTTAAGTTTCAAATTAATCTGATGCCGTCTTCAATCTCTTTTTATTTATATATATAAAATGTGCAACTTATCCATTGGATTGTGATGACTTTCTGACATGCATTACAATAATTTCCACTTCAGATAATGGCGTTTCAACACCGTAAATCCCTTCCACTGTGACTTCACATTGCGTATTTAAATCAGCAGGCAAAGTTTTTTTTGCTACCGTTTATTTTTTTAAATCAATAGCTTTGTACTGCTTTGGACTCTCACCTGATGATCTGCCTATTGTCCTACATCATGTAAACCATCTTAGAAACATTTGAATCATAAACCAGGAGCTGCTGAGTGTGTTATTTTTCCCTCCCTCATGCTTTGTGTGCCTTCACAGCTGGATGATAACCGCATCTTCTCAGCTGTGAAGGTGCGTAGGATTTTTGCAGGTCAGTCTCGTCACGAGTTATCCGCTGTCTGGGAACCTCTGACACCCCTTGACAATTCACGATATGCCCACATACATTAATTCGCATTAAAACGCGAGGCGTGGCTAATTTTAATCTCTACTCTGTCCCTCGCTTGTCAGTGTGCAGTGCAAATGTGTCATGCATGCACATGAAAAAATGAATATCTCAGAGTTAATCGTACTCACTTTTGGCAGTGAGGTTTCGCGTATTTTTTTTTGCAGGAAGTTGCGCTTCAGTGAAATCTAAATGTTGCGTAAGAAATTCTGGGACGAGGCTTAAAATCGCTGGGTGTGCATTTCTTAAAAGAAAAAAAAAACCTATTGCTTCTCAATAAATGCGGCTCCTCAAGGAAGATCGATCGATTGATCATATTATTCTATTGCGTCTACCACAGTGCATTGGCACCATTGCACTTTTTTCTCTGAGGGCAGTGAAGTTAATTGTGAAAGTGTGAGCAGCCCATTTTGAACATCCCGCACGCACATAAACACAAAACAATAATGAAGATCTCCCATATATCATCTGCAGGTTATTGAGGCTGTTAACGAGTGCCTATAATCACGTCCACGACAACAGCCGCCATTTGACAGCAATTACCCATGGTGCTAGTGCAAGGCAAGGTGCACTTTGAGGTCATATGAAGTGATAAAAGCTTGTGGGCAGGGTGTCAAAGGATGGATCTAGCTGTTGTAGGTTAACTGGTTGTAGTGACTACTGGTAAATGTGTCATCTGTTCTCCGCACTCTGCCAACTCGCTGTGTTTTATCCACCGGGCGCTGCTCATTGTTGTGAGTATTGCTCTTTGACTGTAGCTGGAGAGCGACTTCCGCCAACCGCAAGCAATGTCGTTTATCAGTCTGATTATTGAGGCCGTGTCCACGTAAGGTATTTTGACTTAAAACTTTCGTGACTGCAGGAATTTATATTCTTGGTTCTTTCGGTAAAGTCACGTAAATAGAAAACAATAAATACGAAAGAATGTTTTATTTTTTATTTTCTATTTACGTGACTTTACCGAAAGAACCAGGAACACAAAATGTATTTTTGAGCTGCTCAAACAATCCAGCCTGAATAAACCCAAAATGGGTGATCAGCCATTCTGTTTGAGCTACAGCAGGTAATTCTATCAGGGGGTCCATGCATCACAACCGTAAAGCAATAAGGGCATGATTGTGGCAGAGGCGAATGACAGGCAACTTTCAAATTAAATTGCAGATTCTTTGGGTCTCTCGGTAAAGTCACGTAGATAGGTTCAAAGAGAATAACAAAAAAAAACTACGTTTCCTGTTCCTCAACTAATTTGGAGTGGGAACTCCCAAACCCACTCCACAACCACCTGATTACTCGTGCAGATAGTGGTTGGTAGAGTTAAAAACGATGCAATGTGCCTAGGCAGGTGTTTAATTGTGTTTAGTGGGCCTAAAGGTATACATATCCAGTTGTTTAGCACAAATTCAAAGTTCAGAATGAATATTAATGACCATTCATAATAAAGGTTTTTTGGGTTAGATCGCGTTATTTATAAATGTGTCATAACCCTCCACCACCCGACACGGCCAATCAGCAGACCCATCCTCTGGACCGGAGTCACCCCTGCCACAGCACTGGAGGGGCAGCCTCCCCTTCCAGTCACGCACACCTTCACCCCCGGACGCCGGCGAGGCCCCCCCGCCGCCCTAGCCCACCCTGGGCAGCGGCCACTTCCATCTTTCCCTTGCGGCATCGCGCCCCATTTTCACCCGGTCCACCTCCACCAACCTTTCCAACAATCTCCTCGCAACATAACATGTCTCCAACGGGGACATCGGGGACCCCTCCAGCTCCTTCTTTCGCGCTTTCCACAGCGCCTCCTTCGTCACTCCTATTACAGCCCACACCTGGTCCCTGTCCTCCCTCCGCACCCCCCACAGCTCTCCCCACACGACGTCCCGTGCCGTCACCCTCGACAGCGCGAAGCGGGCCAGCAACGGCTTACTCCTCCTCCAGACCTCCTGGGCAAAAGGGCACGCCACCATCACGTGCGATGCAGTTTCGTCCGCGTTGCAGCCCCTCGGACACTTGGGGGTATGCGCCATTTGGCGGCTGTACAAGAAACCCCGCGTCTCCAACTTGTCCCGGACAGCCAGCCATGACAGGTCCCTCTGCTCCTTCGTGAGCGCTGCCGACAACACATTCCTCCAAATCTTCCCGTGCATCTCCCTCCTCGCACCGGCCACTTCGTCACAGGCCTCCTCCTTCTCCGCCGCAGCTCGCACCTCCCTGGGAGCCCACCGCCCCCCCCCCCCCACCGGTTCAGGCCGTGCTGCCCGACGTAGCTCCCCACCACGTCGCTGACCCAGCCCCCCGGCCAGTCCAAAGGAGAGCTCCTTCCTACCTCAGTCATCCCAAGCCCCTGCAACCGCCACGTCAGCCGATACCTCATAGAGCACGCTGCCTTGCCCCGCGGCTCCGCAGAGAAAAACAGCCGCAGCGCGTTGCAGACAAAAGTCGATTGAAGGGTATACCCCACATTTGGGGCACCCCTCCCCCCATTCCCGACCTGCAGACACACCGCAGCCCTCCTCACCCTCTCCATCCCTCTCCCCCAGATAAACCTGAAAATCGCCGAGGTCAAGGCCTTAGCCTCCCTCCCACCTGGCGGGAAAACCTGCGCCAAGTAGTTTAGGGATGGTAATATTTCTGTCTTTACCACCATAATCCTACCGGCCATCGTGAGCCGCCTCCCAGCACACTTACCCAGACAGCCCTTTGCCTCCCTCACCCCCTTCTCCCAGTTATTTTCCCCCATCCTATCCCCACAGAAGAACACCCCAGTACCTTTATCCCCTCTGTTTGTAGACTCAATTCTGGCGGCCGACCCTCGAAAAGCCTTGAGTCTCCATAAACCATCAGCTCACTTTTCCCCACACTAACCTTCAATCTGGAGGCCGCGCAGAACCTCCCCATCCCCTCCATTGCCCTCCATACCGATGCTACGTCCCTGCATAGCACGGCCACATCGTCCATGTACAGGGTCACCTTTCCTTGCTCCTTACTCCCCGGTATTACCACCCCCTAATCCTCTGGTCATTCCGTATCATCTGCGCCAGAGGCTCCATGCACATGACAAATAGTACTGGGGCATCCCTGCCGCACCCCAGAACCCACTGGAATGATCCCAGAGCGTTCCCCATTTATCAGGAGCCTAGCTCTGAGCCCCCCATAAAGTCGCTCCACCCACTCCACCAGGGGCCCACACACCCCCATCCTCTCCATCACCGCTAGCATGAATTCATGAGAGAGGCGGTCGAAGGCCTTGTCCAGGTCCAGACTTAGGATCCCCAACGGGCACCCCCTCTTTCTCTCTCGCCTTCAATCGCCTCCCTCAAAACCACCAAAGTGTCCGCGATCCTCCTCCCCGGGACCGCACACGTCTGGTCCGGCCCCACCACCTCACCCACCACCTTCCCCAGTCGCCCCGCGACTACCCTTGCCAAGATCTTGTAGTCCGCATTCAGGAGGGTTATTGGCCTCCAACTTCCCAGGTCCCTACGGTCTCCCTTCCCTTTATAAATCAATGTGACCAGGCCCTCCTGCATGTCGTCCGGCACCCGCCCCTCCTCCAGAGTTTCCCTACAAATTTGCATAAAATCCTCTTTCAGGAGTTCCCAAAATTTTATATAGAAGTCTGCTGGGATCCCATCCGGACCTGGGGTCCTGTTCTTGTTCAGCCCCTTCACCGCCCCTTCCACTTCTTCCCATCGAATTCTCTCCTCTAGCGCCTCCGGGTTCTCAACCCTCTTCCCCAATGCCCCCAGCAGCTCCTCCCGACGCCCCCCATCTATCCCTTTCCTCTTATACAAATCCCCATAAAAGTCTTCCGCTACACTAATCATCCCTTCCGTCGTCACCTGTCTACCCCTAGTAGGACTAACCAGCTCCCTCATTTCATTGTCTCCCTCCCTACCCGCCTTAAAGAAGAATCTTGTACACTGTTCCCTATCCTCTGTTGCCCTGACCCTCGCCCTATACACTAATTGCCTAGTCCTCTTTTCCAGGACTGAGGCTACCCTCCCTTTCAACTCCTCTATCCTTTCTCCCACCGGGAACCCTAGCTCTAGCAGTCTATACAGCCTTTCTAACCTAGCGTTCCACTGTCTCAATTCCCTACCCACCCCCTTCCACCTACTATAACGCTGAAAGAACGTTCTTATCCTACCCTTTATCTGCCCCCACCACTCCACCCTCGTGGGGAAGCACACCTGCAGCGTCCTCCAGCTGGTATACGCTTGCGTGAAATCCTCCGCCACCTCCTGATCCACCAGCAAGCCCACATTCATCTTCCACACACCCTTCCCCCTCTTCACCCCACCTGGGATCACAAGCCCCGCCACCACCATTCTGTGATCCGAGAGAGGAAAAGATTCCACCCCCGCACTTCCCACATTCACCTTGTCGGAGACGAAAATAAAGTCGATACGTGACTGTGTGCCCCCACTCTTATCCGCCCACGTGAACCCTGGCCGCGTGCCATGCACCCTCCTGAACGTATCCACCATCCCAAAGTCCTCCATCAACTCCCTCAGTTTCCTGGAAGACGAATCTAACTTCCTCCTCCCCTTTATTGACACCAGATCCGCCAGACACAACGGGCAGTTAAAATCGCCCCCCACAATGACCTGCCTCCTGGTGGCCAGTAGGCCCGCCAGGCTCTCCCACACCTCCGTCCTGTCCATACATCGTACCGGGGCATACACATTTATCAGCCGTAGCTCCACACCCTGGTAAGATGCATCTACACAAAGGAGCCGACCCGGTATTATTTCCTGGGTCTCTTCCACTCTCATTCCCCTCCTTTCTAGGAGGGTAACCACGCCTGTACATCCGTTCCCGTTGCTGCCAGACCAAATGTAGTGTCCCTTCCATTCGTCCAGCAGAGCCTCCGACCCTAGGGTATAGGGTAGGTGACATTCTTGGAGGAAAATTACGTCACGTCTGGTGATCTGCAGCCACTGCATGATTGCCCCTCTCCTTCCCTTCCCCTTCATTCCTCTCACATTAACAGATGCTACAGATATGTCCATGCCGAGGCGTGCATTATTCCGTGTCGGACTCCGGTGCGCGCTCCCCCCGTCTGCCTTTGTCCGCCTTCTCCTTCACCTTTTTTCTACCCTTCAACCTCCGGGGCTTCCCCCGGTTCAAACGTCCCCCCCCTTCCGCCCACCTCCACCCAGATTCCCCCGAATCCGGCGAGGATCCTGAAAGGCTCGCATCTTGCTGGGGACTAGCTTCTTTCAGAACTCTATCCAGCTTCCGTTTTCTCCCCCCCGATTCCTCCCATGCGTCATCTGCTTCTTCCTCCACCCACTGCCCCTCCTCGCCCTCCTCCTCGCCCATCACCTCTGCCCAGTCCCCCACTGGGGTTTCCGAGTCCTCTTCTCCATCTCCCCTCCCCTCCTCCCCCCCCCCTCCCCCTCCAGCGGTGGTGGTGCTCCCTCCCCCACAGATCCCCCCCCCTCACCCTCCCCAGGGGGTCGTGGTTCCTCCACCTCCCCTTTCCCTTCCCCTCCATGCATCCGGCCCGCTTCCCGTCCGGCCACCTCCTCTGCCGCCTCCTCTACCTGTCCACTCCGACATGCCCGCACCCTGTTAGCATAGGACTCTGGGCAGGTCCTATACAGATGCCCTCTGCTGCCGCACAGGTTGCAAAGGGCCGGCTCCCCACATTCCTCCACCGTGTGGTCCAGCGCCCTGCACCTGTAACAAACGCGTGCCACGCACGCTGCCGCCAGGTGCCCCCCTCCCCCACACCTCCTACACAGTTTGCGCTGTCCCGCATAGACAACATAGCCCCTGTTCCCCCCAATGTTCAATGCGCTCGGGACGTGCCTCAGTGCCCCCCCCCCCCTCCGTCTTCAGACGCACCCTCCATTTTCTGGCCCCCGTCCATATCCCCGCCGCATCCAGCACCCTCTTGCAACCCGACAGCACCACACAATGCTGCCTCAGCCACACCTCCACGTCCTGATCATACAATGCTTCATTATAAAGGAACACGGTCACAACCTTTGTCTCCAGGTCCGACAGTAACCGCGTCCTCATGGAGGTTAGCGGCTTCTCCCCTGCCTTCTCCTCGAAACGGGCAAGGAAATTTTGCAGCTGAATGTTGGAGTTGAAGCTCACATCAAACGCCCTACCCCCTGTTTCTAGACTCTTGATTGCAGAGCAATCAAGCAATAGAGGTCCTCCACCTCCACCCGCAGCATCCCAATCACCACCGACCTCAAGAAGGTCGTCCTGTCCAGGGTCACTCCCTCTTCCACATCTTCCTTGAATTCGACTCGCACGCAGTTGTGCCTCCTGGCCTGCATCGGGGTCAGGCCCGCCCCAGCTCCGCTGCGCCACCTCCCCGCTCCTCCGCCGGGCCTCCCCGCACCCACCGGGCCAGCGCCCACGGTCTTCTCCCTCCACTGCCCCTCCCCCGGCCCCTGGGCTGCAGGCGCCTCTCCTGCCCCTTCCTCCCCATTCTGGTCGGGGGCACTCCCACCCCATCCTCCCGGTGCTCCCCCTCGTTCTCCCCGCTCCTCCCTCCCCGCATTCTCCAGCCCATCCACCCCCTCCACTCTCTTCCCTCGTTGCGCCTCACCCAACATCACCCCCGCACCAGACGGGCTCGCGCCGCTCCTCCGGTCGCTCGCAGCACCCCGGGCGCCTTCCTTGGTCCGCGACGTGCACCGCGACTCCGTCTCCATCCCCGCCATCTCCACGTGGCCGCTGCAGCGGGGTCACTCCTCCCGCGGCGCCTGTGGCTCCCCCACCCTCCGGCAGCAAGGCCACCCCAGACCACCCGGCCTGGGGCCCTCGCTCACCCCGGGGTGGCTGGAGAACCCACGAGACACCGACGAGCGCTGCAGTAGTGCGTTAGGAAGAACAGGAACAGGAACGCGTTTCGCTGGTAATTACTCCAGCATCATCGGGCAATTCGCCAGAATGGTAAAGCCCTCACTTACTCTCGGTCTTAAATAGAGCAGCAGGGTGACATCATTATTTAACGCATTTCAGGTGCAGTGATTTGGGGCGGAAGGGGGGTATTGTAATTATATAATTTTTTGCTGATTGGCCGTGTCCGGTGGTGGAGGGTTACGACACATTTGTAGTGGAGTATGAAGGTGTGTTGTGGAAACTGCGCGATTGCATGATCACACGGACAGTGTGGGTCAGCCTAGGAGAAGGCGTAAACAGTGTGGGTCGTCTTAGGACAGCCAGGTGCAAAGGCTGAAATGATGAAGTAACGGTTGGGCCAATTAAGACAGAGGATCAGCAACGGCGGTGATTGGTTGGTACTGTTGCTGGCGAGAAACAGGTGCTATGGTCACGCGGAGCGTCGGTTGAGAAGCGGGCTAATTAATTGGGGGTGTAATGAGAGCGAGTATAAGAGCGGGAGTCGGAGTCAACTGGCGGGGGTTGAGAGGTTGGTTGGAGTTGGGAGCTGGACGATGAAGACGCAGAGTTAGGAACGGAGTAGAAGCAGAGTCTAGAAACAGAGTCTAGAAACAGAGTTTGGAAACAGAGTTTGGAAACAGAGTAGAAAGAGAGTTTGGAACAGAGTTAGAGACAGAGTAAGAAACGGAGTTGGAATAGCGTTAGTGAAGCTGAAGCAAGACGAAGTAGTTAGCAGTGGAGAGAGCGTAGCAATAGCGGAGCGAAGACGCTGTGTGTGAGTTGCTGAACGGAGACTCGCTGTGTGCGAAGATGCTGTGTGCGGAGAAGTGAAGTGATAGTGGGGAGACAAAAGGTGGTGAGCGAGACGGTCGGAGCACGGCGAGCGAGCCGTGGTGACCAGGATACTGTGGAGTGTGGAGGACATGTTGAATGATGTAAATAAAGCGGTGTTTGAAGAAAGACAGAAGTTGTCCGCGTAAAGTCAAACACTACACATTTATAAATAACGCGATCTAACCCAAAAACCTTTATTTTTAATAATATTGGTCACGAAAGCCTACGTGTTAAACTGATTAATGACCATGTCATCATCATGACTGACCAGGAAGGAGTCATCCCTTTACCATTCCTGGACATCAGCCAACTTTTGTATCTATACCAGATGGAAATTTCCGTGGTACAGCTGAGGAAGGATTTTTCAACGATATGGTCAAAAATATGGTAAATAGTGTTGGAGCCTGAGGACAACTTTATCAGACCCTAAGGTGAGCAGGAAATTACTCCGACTTTGGGCACGCTGGCTTGCTTATCCTGATGAAGGTCCTCAATGATCGTGAGCAGAGGGTATCTTAATGGGTGCATACGACTTCAGCAGGTCAATCAAGAAAAAGCATTCGTGCTGTTGAAAGTACTATACTTCTGTAGCAGACAGATAATTTTATATTTAATACAGGACTGCATCTGCCTTCACTCAATTCTTCTGAGTGTGCCTGGCTCAATGATGTTTAATAATTCTTGATTTGACCTTTGCCAGAAAGCTGAGGTGGACGATGCTCCAGTAGTTGTCACAGTTGGTGCAGCCTACCTCATAAAAGTGAGCCACCAGGACATCCTTTCAACCGATGGACACCCCAAGCTGTGGTTCAAGCAGTTGCAGTGTCACGTGAAATATCCTGCGCACAATTGCCACCCTCCTTCAGCAGTTCACTCGGGAAATCATCCCTGTCCGACGCTTCCCTTGATCTCCAGCTCCGGATTGCACATTAGACCTCCTCAGCAGAGGGCACATCAACCGACCACTCGGGGGGGGGGGGGGGGGGGGTGGCCACTCTTGTCAAACCTCGAGGCTTTTGCAACTTTTGCAAGAATCAGCTCTCCCCTGCCCCCATGATGTTACAGTATCTGGGCTGAGTAGCTCCAACATGCCCGGAAGCCCTTGTAGAACAATCACGCATCTGTAGTGTAGCTCTCAGAGACGCCATTTTGTCTTCTCTATATTTATTAAGAGTAAAGTTCAATGACAGCTCAACACGTAGCCGCGAGTGACTCCCGTACACTTGGGTATTGACACCACTCTCTTCTGAGACAGCACAGCTTCCAGTCTCAAGACAACTTGCAGACGACGGAGGGACGACTCGATCCCAGGCAGTGACGATGGCAGTTCCCCCCACACCAAGAAGCCCCAAGCCTCCGCTCACGCTGCTATCTATCCTCGCCCGGTCCGGCCATGGCCACAGCCATATTCCTCAATCCTCCTCCTCACCGCACTTGGCCCTGTCACTCACTGCCCTTCTCAAACTTCCCCGCCATTGGATCCCGTCTCATGAATCCTCATCAGCTTGTCCATTAGTAACCATGACCCCAGGGATCCAGACTGTCCCGCTATCGCTTCGCACTGTCATTACACATCCAACAACAGCAGCCCTGCAACCACTCAAAGCGGTGCTGATGTAACGACAGTGCTTGTGCTAACATACGTGCACTTTGAGGCCATGTGACTTGGCAAAGGCTTTTACTGCCAAAGGTCACAGTATAGACCCCCCCCTTGACGAAAACATTTAATTATCCTTATCGACTTTTGGGGCAAGTGCTGTTAGGGAGCACCTATTGCATGCATGCATGTTAACGTTCTTTCACACCGTATGTAGCCAACCGTGCTAATCGGAGGTGCAGAAGGGCATGGCATTTTGCGAACGCCACGCCATGCTGTCTTTGTCTCCCCCCAGTGCATAGGTTACACACAAGAGAAGGCCCAGATGTCACGTGCCACTCATGTGCACAACGAAGAATCGAATCCCTTTGGGCTGCAAGGATAGCGCAGTGGGGAAAAATCACTGTGCCTTCACCTTCTCCCCCCCTCGCCACACACAGGCACAACTGTCCCACGTGCACCACGTCACACATGGGTGCACATTTACATCCGTGTATGTACGAATACAATATTAATGCGCTCGCCAGCAATGCACATTTAAAAACATATTTACACGCATTGCAGCGCATCCTTATACAACCCCGTGTTCTCTTGTGATAAATTAGTGTTGGCTTTTATTGAGAGCATCCATTAACATGTCTTGGGATAGGGTGCACCGGTAAAATATTGAGTTTATAATGCCTTTGTGAGTGTCTTGTTAAGTCTCGATTGGCCTTTGGTGCAGTTAAGTGTCAACAATGCGTCATAAGTTAAATGGATAGGTGACCAACATGAAAAACATTTCACGTGCAGTCCTTTGTCAATCCACTGCTGGATGAAGGCCTTCTCATATGGTGTCAGACATAGGGTTGTTTGATCCTAACCTTACAGACTGTCAGTCATGGCCAGGTTGCTGAGCTTGTGGATTCATAGCGCAGCTCGCTTAACATTCTGTGACCACTCCTTCACACCAAACACAGAGTACTTACAATTAAATAGTTGTATAATGTGGCTATGTTTGCACCTTCGATTAGCCAACCGTGCTATGTACGGTGCGAAAGAAGTTCAACAACAACAATGTTAACAGTGTTTTCCTGCAAAGGAAATGGCATCATTGAATGGATACTTTGCCTTATTGCATAAACAAACAAGAAAGGAATATATATAAGGAGAGAAAAAAATATGTATGGTATGACTGAAATGCAAGAATCATTTTCAAGTTTAGGCCCAATGACTCTTGCCTTTTACTATGCACTCTTCCATTAAACCAATGTTATTGTTTGATGCCTTAAGCATTGCACAGCATTGTTGCTCTGGGAACCCATTGCCTATGACTGAGGTGTTTAAAAATGGAATTGCAGTGCGTAACTTCTCAGTTCAATAAAATAAAAGCCGAAACATTCACATCAGGATCACTTTTGATTTGAAGCTTTCGTGACTGCAGGGATACATGTTCTTGGTTCTTTCGGTAAAGTCACCACGTAGAAGGGAAACAATAAAATAATAAAAAATATAAAACAATAAAATTATCACGACGTTTCGACTGCAACACAAGCAATCATCATCAGGTGTGGTTTTATTGTTTCCCTTCTACGTGACTTTACCGACAGAACCAAGAATATCAGGATCACTATTTTGTAAAAACAACATTAAAACGCTTAACAACGTAAGGTTCATACATTTCACACATTGGCTCAAACCTGAAATTTCAGGTTGTGTTGCCAATTCGGAACTCACTTGATTGAGAACCGGCAAAATCGATTGTTACCGTTACCCACAACTTGGAGGCACGACCCTAGTAGAATTTGGACTGCCTTCAAAGTACGCAAATGTATTTGCCCAGACAACATTCCCATTGGCTTCCATACCGATACTGCTCATGACTTATGAAGACAAACGCATGTTGGGAAAGCATTACGTAATACATTGAGGTAGACTTTTTTTGTCCACCAACTTGTTTTTAATATCTACAGTTTATTTTAACCATCGCCAACGTGTGTCAACAAAGTAGCAACGTCTACAGCGGAAACATTAGGTTATTTTCATTTACGACCATTCAAACGTTTAAAATAATCCACGTTGAGACTTTCTCGTACTCGATTCAAATTCTTCGGCTCATCTCCTCAGGGTGCGGCTCCAGGCTGGGCCAGTTAGCAATGTTCTGCTGTTTAGTCCCGAGGGTCGAGCTCGAAGCTCAGTGTGATTTAGACTGGCAGAAGTGGCAATTTTTTCGACTCTTTACGTTGTCCATAATGCCCACTACTAAGCTGATACCTTTGATCGTGCTTGATTTGAAAAAGGTGTAAAAAGTATTTATACCACATGGCAATTTCAGCTGTCAACTGGGAATGTTCAGCTCTCAAGTGTTCTGAATATTAAGTACAATTTTGAAAATTGTATTGTTCCAAGTTTGGTGATATGCACACAATTCATTAAATGCCCTACCAGAGAAGGGAACACTCTGGATCACTGCTACACTACAATCAGTGGAGCCTACCACGCCATCCCCCGAGCAGCACTGGGACACTCTGGCCATGCCATGGTCCACCTGGTTCCTGCATACAGGCAGAAACTAAAGCTCTGTAAACCTGCTGTGAGGACATCTAAACAGTGGACCAGTGAGGCTGTGGAGGATTTGCGGGCGTGCTTGGACTGTACTGACTGGATTATGTTCACGACTGCTACCAATAGTCTGGATGAACTCAGAGGCTGTGACGTCGTACATCAGCTTCTGTGAGGACTGCTTTATTCCAACACGTACCAGGGTGAGCTTCAACAACAACAAGCCCTGGTTCGCAGCAAAGCTCAGAAGGTTGAGGTTGGAGAAGGAGGAAGCGTTTAGGAGTGGGGATAGAGACAGATTCAAGGAGTCGAAGAACAGGTTTAGCAAGGCGGTGAGAGAGGCTAAACAACTGTACTCAGAGAGACTAAAACACCAGTTCTCTGCTAACTACTCTGCTTCTGTCTAGAGAGAGCTCAGGCAGATCACCAACTACAAACCCAGAGCCCACCACACCACTAACGACTCCCGCCTGGCCAACGACCTGAACGAGTTCTACTGCAGATTTGAAAGACAATTGGACTGTCCTGAACTACCCCTTCTCACCCAAGAGGCCCCACCCCCCACCCCTACTACAGAGACGACTCTCTCCTTTCAGGAGGGAGAAGTTAATAGACTTTTCAAGAGGCAGAATCCACGCAAAGCAGCTGGGCCGAACTCTGTCTCTCCAGCCACCCTCAGGCACTGCGCTGACCAGCTGTCTCCAGTGTTCACCAACATCTTTAACACCTCCCTGGAGGCATGCCATGTACAAGCCTGTCTCAAGTCCTCCACCATCATCCCTGTGCCCAAAAAGCTAAGGCCAACAGGACTAAATTATTATAGACCGGTCGCCCTTACCTCTGTGGTAATGAAGTCTTTTGAGCGCCTGGTCCTGGCAAACCTCAAAGCCATCACAGACCCTCTCCTGGACCCCCTTCAGTTTGCCTACAGAGCCAACAGGTCTGTGGACGACGCAGTTAACATGACCCGCCACTTCACCCTACAGCATCTGGACTCCCCAGCATCCTACGCAAGGATCCTGTTTGTGGACTTCAGCTCTGCCTTCAACACCATCATCTCTGCCCTGCTTCAGGACAAGGTCTTCCAGCTGAACGTGCCCGACTCCACCTGCAGGTGGATCACAGACTTCCTGTCTGACAGGAAGCAGTGCGTTAAGCTGGGAACACAAGTCTCTGACTCCAGGTCCATCAGCACCGGAACTCCTCAGGGCTGCGTCCTTTCCCCACTGATCTTCTCCCTGTACACCAACAGCTGCACCTCCAATCATCTGTCCGTCAAACTCTTGAAGTTTGTGGACGACAGCACCCTCATTGGGCTAATCTCTGATGGGGATGAGTCTGACTATAGGTGGGAAGCTGACAACCTGGTGACCTGCTGTAGCCAGAACAACTTAGAGCTAAATGCTCTAAAGACAGTTGAGATGGTTGTGGACTTCAGGAAGAATACAGCCCCACTCACCCCCATCACCCTGTGCGACTCCCCACTCAATACTGTAGAGTCCTTCCGCTTCCTGGGCACTATTCTCTCCCGGGACCTCAAGTGGGAACTGAAGATCAGCTCCCTGACCAAGAGAGCTCAACAGAGGATGTACTTCCTACAGCAGCTGAAGAAATTCAACCTGCCAAAGACAATGATGGTGCACTTCTATACAGCAATCATTGAATCCATCCTCACCTCCTCCATAACCGTCTGGTACGCTGTTGCCACTGCCAAGGACAAGAGCAGACTGCAGCGTATCATCCACACTCCTGAGAAGGTGATTGCCTGCAATCTACCAACCCTCGAGGACCTGCACACCTCGAGGACCATGAGGCGAGCGAGGAAGATTGTGGCCGATTCCTCCCATCCTGGACACTCTCTGTTCCAGCTACTCTCCTCCAGCAGAAGGCTGCGGTCCATCAGGACCAAAACCTCATGGCACAAAAACAATTTCTTCCCACCGCTGCTGGCCTCTTCAAAAATGCGAAGGGCTTACACTGACTTTAACATTTTATCTACAAAATGACACCTTGCCATATTTACACTATGTTACCCTATTTGTATTTTTTGTATTTTTAGATTGTTTCTTATAGCTACTTTATATTCAATATTTATTCAAAATTTTACATTCTTTAGCCTTCGATTTAAAGCTTGACTGCAAGGATTCATCTTCTTTGGTTCTTTCGGTAAAGTCACGTAGAATGAGAATAAAATAATAAATTGACAAAATAAAATAACACAATAAAAATTCTCACGACATTTCGGCCACAACACAAGCAGCCTTCATCAGGTGAAGGGACGAGACTGTCTGGAGGACAGCGCTGGAGCGAACACAGCCAAGGTCGCGGTCTGAGCTTGGCTGTGTTCGCTCCAGCGCTGTCCTCCAGACAGTCTCGTCCCTTCACCTGATGAAGGCCGCTTGTGTTGTGGCCGAAACGTCGTGATAATTTTTATTGTGTTATTTTATTTTATCAATTTATATTTTATTCTCATTCTACGTGACTTTACCGAAAGAACCAAAGAAGATACTTTACCCTCTTAGTGTTAGTTAGACTTTGTACCTTTAGTATAGTTAGACTTGTATACCACTTACTTAAGATTTAAGATTCCTATATGTTGAATGTATGCACCTTCCTGCCAAAGTAAATTCCTTGTCTGTGCGAGCGTTCATGGCGAATACAATATATTTATGATTCTGATGCTTCCTCCCTGCCTTTTTAATGTTGCACTTCGATGTTCTAGAGCAGCTGAGCTGTTCTTGACCCACACCTGCAGTAACGGGGAGGGGGGGGTCTCAGTTGGCTTTCGAATATTATTATATCACTTTTGAACAGCTCCAACCAGTTACTAGACAATTTGAATAAAAAAACAGGCGACTCAAGGAGTGGATAGTTACTGACCCAATGTTTAAAACTCTAAAAATATATTTTTTCGGCTCCTGCATACATGGACATGTTGCACATATGTGATAACGGCATTATACTTACGTACCTGCCTTATCATTTCACGATAAAATCAGGGCATTTATGAATTAAATTGTCATTGACAGTTTGCTGGCCTGTGTCCACGTGTGGCTCCACATGTTATTGTTACACATCAACAGATTGGACACTGATGTGTGCAATCGATTAATTGCTGGACGATGTATCGTATTGGACAAACACGAATATAAAAAGTGATAAGTGCGTAAGTGAGAGCTGCCGCGGTTTAATGATTAGTACACCTTACTTGCAAATCCAGAGGTCGCCGGTTCAATTCCATCTCTCAGCGCTGCAGGATAAACATAGGGGCACGTTTCCTTTGGGAACCGCGGTGGCGAGATGTTAACTACCTCGCCTGGTGTACAGGAGGTCGTGGCTTCGACCCCGACCCTGACGATGCCTGCTGTGTATTTGGAGTTTGCGTGTCTCTCTCATCACCATCATCATGATGGTGGCTAGGAGATGTTTACTACCTCGCCTGGTATACAAGAGGTCGTGGGTTTGATCCCGACTCTGACGGTGGTTGTATATTTGGAGTTTGCTTGTCTCTCTCCCCATGGTCGCGTGGATTTTTCTACAGTTTTTTCCCTCTACATTTTGAATCAATGTGTATTTAGAGGATTTGGCTGATATCAATTTCCACTCGATAAGCCACTTTGTTGAGTTATCATTTGTGCCCAGGTAACTTAAAAAAAGAGCGATTAGCTCAGTGGGCCTGACCTGGTAAAATAAAAAAAAGTTTAGCTTTAATTTAGTTTTGATTTAAAGCTTTCGTGACTGCAGGGATTCATATTCCTGGTTCTTTCGGTAAAGTCACATAGAAGGGAAACAATAAAATAATACAAATATTAAACAATAAAATTCTCACGACGTTTCGACTGCAACAAAAGCAATCGTCATCAGGTTTGTAACCCTGTAGTATAAATGGGTTCACTGAAATTGATCAGCAGAGCGCATGTGGTGGGGTGAGGTGTGGATTAATCCCACCTTCAAATGTATCTGGCCAGCTTGCGAGATCAGGCCAAATACTCTCGAGGGGAGCTCAAAGGCGCTCTCACTCGTGTAGGCTGTTCCGCCAGCAGTGGTGTGAGTAAGTAATTGCAGGGTTGCACCTTTACCTTCACGTGTATCAGCAGTACATGCAGGGTCTGAGCCCTGGACAACATATGCCCATCATGAACATTGACTAAACACATTCCACCTCCGATGTCTCAGGCGCATCCTCGGTATCAGATGGCAAGATCGCATTCCCAACATCTCAGTCCTCAACTTGGCCAACATTCCCAGCATGTACTCTCTAATCAGTCATAGGCGCCTGAGATGGCTTGGACACGTGCGCCGCATGCAGGATGGCAGTATACCCAAGGATGTCTTGTACGGCGAGCTGGCATCAGGCACACGGGTCACTGGTCGCCCAGTCCTGCGCTTCAAAGATGTCTGTAAACGGGACATGAAGAGCTGCGACATCAACCCAAATGACTGGGAGAAAACTGCCGGTGACCGACTCAGCTGTCAGCAGGCTGTAAAAACAGGCAGACACACCGCTTGGCAGACCAAGAGGGAGCGACGTAAAGAAAAGGCAACAAACACCTCTGGAGCTGCCACCGCATTCACTTGCAATTGTTGTGGCAAGGATTGTCACTCAAGAATTGGAAGGAACGTTTAGTTGGTTCGATTAGGGAGGTCGAACTTGTGATGATCTTGTTGGTTTTTATCGTTAGGCTATTAGTAGGGTCAAACTCGATTTGGTGCTTTCGTGACTGCAGGAATTAATCTTTGTTTTTTTCGGTAAAGTCACGTATTATGTAATTTTATTTTTTCTTATTTCTACGTGACTTTACCGAAAAAACCCCAAAGATTATTAGTAGGGTCATTTTGAATTTTTGAGTAACTTCCATCGTTGTGCAGGTTCTAGATTTTGTTGTTGTATGAATCTTTATCCATAATTACAGTAGTGTTGCCTTTGTCGGCTGAGAGGATGACTATACAAATTGATCTGCACCTGTGGTGACTGCTATATCGGGGAGACGAAACGACATGTCTCTGACCGAATTCGCGAGCACAAATCAGATTTGAAACAGGGCAGAACGAATTTTTCTGCCGTAGCTGATCACTGTTACAACGCTGTGGGTGATCACGATATAGTTTTCTCCGATACCAAGGTTCTCTGCAAACCCACGGGTTTTTTTCAGAGATTTGTCCACGAGGCAATTCAGATTTACAAACACAGACACAATTTCAACCGAGAGGATGGTTTCAAAGTAAGCAATCATTGGAAAGATGTTCTAAATCGAACCAAACATTAAACTAATTTTCAATGGTACAGTATATTTATTCAAGTAGTGGCATCCCAAACTTTCACAGTAGTACATCAACAGTAGTACATTTTATGATAATTCCTTTGTCAAGGCGTTTTCTCTTTACCCCTTCACAGCTTAAAGGAGGCGACCTGTGCTTGGCTGTCTTCACTCCAACGCTGTCCTCTGGACAGTCTGGTCCCTTCACCTGATGAAGGCCACTTGTGTTGTGGCCAAAACGTCGTGATTTTTGTTGTTTTATTCTATTTCCTACGTGACTTTACCGAATAGAACCAAAGAGTAGTTTCAAATTTCTTAATACAAAAAATAATGTGCTAATCCCATGTTTGACGTTGGGTTGGTGTGGAAATAGCTCCAATTAAAGGTAAGCGATTTACATCTGCACAGGTCTGGTTCACATCAACTTAATAAATAAAGCTGTTGCTTGACGCACGCAAAAAAAAGAATTCCAGAAAGCGAAATAAAAACGAAGCCAGTCCCCTTTTGAAGGACATATCTACCTCGGGTTTGAAAGTGAAAACCATTTACACATAGCATGCCAATAAGGTCAAAGAGCACCATTAAATATTGACGGGATACTGTGCACATAAACAAAGGGCTATCAGTGTGCGATCATGTTGTACCAGCAGTGGTGCAAGCAGTATAGTAGGGCAGCAGTAAGTAAACATGACATGCTTTCCATCTGCACCCAGAATAATTGTATGATCCTGCTTTGGTCTCTGGATTTAACAAGTAACTGGTTATTTACTTTTGAAATGAACGTGTAAGTTGTACATTTTATGGACTTGACAATTGATCACCACTGTAAGACAAATGGAGGCCTCTCGTAGTGATGTCCCCAAAACTCAAATGCCGCATTTCAAACGCGATATTTGCACGGATGATGTTGTTCGTGTCTTCTCAAGTAACATACCAATGTGCCTGCAATAGAAAGTTTTTATTTTATTTCATCAATGTGTACATTGATTAGAGACGTGGTAATTAACGAAGAAAATGGAACACGTCTGAAAAATGTGCAAAGAAATATGGAGACATGCGTGCTCAAAATGACCTTGAGACGAATAGTGGGAAACGCAGATGGTAGGACGTAGGCAGGTTCATGGCATCATCATTTCTTTTTTTTTTAGAAAAGCAGGCTTTGGCAAAATACGTTGCTTCAAGGTATGATGGCCGCTGGTCAAGGCTAATGTCGAGTGCTACCCGAGGAATGGAATGTGTTTGATGGAGCACTGACCGAGGAGACTCACCGATGAAATGAGCGTGTGTGCAGATCCTAGGTGGATTGTTGGGGAGGCCTTCATCCACTCCTGGATGGATCATGGCTGACGGTGGTGATGATCGAAACATAATTCCTCTCTCTCTCTCTCTCTCGAATTAGGCCAGATTTTACAGGAACCTCACCAAGTAGAATTATCTGCGATAAACTACTGATAAAGAATCCTGTCATATTTAATCTGACTTTGCAATGTACCTGTGCGTGGTTCGATTACTAAAGTAGTCATTGTGTGCTGCCACGACACGGTGTACTCTAACGTTTAAGCACTTATTCTGCAACATAAACGTAACTGAAAGCAATGCATATGATTTATTACTCCTAGACAGATGATGTCATATGCTCACATAACAAAGACCAATGTTAAAAGTTGAACTGTAGCAGAATTCACGCTCCTTTTCAATCCAGTGTTAGCATCATAACTTTCGTGAAGATTCACAGCTGTTTAGAAAAGGCGAGTGAGTAGGTGGGTTTATTTGTGTATCCAGGTGTTATCCAACTCATATTTCTCACTATTGTTGATGCATCAATGATACCGCCTCGTTAGGGCGTTCAATAAGTGTGTGTGGGTAGTGGTTAGGCAGATGCCTTTTTGTGCATAATTGCAGGATACCTTTAATCTTATTTCGAGTAAAAAAGTGGTGGAATGATAGCCACTATCTACATTAATCGGGCCATCCTCGGTTGTATGAATTCAAACATAGTTAACGGTAGATGGCAGTGAACAAAGTTATTATATATTAATTGTAGGAGGAATATAATTCCACATTTTAAAAATATTTTCAAGGAAGTCAAGTTGATGCAGTATAATGTAGCAAAAACCAGAGATCTAATTGTATAAACCAATTTTGGTGTTTACATGTTTTTGAAATTATTTTTTCAGATGTATTATAGCATACAGTATTGTTTTTAGCCACGACTGCTGTGTACAGCATGGAGAGGCCTTCATCCAGCAGTTGATAAACAGTGGCTGATGATATTTTTAAACATTTAAGTTCTGTAGTAAATCAGAACCACCACAAGCTGTCACGTGAATTGCTGTATAGCACATGCAACCTTTAGTGTAGCACAATGGCATACATGTATTTCAATTATTCTGGTAATCCTCCAAAGCACTTGAGATAAATTGCACATCCCATTGCATGGCCCTGCAATAAAGTACCTTAGAAAAAGAGATATCCCATCACTTTTATCATTGCGTCATTAAGATAGGTTTGATTATTCGCAGTGACAAAAAGAGCTTCTAAAATAAAAAAAGCCACAGCTGCTGATAGCAAATGTCTGAGGCTTCCATGATAAGACAGGGAAGTGAAGTGTTTAATTATTACTGCTTTACTTCAGTAAGCACACGCACCCTCGAGGCACTTGTCACCCGGCATGTTTATCTTTAAAATAATAATAAATTTTACATTGTTTCCTATAACTATGTTTAATTATTTCCAGGGTTCAGTGTTGATTTTGTTAACCCGCGATATGTTAATGACTAGCGATTACATTTAAATTCGTTGCAGCAAAATAGCAAACATGAATGGATATCAGTGCACTACATATGTGGACTCTATAGCGACCATTCAGGTTCATCTACCGGTCATCGTTCATTCAATTATGCTTTGGAGGCGTCTCCAGATAGATGTTAAAGTGCATCCCTGTGGAATATCTAGAAACACTGCAGTCATTAAAGTTGACTGCAGGTTTGACTCCACCACGTCGAGATGGAAAATGTTGGCATTAAACGCGGACATACTCCATCAGAAGCAATTCTTTTACGCCAACTCACACTGTTTTAAATGTCTGTCTGAGATATGTTATGAAGATGGCTGTAGATAAATGTTTTCCAGTTGCTAATTAAAAAAAAGTATACTGGTCCATGATTGACGTGCATTCGCATGCTCATCTATTATGTGGTCGGTGCGTGCACAAGCGCTTCAAGCAAGACTTAAATCATTGTCGTTTTAATAAAGGGAGCTTCCATTAGTGGGTTGTGCTTGTAACTTTCTTAAATCTGTATGACCTCACATGACTGTCAACCGCCAGCATAGCCAGTTGCAATATAGATATAACTCATGGTTTGGTTATGTCCGAGACCTTGTTTGCTGACCACAGGAATTGGCGTCGTGGTCACATTGTTGTGGCCTTTTATGTTCGTACTTTATGGTGCAAAAAGCAAACGCACTGAAGGACTTTGGGACATTAGCTTCCAAAGGAAACACCAATAAATTACAACAACAACAACAAAAAGAAGCCAAAGTACGGATGTCATACTGATTCACGGGTAGAAGGGGAAAAAACACAATAAGAAACGGTGTGACATTCTCGAGTGATTGTGCATTTTTCCACTTGTTTCAACGCTTGGTGGTTCGGACATTCACGGCCGCCCTGGTTAATGCTGAGTATGTATTTAACCTGAAAAACAAAAAACGACTCACCATCTGCTTTTGTGGCAGAAATTAAAGTTCCCCTGATATTTGAATATGAGTAGGTCATGCGTGGCAGCATTTTGGTACAAGCGTGGCAAGTTTTTTTTTTATATATATACAGTTGATCATCGATTATCCGGCTACCCGATTATCCAGCTTCCAACATTATAGGCAGTCCCAGGCCGATCCGGCGACACCGGCAAAACCGCTCCACAGGCTGTAACCAGTCCGGCGATCGTCAAACACATGTTGCTGAAACAAGAGCGTAGTCCATACATCACTTTTTATTACAGTCTTCGAGATTAGAGTGGTAAGCACGGTACAGTAAACACAGTAACTTTTTTGCAGTAGGATATGTTTTCGTCCATGTGTATGTTTATTTATGCCAATTTCATAATGTAAACATATTTAAAACACTAAAAAAACATATACACGCCTACAAGAATGCGTAAAAAGAAGCTATTTAAAGTAATAATTAGTGATTATCCAGCGTCTTTGAAAATCCGGCGACCCCTTCCCCCACCCCCCACCCCCCCCCCCGAAGCCGCTGGATAATCGATGATCTGCTCTATGTACCCACAAATGATTTTATTGGGGAAAACGCATAGCGAAAATACCCCCCTCCATACGAAACTTAGCAGGACCCTAAAAAATGAGTATTGAGAACCCCAGGACGTTTTCCTGGGTGAATACATGTTAGCGTTAATCACCAATATCAGTAAATGTATAATCAGCAAACGTGCACACTTTTGTGATGACTTCACGTAAAATTGTCAATGACTGTTGAAGGTTGGTGCCTCCCGGGTGAATTTTGAAGCCTGCAATTTTTTTTATTTGATAGCATAATGCTTACTTAGGCTGCTTGTCGTGCTTCCCACTTGTCTGAGCAAACTGTCACTGCAAACATTTACATTGTAGTCCTGCGATGCATTATAATTCCGAATTCACACCGTCACATGTCATGCCCCAAAATCACGTGTGTGTTTTTTGTTTTGTTTTGCATATGCAGATTCACGTGAAATTACACAAAGTCATCGTGAGGCATTTGTAAAATGTAAGGCCAATTTGTTCAATCCATAGCCGGGTGAGGAACTCTCCACACCATGTTACTCCCCGCGGTTGATTGAACATTCTTCACCACCACATATGTATAGTCAGTGTGAGTTGGTAAAGAGGGCGATCCAGACCCAGTTCAAATACAATTTGCTACTGATCTTATGAGCCTCAGCCACTGGGTTCATTGTGCATTTTGCTTACCGCCGGTGCCATTGCTCCACACACAGAGTAATATCTTACATAGATGTGTATTGGCCATGCATATATCTTGGGAGAGCTTTTTCTTTTTAGAACCCAGAATTATTGTAAAAATGTTGCAGATTGTCTTATTTCATAAGATAAAGAAATTATTGGAAGATAAATATTATATGAAGAAGGTATTCGATTAGATCGTGCACAGAACAATAATAATGATTATTTCATTCAAGCATAGCACATTTATGGACGTCATATTGAGTACATCTATGCTGAATACAAAACAAATATTTTTCACAGTCCCTAAATTTAAAACCTCGTCCCATATTGTCACCAACAGAGAAGTGTGCTTTAATGCTCATGAAACTATAGATTGCATCTGATTTGCAATTAATTGGCCTATTTTCTTATAGGTAAGAGGTGACATTTCTGCAATGTATATCAACAGCTTTGATATTGACGCCAATTGCTCTAGGGTATGCCATAGCTGCAGCTCAAACATTGTCAGTTAATTACATGGAGTCCCAGTGCAATTATCTGATCCACTTCTGCAAGTAAGATTTGAATGAACGGATATAACTAGTGTTAGCTGTGAAGCAATTTTATTTTCCCCAAATGGATGAGATCGCATTGTAATGAATATCTCTTGCATCATTTATATGGCATGCAATTAAGTTTCTTTATAATTTGGTCACATTGTTAATGTGTGTGCTTACGATTGAACTGGGTAACCTCTATTGTATATTTTTTTAATGCAGAGTTTTCCTCACAATGCTGTCAAATTAAAGATGCAACAAAGCATGCCGTTGCTATATTTCACATGGTGCTGGTACGTATACACTGAATGTATACGTATAGACAAACGGTAAAAGAATACATCTGCATTTGAACTGTTACTCATACAACATTCATGGAGCAGCCTCTATTGACTTTCTACAAAGCCAAGTAATTGAATAGACCCAAGAGGGATAAAGAACTGAGTTGACCCTGTGACCGGGATTTGAACTCTCAACCTGCTGATTCACGCGTGGCACACTCCTTGCCACTGTGCCGTCCGCCTATACCAACGGCTACGTACGGCGCGAAAGAAGTTCAACATACATTCACCCCGCGCGTGATTACATATTCTAATCCCCTGCAATGCGTCGAAAGCCTCAATTCATTTAGGGTGTGCGTAATAGCCAAGTCATGCGACATCAGCCTCGTGGCCATGTGCGGCTCTTGTAGACCTCCACTGAAATGAGTAAGTGGATTGCCATCAACAATATGCGATATTGTTTGTACAGGGAGGGTCCAGATATCTTGTCCCCCCCCCCTCCCCCATTAACGTCTCTAAAACTTCATTTTTTTAAGTAAGGTTGATTTAAAACAGAAATTAATATGCAAAGGGGGTCAATTCAATTGAGGCTCACGCGAGATCTGGACCACCCTGTATGGTGTCACAGCTTGTGGTGTGAGTCATCACGAAGAGCCCTGCGGTGGAGGTTGGCTGCACAGAGAGACCCTGCCCACAACCTGTTCAGGAAGGCCCACGTGGACAGACTCATTGTAGGATCCATGACAAGGAACTGGTTTGCAAAGCTGATGTTGCTCTCCATTCCTTCCGCAAAAGCCGGTCTCTGGCGCAGCGTGTGTCGTGGTGGAAATACATGCCGCACGACGAAAAACGTGCATCAACAAGAAAACAAACTTCTAAGCAAGCGAGTGCATTGGTAAGTGAGGGCTGTGCTTGCATACTGCGGCCGTGAAGCCCCTGGCCACCTGCTCCTTTGCTCTGTTGTTGTTGTTTCCCATCTGATGGCATCCACCCGGAGTATCCAAGCCACCTGTCAGCCGGCGTGAGTTGACGCTTCCCTCCATTAGCCTTTAGCCACCGTCTGTGGTGGAGCGGGCAGGCCTGTGTGTGTGTGATGTGGACCGACAGCCCAATTTAGTCTGCTTTGTTGCCTGCAAAAGCTCCTGGCGGTAGATTAGGTTCCGTGTCCCTCTCTGCCGTGGCGTCTTGAGCAGTCTCAGATTCTGCGTGTCACTTTTGCGTACGCGGAAAATGCACAGCCACACGCCGCCTGCTAACAACTCCTGTCCTGTCTCTCTCTCTCTCTTCGTTTTTTCTGCTTCGGCAGCCGTGATGGAAGTTTTGACACTTGGTGTGCAATATCTGTTTTAGCAGTCGTGCTGAGAGTTATGGTTTTATTTTTTTGCGAAGTTCTGAAAAACGTTTTTTTGCCACGCATTTAAATTGAGATGGATAAGGGAAGGGGTGGGGGAGGGGTTCTTTCATTGTCGTGGAACAAACAAAGCTGAACATTTCGATTTAAAGCTTTCGTGACTGCAAGGATTCATCTTCTTTGGTTCTTTCGGTAAAGTCACGCAGAATGAGAATAAAATAATAAAATAACACAATAAAATTCTCACGACGTTTCGGCCACAAGGCAAGCGGCCGTCTTTTCACCTGAAGACGGCCGCTTGCGTTGTGGCCGAAACGTCGTGAGAATTTCATTGTGTTATTTTATTATTTTATTCTCATTCTGCGTGACTTTACCGAAAGAACCAAAGAAGAAGAAAAAAAAGCTGAAAATGTTTTATTTGCAAAAGTTAACTTTTGCAATTACACATTGGAGACACTGTTTTAAAAAAAAATACTCTCCATTAACGTGAAGATTTATTACAGTAAATGTGTATTCTGTTTAATGGTTGACCAGTGTTTTTCTATTAAACAATTGTGCTGGAGCCTTTAGCTCCGACTCGGAAGTGTTGCATTACAAGAGTAATGGACGTGCACTCTGTGTAATTCTTATTGGCTAATTGCGCAATACACTTTCAAAGCTGTGTTCATTGCATTGTTAATTTCCAAAAAGTGGGGCTGAACAAACCGCAGCTAATGAGTTAGACGTTGCCATTTGCATGCTCCCAACGCTTCCACAATATTTGTCAGAAAATTAGGTGGGTATGATGTTATCAACTCTGATTTCACACACTCGCAGTGTGATATATATATAAATATACATTTACACACCAGTCTTATCAACATTTACATAATGTGCACGGAAGTACAATTACGACAATCAGGTATTAAGAAACGTTCGAATGAATTACAGCCTATGGTCTCAAATCGTGCGGTATATGGCTGATCTCGTTGGCTCTGTGAAGCAAAGCAGAGTTGAAGCTGGATTGTTCTTGGATGGCCACCACTGCGCACGAAGCAGGCGTTGTCAGCTGCTGTGCAGGAAAACAAAAAGCATCAATTATTCTACTGCGGCATACCTCTGGCATGCATGCTCCCCCACCACTTTCACAAACCTGCACTGACCAGCGTGGTGAAGTATGGTCAAAGAACTCCGATGACCCGCACAGTATGGAGAGGCCCTCGTCCAGTAGTCTCTGGGTGAAATGGCTGTACATGTATGAAATTAATTATTTTTAGAGTGATGACATGGGGTAAAAGCAAGTGTGTCATTTGATTTGAGAATGTATGTTGAACTTTTTTCACACCTTATGTAGCCAACCGTGCTAATCGGAGATGCATGATTGGCTCTGTACATAGACTCTCGTTATCTTTAGTATATTTCTTAGTTTATTTTTTCTAAATGCAGTTAGCACTTATAATGAACAATAATGCCATTTTAATAAATGTATTTCGCTTCAGTCGCATCGGTATTCATAAGCTGAGTCCGTCTCCAGACAAACGATAACATGGGACATTGTGAAATCACAGATATAATTACACTCGAAATATATTCCGATGTTGTATTCAAGTTTTGATTATACATGGGCAAGACATTGAGACGCACAAGGCTCACCGAACTGTATTGAGGCGTGATTCATGGCCAAGAAGTGGCGTGTTGCTTGTTGCCGAAGTTGGAATTTCAAGAACCAGCGACCACCCTGGTAAATACGGTGTGGGGGTATTAACCCAAAAAAATATGCACCGGACATTAAATATTCCGTGATGTTATGAAAGAAACTCAGAATCGGGAATCAGTGTTATTGGCCCAGCCTAAACGAATCCAATGTACCTTAAATATTAAAAGGGTTTAGTGTTCATGCCTCAGGCTCACAGAACCAGAATAAGGAGCCTTTAGGATTCTAATATTGCAATATTATTAACAGAGGCTCACAGTGTCAGATTATGGCACCCTTAACAATTTTACGGTAAAATGTTATTGCTGGAGACTCGTATAAAGTCGGCATCAAGAGTGGCATAGTTGTGAGAAACCACCTACTAATTGTACAGGAACTTACACGCATTATTTGGTGATGCTGCTGCATTGGAAGTGGTGCACAAGTACAAATAACAACAAACGCAACACATTCGTCAATTACAGCGTGGCTTTAAAAGTAAAACAAAAAAATCTGATAGGCGACGATTTGAGCAACAGCTCGTCTTCATAGTAAATAAAATGCGCATAAAATGTGCTATGAATAACGATTGCCCGAAACGTCACCTATTTAAATAAAAGTATGTTTCCTTTTAAGGCAGTGCTATTGAAGAATCTGAGTTTTATATGCTTTACAGTACTAAATTATACGTTAGGGATATCCCCAAAGCAGACTTTATTTGTCTGATTTTATCAGCAGGCTTGATTTTATCTACGTTGTGAACTTGAGTTTGGCAACGTCGTGTGTTTGAAGCCGGCAGCGTAGCCAATATTCTCTAGCAGCTGGACACAATAAACTTTTGTGTGACCTTGGTGGCTGCCTTTGATTCCAACCAAAAAAAAATCTGTAACTAATAGCTGCTATGAAATAAACCGCATGCTCACATGTCTGCAAATAGGCATTTTTACTCCATCACTTCTTCCCAGCTGTTTATGGAATCTGCGGAAGACAACGTGGGCATGTGTAAGGACGGGTTGTCAAGTGCAATTAGGCAAGAGCGATTGCAACAGCCTGGGGACTTATCCGCAAAACTTGGCGAGGGCCGATTGCAGAGAAGGACGTCGAAGTGGTCTTCACGAGTCCGCCGACCAAAGGAAAGACCCAAGGCCAGTTTGGGGCTGGGGGTAGGGACTGTCAGGGCAGATCCTTAGAGGTCACGTGTCCACTCTGCAACAGCTGCAGGATCTGGCGGAGGGTGGGAAGTGCTGGCGAGGTGCGGTGGTGGCATCAGCAGCTTTGGCCATGATGACATCTTGACCTCGATTCGTGGAAAACAAGAGATCTGGTTTTATATTTGTTTTGGTTGGGTGGTCAGAGTGGGTGCTGCTTAAGGACATGCTTGCTTTCCTTTTGCAGCGTGGGCAATGTTTGGTTGTCACGGCGTGTGCTTGAACTATAAATGTAATTGCTCTTTGAATTGAATTTTACGAAATGTGTTCAAGCGAGCCTGAAAAAGTGGACACATGCTTCGACGTAGCGGTTAGTGCGCTGTGCTTCAACGAGGGAGACAAAGGCGGTCAGGCTTGGTGCTGGTCGTACTAACTCCCTTGTACATCGTAAGTGCTTGCTAAGAGCACTTGCCCTCGCAGTTTTAGTAGGCTATACGGTGGACATTTATCTTTGGCTTGCATGTGTGTACAAACTAAATACACACATTTAGCTGGATGTGTCAACTTAATCGCAAGCAAATTAGTCTAATGAGTCACGTGTTTACGAGCGACCCAAACACGTGCATTTTTTGACATTGTTACAATGTTGTACGATAATTACTATAGATGCATTAACTTAACACGTCGGCTTTCGCGATCAATATTATCCACAACATTTACTCGAATTTGTAATTGTTGTGGGTTTGCTCTCCAACACACCGGTGGGATGAACTAGCAGCGCATTTGGCATGCTTTGCTTACGTGACAACCCTTACTAATTGGCTGTGTCGGGTGGTGGCAGAATTAACGACACATTTATATTTACGTGATCTGACCCAACCCCCCTCTTATAGATGCATTCATATACAGCGACAAAACAAAACTCAGCATCCGAATATACAGAAATACATACAGTAAGTATTTAATCAAGAGTAGCCTCGGCTTAAAAAGTAATCTGACAATTAGCCAGCTGTGATTTTTGTTTTATTATGCATGGAATATTACACCAAATGTAATGCTGCCGCTCTTTTTTGCACCTGACGCTTTGCGTTTCACGTTTTTTTCTTTTTTGCTGTGCAAATTGGACACTTTGAAGCGTGAAAGGAGCCTAACTTGAATACGCTCTCGCTACTTTTCCCTGGGTTATTATACTCCATAATACTCTGGCGGAACTATAAAAGAAGGGTCTCCAGTAACAGGGAGGGTGTCGTGTGTGTGAACGCTGTTCTTGTGTCACTGCACACAGCTCAAGTCCACGCGCGCAGTTATGCGCACACAGAGGCACACGGCAATGTTGAAATTAATCTTGAGTAATGATATTGCAGAGCAGGCCACCATGGTTACCTTTTAAGGTTGACGCATGCATTATGTATATATATACGAACGCGAATCTGCGGCGAGTGCACCGCAATCCCTTTAATACATTCAATTCAAATAACCTACCTTTGACTCCAGTTGTTATTGAAGACCGAGCTTCCGTTGCTTGAGACAAGCAGCAAGCGAGAAGGGCATTTCAGTCGTCCATGTTGGCATAGCCTTGAGACACTGGGGACACCGGTGTCTGATTGGGGGGGGGGGGGGGGGAGTGCTTAAGTGGCAGGGGGCCAGGTTTGGGATCAAGTGCTGCAAGTATCACTGATAACATGATAGAAGCAGTTCGGTTTGGTCCTGGTCACTACGCCTGTCATAATTCAACCTCGCACCTTTCACCGCCTTTTTCCTTCCTTCTCACGATTCCATGCATTGGCACGATTTGGAGTTGGCTTTTGGCTGGGAATCGAACAAAGACGGTCACCGCATCGCACGTTCAGGCCGTCTGGAACGCTCTTCCTTCTGATATTAGCAAGCCACTGGAACGATGTACTTTTAAATCCAGATTAAAAAAATAATTTATTTAAAGCTGCTTTTCGTGTTTAGTTTGTTGTCCTTCCCCCGTACCTCCGATTATCACGTTTGGCTACGTACGGTGCGAAATAATTTCAACATACAAACATATATTATGCTTGTGTTGCAGTCGAAACGTCGTGAGAATTTTATTGTTTATGTATTTTTACATTATTTTATTGTTTCCCTTCTACGTGACTTTACCGAAAGAACCAAGAATATATATTATTCAATTCAGGAGTATTTTTTTTCTATTGTGGTGAACATATCCGGCCTCTGGTGGCAGCGACGCTGTCAGTGTTCGATATTTAGCACGCTGCACTTGCAATCCAGAGGTCACTCGTTAAATCTCCGAGGTGCTGAAACAACGGTGCAGGGGCTCTACAATTCCCCTCTGCCACTGTCCACCCAGCAGCAGAAACCTTCACACCACTCTGAGTCAATCGCCATGCCGCGTGTGGTGGGGTGCAGTTTGGGCACTCCCACCTCTTCCAAGATGTCTGGCCAGGGTGGAAGAGTAGACCAAATACCTTCTCGGGGGGTGGGGGTTCTCTAGATTATATTTAGTGAAAGTCCTTCTAACAGCAGTGGACTGAGCAATAAATTTCAGGGCCCATACGTTTTACCTCGTGGCAACAGGGGTCATGTGGATCATTACATGCAAGGTACAGTACATAAGAATCCTAAATTATTGATTAATGTTTGCATTTTAACAACCCCATCTACTGACCACTACTCCTGTCATGTGCATATCCACAATTTAGGATCACACAGCGATATATATTATTAAATAATTATGGAGATGTGCGCAGTGATTATCATACTCTTTGGTTCTATTCGGTAAAGTCACGTGACTTTACCGAATAGAACCAAAGAGTATGGATCCTTGCAGTCACGGAAGCTTCAAATCTAGAAGTGATTATCATGTAGACTGACAGAGGAACACGTGAATTGGATAATTAAAAAAAGCACTCAAGTTTGAGACACCATACTGTATTGACTGTAAGCATTAGAGAAAATTTTAAGCATGCTTAGGCAGGTGAGGTTGCTAGTAAGTATAATGGTAGGTGGTTGAGACGAAAATTGGATTGGCAGTCAATGGAAGGAGGACACCTTAGAGGATGTCCACCGCGGAGATGGAGGAATGGAATCAGAACGCGCGCAGGAGATGCATGATTTGTTCCATCTCCGGACCACCAGGGGTGGTGATGACTTGGGGAGGTTTTCATCCAGCCGTGGATACATCTTGGCTGATTCTAGATTTGAAGCTTTCGTGACTGCAAAGTCACGCAGATAAAATAAAACAAAATAAAAGAAACAATTAAATCACGACGTTTCGGAGGCAACACAAGCTTCCTTCTTCAGGTGGAATAGTCAACGCAGAATATCTGTGTCAGGAGCACAGTTCATAAACGACCGGGATTATATACAGGTTAAGGGGGGGGGGGGGTGAGGAGTCAGTAAGGGGGCTTGGGTGGGTGGGAGGGCTGGGTTAAGCAGCACGTGACGTGGCGCCGATGATGGCAGCCTCGGCCGGTTGGTGCGCCCTGTTTTGTCCAGTTTTGTCTTGTTTTGTCTTGAGAGGGGCTTGCTGTTCAACACACTCGTGCTGGTGAGAGAGGCCTGCTGTTCATCACACCCGTGCTGGTGAGAGAGGCCTGCTGTTTTGGGGCCTGCTGTTCATCACACCCGTGCTGGTGAGAGAGGCCTGCTGTTCAGTACACCCGTGTTGAGGGGCCTGCTGTTCAGCACACCCTTGCTGGTGAGAGAGGCCTGCTGTTCAACACACCCGTGCTGGTGAGAGGGGCCTGCTTTTCAGCACACCCGTGCTGGTGAGAGGGGCCTGCTGTTCAGCACACCCGTGCTGGTGAGAGAGGCCTGCTGTTCAGCTCACACGTGTTGAGGGGCCTGCTGTTCAGCACACCCGTGCTGGTGAGAGGGGCCTGCTGTTCATCACATCCGTGTTGGTGAGAGGGGCCTGCTGTTCAGCACACCGGTGCTGGTGAGAGAGGCCTGCTGTTCAGCACACCCGTGTTGAGGGGCCTGCTGTTCAGCACACCCGTGCTGGTGAGAGGGGCCTGCTGTTGAGGGGCCTACTGTTCAGCACACCCGTGTTGGTGAGAGAGGCCTGCTGTTCAGCACACCCGTGTTGAGGGGCCTACTGTTCAGCACACCCGTGCTGGTGAGAGGGGCCTGCTGTTCAACAGACCCGTGCTGGTGAGAGGGGCCTACTGTTCAGCACACCCGTGCTGGTGAGAGGGGCCTGCTGTTCAACACACCCGTGCTGGTGAGAGGGGCCTGCTGTTCAACACACCCGTGCTGGTGAGAGGGGCCTGCTGTTCAACACACCCGTGCTGGTGAGAGGGGCCTGCTGTTCATCACACCCGTGCTGGTGAGAGAGGCCTACTATTCATCACACCCGTGCTGGTGTGAGGGGCGTGCTGTTCATCACCCCCGTGTTGGTGAGAGGGGCCTGCTGTTCACTCCCATGCTGGTGAGAGAGGCCTACTGTTCATCACACCCGTGTTGGTGAGAGGGGCCTGCTGTTCACCACTCCCATGCTGGTGAGAGGGGCCTACTGTTCAACACACCCGTGCTGGTGAGAGAGGCCTGCTGTTCAACACACCCGTGCTGGTGAGAGGGGCCTGCTTTTCAGCACACCCGTGCTGGTGAGAGGGGCCTGCTGTTCAGCACACCCGTGCTGGTGAGAGAGGCCTGCTGTTCAGCTCACACGTGTTGAGGGGCCTGCTGTTCAGCACACCCGTGCTGGTGAGAGGGGCCTGCTGTTCAGCACACCGGTGCTGGTGAGAGAGGCCTGCTGTTCGGCACACCCGTGTTGGGGGGCCTGCTGTTCGGCGCGCCCGTGCTGGTGAGAGGGGCCTGCTGTTGAGGGGCCTACTGTTCAGCACACCCGTGTTGGTGAGAGAGGCCTGCTGTTCAGCACACCCGTGTTGAGGGGCCTACTGTTCAGCACACCCGTGCTGGTGAGAGGGGCCTGCTGTTCAACACACCCGTGCTGGTGGGAGGGGCCTGCTGTTCAGCGCGCCCGTGCTGGTGAGAGGGGCCTGCTGTTCAACACACCCGTGCTGGTGAGAGGGGCCTGCTGTTCATCACACCCGTGCTGGTGAGAGAGGCCTACTATTCATCACACCCGTGCTGGTGTGAGGGGCGTGCTGTTCATCGCCCCCGTGTTGGTGAGAGGGGCCTGCTGTTCACTCCCATGCTGGTGAGAGAGGCCTACTGTTCATCACACCCGTGTTGGTGAGAGGGGCCTGCTGTTCACCACTCCCATGCTGGTGAGAGGGACCTACTGTTCAACACACCAGTGCTGGTGAGAGAGTCCTGCTGTTCAGCACACCCGTGCTGGTGCGGAGATGGCGCTGATGATGGTAGCCTCAGCCGGTCGGTGCGCCCTGTTTTGTCTTGTTTTGTCTGTCAATTCAGTGTTTTGCCAAGATTTTCGGAGTTCTCTAACAAGAGACGAACTTTTAAATATCAGGGAAACAACTCCTGTGGATTTAATTCCTACTTTTCTGCTTCCAGTGGCAGAATTAGTAGGCATTCTAGTCAATGCCGCGCTAGGCTTTGCTCAAGCAACGAAACGCCGCCCAAGGGGTAAACGGTCGGGGGCTCTAGTACGGCTACGCAGACGCGGGATCCGAACAGTGCTTCCGAGCTTTTTCCTCTCCAACGTACGTTCACTGTACAACAAAATGGATGAACTTCAGCTACTGATGGTAAAAAACAAAGACTTTCTTTCAGCTTCTGCATTGTGCTTCACGGAAACATGGCTGTGTGATTTGATTCCGGACACTTCGCTACAACTAGCAGGATTCCATCTTGTAAGATCGGATCGTGACATAGCACTCTCCGGCAAGACGAAAGGCGGTGGTATTTGTTTTTACATTAACAGTGGCTGGTGTGTAGATGTCACAGTGATTCTGCAACATTGTTCTCCACTCCTTGAATCAATTTTTATAACCTGTAAACCGTTTTACTCGCCTCGCGAGTTCGCGTCGCTCATTTTGGTCGGAGTTTATTTGCCGCCTTGTCCTCAGGTTAAAGAGGCCCAACGCATGCTCGCCGATCAGATTCTGAGCGTGGAGCGAGCAAATCCAGATTCGTTGGTTATCGTACTTGGCGACTTTAACAAAGGTAATCTCAGCCACGAACTCCCCAAATACATACAATTCATTAAATGCCCAACCAGAGAAGGGAACACTCTGGATCACTGCTACACTACAGTCAGTAGAGCCTACCACGCCGTCCCCCGAGCAGCACTAGGACACTCTGACCATGCCATGGTCCACCTGATTCCTGCATACAGGCATAAACTAAAACTCTGCAAACCTGCTGTGAGGACATCTAAACAGTGGACCAGCGAGGCTGTGGAAGATTTGCGGGCGTGCTTAGACTGTACTGACTGGGATATGTTCACGACTGCTACCAATAGTCTGGATGAACTCACAGAGGCTGTGACGTCCTACATCAGCTTCTGTGAGGACTGCTGTATCCCAACACGTACCAGGGTGAACTTTAACAACAATAAGCCCTGGTTCTCAGCAAAGCTCAGAAGGTTGAGGTTGGAGAAGGAGGAAGCGTTTAGGAGTGGAGATAGAGACAGATTCAAGGAGTCGAAGAACAGGTTTAGCAAAGCGGTGAGAGAGGCTAAACGACTGTACTCAGAGAGACTAAAACACCAGTTCTCTACAAACGACGCTGCTTCTGTCTGGAGAGGGCTCAGGCAGATCACCAACTACAAACCCAGAGCCCCCCACACCACTAACGACTCCCGCCTAGCCAACGACCTGAACGAGTTCTACTGTAGATTTGAAAGACAATTGGACTGTCCTGAACCACCCCTTCCAACCCAAGAGGCCCCATCCCCCACCAATACTACAGAGACGACTATCTCCTTTCAGGAGGGAGAAGTTAATAGACTTTTCAAGAGGCAGAATCCACGCAAAGCAGCCGGGCCGGACTCTGTCTCTCCAGCCACCCTCAGGCACTGCGCTGACCAGCTGTCTCCGGTGTTCACCAACATCTTTAACACCTCCCTGGAGACATGCCATGTACCAGCCTGTCTCAAGTCCTCCACCATCATCCCTGTGCCCAAAAAGCTAAGGCCAACAGGACTAAATGATTACAGACCGGTCGCCCTTACATCTGTGGTAATGAAGTCTTTTGAGCGCCTGGTCCTGGCACACCTCAAAGCCATCACAGACCCTCTCCTGGACCCCCTTCAGTTTGCCTACAGAGCCAACAGGTCTGTGGACGATGCAATTAACATGGCCCTCCACTTCACCCTACAGCATCTGGACGCCCCAGCATCCTACGCCAGGATCCTGTTTGTGGACTTCAGCTCTGCCTTCAACACCATCATCCCTGCCCTGCTTCAGGACAAGCTCTTCCAGATGAACGTGCCATACACCACCTGTAAATGGATCACAGACTTCCTGTCTGACAGGAAGCAGTGCGTTAAGCTGGGAACACAAGTCTCTGGCTCCAGGTCCATCAGCACCGGAACTCCTCAGGGCTGCGTCCTTTCCCCTCTGCTCTTCTCCCTGTATACCAACAGCTGCACCTCCAATTATCTGTCCGTCAAACTATTGAAGTTTGCGGATGACACCACCCTCATTGGGCTGATCTCTGGTGGGGATGAGTCTGACTATAGGTGGGAAGCTGACAATCTGGTGACCTGGTGTAGCCAGAACAACTTAGAGCTAAATGCTCTAAAGACAGTTGAGATGGTTGTGGACTTCAGGAAGAATACAGCACCACTCACCCCCATCACCCTGTTAGACTCCCCAGTCAAAATTGTAGAGTCCTTCCGCTTCCTGGGCACTATTCTCTCCCGGGACCTCAAGTGGGAATTGAACATCAGCTCCCTCACCAAGAAAGCTCAACAGAGGATGTACTTTCTACGGCAGCTGAAGAAATTCAACCTGCCAAAGACAATGATGGTGCAATTCTATACAGCGATCATTGAATCCATCCTCACCTCCTCCATAACCGTCTGGTACGCTGCTGCCACTGCCAAGGACAAGAGCAGACTGCAGCGTATCATCCACACTGCTGAGAAGGTAATTGCCTGCAATCTACCGACCCTCGAGGACCTGCACACGACAAGGTCTATGAGGCGAGCGAGGAAGATTATGGCCGATTTCTCCCACCCTGGACACTCTCTGTTTCAGCTACTCCCCTCCGGCAGAAGGCTTCGGTCCATCAGGACCAAAACCTCACGCCATAAAAACAGTTTCTTCCCATCTGCTGCTGGCCTGTTAAACAAGGCCAAGGGCTAACACTGTTTTTAACATTTGATCTACATAACGACACGTTGCTGATATTAACTATGTTTCCCTATTTGTATTTTTAAATTATATCTTAAAGCTATTTTATATTCGATATTTATTTAATTTTATATACTTCAGCCCCTTAGTGTTAGACTTTTAACCCGTATTATAGTAAGACTTGTTTAAAACTTATTTAAGATTTTAGATTCCTATATGTTGAATGTATGCACCATCCTGCCAAAGTAAATTCCGTGTCGGTGTGAACTTACATGGCGAATAAAACCCTTTCTGATTTCTGATTCTGATAGACTGCTGGGGCAACAACTACTTCGCACTGCACGAGAGTGGGTAAAACCCACCTTTTGTTATGCTGCGTGGGGGGTCGGGGGGAGGGAGAGACATGTTGCATGTGTACATCTCCAGTTTTTGAAAGCGGCGGCAAAAGGCTGTTTAATTATAAGGTAGTTAAAGTTTGATATACAACTACTAAGAAAAGGAAATGGCTGTACCAAAAAAATGAAAGGCATCTAACGTTTGACTTGATTTAAAACATCTTTCCAGTGATTGCTCAATTTGAAACCATCCTCTCGGTTGAAGTTGTGTCTGTGTTTGCAAATCTGGATAGCCTCGTGGACAAATCTCTGATAATAACCTCAGCCCTTCCCTGTGGAAGAGATATGTGGATGACACTTTCGTCATTTGGCCACATGGCCTCCCAGCTTTGAACCTTTTCCTAGACCACATCAATTCCAGACACCCTTCCATCAAATTCACCATGGAAGTGGAGAAAGATGGCAAGCTACCATTCTTGGATGCCCTGTTTGAGAGAAGGCCTGATGGCTCTTTGGGACATTCTGTTTACAGGAAGCCCACCCACACAGACTCCTACTTGAAACCTGATTCCCACCACCACCCGACTCAGAAGAACTCTCTCATCAAAACGTTAATCCATAGGGCTCATTGAATTTCTGACAAACACCACCTGACCAGTGAATTAAAACATGTACATCTGCCCCTCAAGATGAACGGTTATTCTGACCGTACCATCCGCCAAGCTGTTTCTCCCACCATACAGAAACAAGCACTTGACACTCTGATCAAAATCATCACGTTACCATACATAGCAGGCGTTACTAAAAAGATTTCCAAAATTCTAAACAAACACAAGATCCAGGTCCGGTTCAACACAGTGCACAAAATACGTGAACTGATCCCATCAGTAAAGGATGTTATTCCTGACTTACAGTACCCCGGTGTAAAAGGTTTCAGTTTGGTGTTTTAACATCTTATATATTTTATTATTTTGTTGTTTCCCTTCAACGTGACTTTACCGAAAAAACTAAGAATATGAATTACTGCAGTCACGAAAGCTTTAAATCAAAATCTTAACACCTGTTTTGTTGCAGGATTAAAGGGGAAAACCTATTCTCATATTTTGGTACTGGCAAAGGAGGTCCCATGATGTAGAACCTATTATTTGTCAACTAATATCCAGGACACCCCAAACGATCATAGAAAAACGTGAGTTTATCAGATATTTCACCTTGGGGGTTGATGATTCATTGACAGAATTAGTGACAAAAATGACCCGAAAAGAAGCATGCACGAGAGTGCGACTAAAGTGGAGACAGGACCGATGGAATTGCCATCCGTTGGGGGGAAGATTATGGTCAAGATAACGGCTGGAGTTCGTGGGGTCAGCGGTAGGGTTATAATGGTGAAAACGAGTTAATATTTAATACATTGGTATACACCTATGACTGGAGGGATTCCCATACTCGTATGCTGATTTCCTGAAATATTTTTAAACATTTAACTTACGTTCTCATAACAAATACATCCGCATGCAAAATTTAGTGCAACTTACTGTACATTAAAAGAGCCGTTAAAATATGAGTGAGTTGTTTCTGAAGGTTAAACCTCCCCACGTCTATTTTAGGTGACTGTCAGGTGATCAGAGCCATTAGTGTTCCCTTGATAACAATAATTTTTCAAACATCACTGGCAGATGACAGGCATAACCCATGGCTTACATTCCCTGCCATGCTGGAGAAATGCCAGGTCAGATCCTCATTTCGAGTTTATCTACGAGAAATCTTCGGTCGATGTTGGGGCCAATTACAGCGAACGAAATATAATTTCTCATTTCAGACATTCGTCTCGGAGGTCATAGCGTATGTACATAAAGGAAACTTTAAACAAATGACGAAATGTGCAGTGGGACACCTACGAGCTATCTGCTCATGTATCGTGATGATGATGTTGAAATTATTTCACACGCCATTGCCGACCATGCTAATCAGAGTTGTGGGATTTTAAAATAGTTTGCAGCATTTTGAAATCCATTGCCAGGTCGTTGCTGCATGCTAAATTGGACAATGTAAAAGGTGTATTCTCTTTTTCATAAATATATGTGTGTGTTTATACATATATACACGTGTATAGTATGTAGGGAGCAGCAGGGTAGTAGTGAGCACACTGCGCTACAAAACTTTGCCTCTCAAGTACATTTTTCGGCAATGGCTAACATCAGTGATGATTGTGAACTGGTCCTGGGCTTCCCCTAGGTATATTCATTCATAAAAAAAATACCTGGTGTGGTGTGTAAACATCAGTACTGGGGAGACAAAGGTGACCTTGCGTTCTGTGAGCCACATCATGCACGCATGTGCCACACCGGCTTTCATAGGTGCTCGCTAAGAGCACCTGCCCCAATATGCCTAGGTAGTCTTTTGGGGGATGTTTGTCTTTGTTTTTATATTAAATAGAGCCCAATATTTCCAATAAACCTTCAAATTCCCCATATGAACAACTGACAAACACTCAGATACGACCACAGGTTTTAGTCATATGTATGTATGTTAAACTTTTTTCGCACCATACGTAGCCAACCTTGCTAATCGGAGGTCCAATTTCAAACCTGAAATGTGTTAACACTTTCTTGCATTTGATCTGAGCCTCACAGAGCAAAAGTAATTTGTTAACTCTTTTATAATTCTTTACAACAACAACAACAAAACATTTACATGGGTTGTCTGAAAATACTAAGAGTGAAGAGTTTTGATTCGTGACATTATCATTGTTCTACGACTGGGGGCCTATGGGCTGCCACAGATCTTGGACCAGATGCTGGGTGGCCGGGAGCTTTTCGCATGCCTCTCCTAAAGCCCCCCTGGAAAGTTCTTGCTGACTGTGCTCCGGTGGTCTCAGAGTCCCCAAGTGGTGAGGACGGGGATCCGAGACTCATCGCTTCCTTGAGTTGGGGTCATAATACATTTCAAATAAAACCTTTAATTCAGAGTTCTGAAAGGAAATCGTCAGTATTGACAAGGGCCTTTTTTTATGAAACCACCTTTAAGACAATCGCTTGCTATGGGCTGTATGACCACCCCTCGGCAGGGTGCTGTATTCTGCAGACGTGTGCACAACATGTGGATGTGTTAGGCAGCTTTTATGATGCACAACCCAGCTCCTGCCAGCCTTAGGCGACGTCGGATGCAGTCAAATTACAATGCAGTCCCCCAAACTCTTTAAAACCTTGGATCAACTGTGTTCAACAAAGGCTGAGTAAAACAAAGATAGGCTTTTTTCTTTTCAAATCAATAAAAAATATATAAAAATGGGGGCTTGTCCTTCGCGTTATACCAGTGAGGTGAAATAAAAAGTGAAATTTTAGAAACAATTTTTGTAATATATATCATGTCAGGTTACTTATTGGCTTTGCTATAAAACAAATAAATGTCATTTGAAACAAAAAAATATATCGCATCAACCTTTATTTTATGGCTACAATTTGTAAATGTTTTTAGTGTTTGCTCTGTTAACATTTTAACGTGAGCTCTCGCTAGACCTACTGCATGGGAAATCAGCGGGCACGGTTCACATTGGTGTCCTCTCATCAGTAGCTGATAATTGAAGTGTATGATAAGAATGTACTCATGCTATTCAGTGTGCTTCATTATGTTAGAATTTATTGTCAACATTCCTGACAACATTTCTTCTTAGGCTTTCAAAAAAAAAAACCTGGCATAATTTATTAAATTAACTTGTAACACATTTTACATGCTAAATGTATTCCGCGAAATATAATTTAAATTAATCCAATATTTTTGGTGTTTAATTACTCTTACACCCTTTGTGTGTGTTATTGATTCTGTTAAAATGCTTCATACAGTTACAAAAGCATGTCTGTATCCCCACAGTAATTGAACGAGAATTTACAGTGTATGAGCACACTGCACGCCTAATCCTTATTTATGGATTCTGTCAACCCCGCCGCTTCCTCGAAAATAAATGGATGTGATGCGGAGCTTATATCTGGCTTGAACGGTAATGAATCATTGCAGTCAATATGCGACATTCGCCTCTTCAATTATAAATTAAATGCAGGGATTCGGGCTCGCGTTCACGGACTGCATATAGACGAAGCGGTAAGCCTCGCTCGGGGGCTGGCTGGCTTGCTGCACTGGAACCTCCCCTTCGGTCATTATCTGCTCAGAAGTTCATAGCCCCGCACACGTAATGCGCCAAGGCGACAGTCCTGGTGCCCTTACTTTTGTTGTTGTTAAAAATTGCAAATACATTGGTAAGTACGGGAGGCTGGAGAGTAGCGGTGGTGGCAGGAGCGATGCTTGTAACATTATAACAACATTTCCTACCAATGCAGGAAAGCCCCTGTTTTGATGTCCTCTCCACTTATTGCATTTAACTTTCCAGGTTGGTGGGGGTTGTTCAGACTCAGTGAATCCTCCTCTTCCCCCGTATATATATCGATCTATGGTCATAGGAGGGCTTTGAAGGAAAGGATAATGCTAATAGTAATGTTGGTTCAGTGTGATGTATATGTTATTTTTTATCAAAGACTTAATATATCAAAACACCCCCACAAACCTGACGTGATGTATGCATGGTATTTATATGCCATCCATATCGCTAGTGTTCTCATTGTAACTTGATACACATTTCGGTTGTCCACAATACGTCTGGTTTGTTTTCACGACGTGAGTTTTGTATATTGATAAGGCAACTCGCATCGCAGCAAAACTTGTAATTATTACCTTCTGTGAAATGTGTCGAGGACGGGGTCATCTCTGGCGATGCGGGCTTTGTTTGAGAGGTATCAAGTTAATTTAATTTCTAATTTCTCAATGTTGGGATTGTCCATGTACAGACTCATTAAAACAAGTTTCCATTCTCTGCATGTCCCTGTTAGTTGTGAATTATAATTGATGTTCTATCATCTTGTTTCTTACTCTGATGCCAAATGTTCCAATCATCTTCTCATCTCTGCACGTTACCTACTTGTGCATTGAAGTCAGACACAAAGACTTTGACAAAGAGTACGGAACATGAGCTTAAGTGGGCAAAATAAAAACATGGAAATATGCATTTCGTCAGTTACACTGCGAAAAACATGTTCGCAAAATGTGAATTCGAGAACAAAATGGAAATTTGAGGCATCATATGGTCTGAGGAGAAGAGTAAGTGGCCTTGGGCAGGATGCATGTCTATAAGGGACGGTGACCCATGTCCAAGATTTGTGATGGAATAGCAACCAATGGAGGGAATGGACCCAAGGGGAAGACCACCAGAGAGATGGAGCGATGAGAGCAGTTGTGCAGCAGTTGAGATGAATCGGGGCTCGCAAATTCCATGAGGGAAGGTGATAACGTGGGGAGACATTCTTCCGACCGCTGATTTATACATGGATGAGGATGACATTAAACGTGCTCTAACATTCATTTTATAATTGTCGATGCCATGGATTAGCATCAATTATCATATCAAGGATTGTGTGATCCTTAAATATATTGCATTACTGAGGACCACATTGCATTATTGTGTTTGCATAACTTAACAAAAAATGAACTGGGAGGCAGGGGGATGAGTGGTGGGCCAGTGGTTAGCACAGTGTGCTCTGAATCCCACGATCTGAGTTCCATTCACGGCCACGGATAAAAAATAAATAGTTTGGGCCCTTTTGGTAGCAGTGGTGTGTGCAAAAAATTGCAGGCCTGCACCTTTACCACTTTTTAATTAATCAAGTGAACTATGGGTGAAAAAAAAGGAACGTTAAATAACAACTGCACAATTAGACTTTTGCAGGTTAAGAAAAGAGCAAGACCAATTGCAGCTGAAATGGGCACACATGCCAATGTGCGTTGGCATTAATGTGTTCCGTAAAATGTCACCACCATTCCCTGCCCAGACAGCGTGGGCTGGGGCACTCGTGTAAGATTCCCCACTGGGAAAATACTGCCACTATCTGGGGCACCCCTCAGGATGGAGAAAGGTTGGTTGTTTAAATGGGGTGGGTTGAGGGGCCCATGGGTGCTGCAGGATTTGACCATGGGTGGCAGGTTTTTTTGTGCGTTCATAATGACATTGACTGCAGGGTGTCTCTGTGTTGAGCCACCACAGGCAATATTCTGTCGTGAAGAGTTACTGTATAATCTTATCTGCTTGGCTGTACAATAAGTTTTGTTTCATGACCTATATAAATGTTCCATGGAGGTGGTTGAAACATTGGGAAACGTTTATGTTAAAAAAAAAACATTTCTCCCAGTTATATTGTAATTGTGCTATTGGTGTCATTGTGCTGTTCAGCGAGCTGAACACTACAACATGCCCTAAAATGGCCGTGATAGAGGACGTTGCACCTGAAGTCGGTCACAATGGGCATCTCACCGTGGTGGCGAGATGTTGACTGCCTCACCTGCTACACAGGAGGTCGTGAGTTCGATTCCAACCCTGACTCCTGCTGTATATTTGGAGTTTGCATGTTCTCCCCGTGGTCACTTGGATTTCTCTCCGGGTCCCCGGTTTTCCCCTCCACATTTAGAAACATGCGTTTGCAGTATTTGGCTACTATGAATTTCCACATGATAAGCCACTTTGTTGAGCTATCATTTACGGCCAGATCGCTTCTGAAAAAGGGCTATATAGCTCAGTGGGCCTTACCTTGTAAAATACCAAAAATGTTTAGTTTATCTTTAGACACACGAAACCTTGCAAAGACTGTTTTGCCACGTGGCAATTACAACTTAGTGTTGACTTATCGGAGCTGAAATTGGTCACAGGAAGTGAACATCAAAGCTTCATATCTTTTTTTCTCTAGTAATAGGTAACTGGGCTTACACCATTAATATTCTGCACTGAGAAAATGTCCTTGTCCTCCGTTATTGTATGTTGAACTTCTTTCGCACCGTACGTAGCCAACCACGATAATAGTGACAGCAAAATGGACAAAATTCGCTAATCCCAATGGAAGAGATGGTTTTCCGGTAAGACAAAGTATAGGTAAGCATTCATTGCTTTCAAATCGTATTCAACGTATATATATTTTTTATTTTTTCACATTTCTTTTGAATTTCTTTGCGTTTGCCTGCGTATAATGTGTGGTTTATTTGCACAGTTGTCTTTCGATGTCTTTGAGAATGTGAAGTGTCACTGCTGTTTAATCATGTGAAACAAATTGCCATAAAAAATAGACTCTTCACTTCCAGTGGAATGAGCATTATGTGTATGAGATGTGAACTTATATTCATCGTCTGTAAAAAAAAAGATAATGCGTACATCACTGCACTACTTTTTAAACATTATTTAAATGTAATTGCATAGTTGTGCATATTTTCCACCACTCTTAAGTTTTTAAAGCACCAGTCCACACATTCTCACTCGAGATAAGAAACGTTTCTGTGTGTTCATGGAATTCAACGGAATTTAGTGTAATACAGCGCATAATTCAAAGATTTATCAGGATTTTTTTCCAGTGTTGTACATTGAAAACGGTTTTATAATTATGAAACCTTAATCGGCATGCTCTACAGTGAGTATAACGTGTCGGCTAACAATGGGAATCAGCGGTGGTGCAGTGGTTTGCACACTGTGCTGTGAACCTTACCCCAGTTTGATTCCCATGACTGACCGAGCGTGGCATGGCTTTTATCCATCATTGGAATGTAAAAATGGACGTAAAATACTATTGTTATTTTAATTTGAAGTTCGTATAACCAATTAGTGAAGTTATTAATGTCTTTCTGCCGCACAATAAATATGAGCACAAATTATAACAAAATAGTTGTTAAAGCAGAAAGTTGGTGGATGGCAGGATTTATACCATAAAATATACAGAAGTGGAGATGTGATCACACTTGGCAGACATGTCATTATAGTAAATGTCTTGATGGCCTGTTTACATGTTCCCTCTGTCATTTGGGAAGCCAGCTCTCCCCTTGAATTGGACACGTTTGGTTGCATTGATATCCCCACCTGGTTCGAATAGAGGAAAACACAAGTACAATTTGCGACACAATGCAATGTTGATTTGCATAGCATTTAAATGCAACCGCCATCGAGATCCTGCACAGTAACAGAGAGCGTACGTGTTTGTTTGGAGAGGCTGTAAGTCACAGGCAGAGAGAAGACAAATGGGCAGGTATTGAGCCTGGACTTGAACATGGGGTCAACAGCATAGATGGCCGGAGGAAAGGGTGCTTCGGACGTCTGTGGCAGTACAGGCAGCTCTTGCTAACGTAAGTTAAATGATATTCGCCTGCTCTTCCACACTTGGGCAGAATAAACGATGTAGGGTTATGTTCGATATTAGGAAGCCACTAGAGCTATATACTTTTAAATCATCTAAATTTAAGAATTGCTTTTTGTTTTAGCATGTTGTCCTTCCCCCGCACCTCTGATTAGTACGTGCTGAATCAGTGCCAAAATAAGTTCAACATACGTAAATACATATTACTCCACGAAAGACAATCTAATTCATGCAATCTGTCCATTTGACCACCGCTGAGACAGAAACGACAACGGTGGATGAAGAAACTTAGCCACTAAAATAAGTTTGTCAGATCTCACCAATGATTGGACAAATCCACAATCTCATTACTTCACTGTTGCTTCTTCCAGCACTGCCATTAAAATGCTTGGTTTCTTTGACATGAGACGCAACATTAGAGGGGAGGCTATTTGTGAGGATTGCCCGCAATATCATGTTTAATGGCATGCCATTCAACGTAATGATATGACGATTATCGTGAAATCGTTATCCCTTTACTGAGCAACAATTTGCAGATTTTAAAGTGTTATTTTCGAGCTTTGATGTACAAGTAAAGATTTTTTTTTGTTACTGAGCCGAAGTTGACATGGACATAAGCCTGCCATGAGTCTTCTATTCATTGAAACTTTACAATCAAATTTTTTTTATCCAGAAACATTTTACAAAACACAGATTTAACGTGTGATATATTTTTACAACGGTAAATATGAATGTGAGCTGTAATGCATTGTATTATTATTTAAGAAATATATTCCCAAGATAATAAATGTTTTGATAGTCAAGTGGGCAACAATAATCATGGTATTAGAATATTTTGCAAACCAGATCATACATTTTTATCTTACAAACATTAGGAGGAGCAGCAGCACATGAGATGAAAATTAACTCCCAACATGTGGAGAACAATATGGGATTGTGAGAGCGAACAGTGTTTGCTCAGGTAGAGTGACTAGAGTTGAGATAGAATGCTGAAATAAGCATGAGCAAGGCCATGGATAATGCAGATATTTGCGTTTGAAGAGAAAAGAATAATAGGAATTATGACTTACTTTCTCAGGAAAAGCCACACCAAGTTCGAAGACTTTTTTTAGGAGGGTCCTGCCTTGGGATATTTGGCCAGCACCGATGACATTCCATGTGTTTAGCTGTGGCAGAAATGTGTGGAACCCAGAGGAAACCCATGCTGAACAGGGGGAGAACATAGACACTTTCACAAAGTCACCCTAGTCACGAATAAAACCCAGGTCCTTCTTGCTGTGGAGGCACAAGCGTTACCACTGTGCTGCCCTGACACGGTGTGTTAAATTCACAAACATTACACTGCTCCATGCTGTGAATGAAAAAGTAGTCCACCATTACTTTTACATAACTGCCACGTGAGGTACATTCAATAAGAGGAGTAATTATGATTTTGGTAGCATGCCATGCAATGAACATTTAACTCCATAGGCACATCATATTGGGAAACAAGGAAATGGGTTGGCTATTTAACACATTTTATTCTGAAATGGTGAAAACCTTTTACCCAGAAAAAAAACTGTACCATGTGATTTAGCCATCTATGACTTATGAAGACAACGCAAAGACAATTATTTGATTCATTTTGTTTTTCACGTGCGTTTATTTCGTGGGTGACAGCATTAAGTGTAGTGTGTGTGTGTGGCCTTCATAGCTCCTCGCTAACTGCACTTGCCCCAACAATTTGCTGAAGTTATTCGGGGATCTTTGTCTTTGTTCAACACCTTGAGAGCGGTCGTAGTGGAGCGGGTAGTCCAGCGGGTAGCACGCTGCGCCTGACCTCGAGAGCCCAACTTCGATTCCTACTCACGGGCAACACCAGTGACGATTATTTGAACCGGTCCTGGGCCTCCCCTAGGTCGACTCAGCCTTAAATGAGTACCTGGTGCGGTGTGTAAAGATCGCCACTGGGGAGACGAAGGCGGCCGGGCGTGGTGCTGGCCACCCACCCCCTCGTGTGCCGTGCCGGCCTTCATAGGTGCTCGCTAACAACGCTTGACCCAACAGTCTGTTCAGGCGAACCGGGGGATGTTTGTCTCTGTCAACACCTTACCTTAAATATATTTTGCCTCGAGAAAGCTTTAACATTGATTTCGACAAATCTTCCATATATCTGTTCTACTTAACCTTAGCCGGTCTGTGTAAATACGTTGCTTCTGCTTTCGCGGCTCTTTTGGCATTTGTTTTGCCCTTCCATAAAATCACAGAAGCGGTGATGAAGCCGAGCGGACAAATAATGCATCTCTCAGAGGCCATGAAAGTGACGTGAGCGCCGTATGTGGTGGAGGATGATTTTACCCAGAGGTGGCTGCGTGCTCGCAGTTCCACGAGTCCTTCAAGATGCTCTCACTAGGAGCGTGTGCATGCTGAGAAGCTGATGGGTTGCTGGAACGAGCACCGTGGGCGTCCCCTGCAGAAGGACACAGCAACAACAACACACCCCGATTATGATGAGCGGGAGAAATGGCATTGAGTTCGCATGTTTCGCCCACGCAGCTCAAGAACAATGTGACCCATTTGCGGCTGCAAATCGCTGCTCTTGCCATGGTAAAGACGCGCCCCGGCATCTGCCGTATCGATGCCACTCGCTCCGAAGGTCACATCCGGCAGCCCTTTAGCAGGTAGGGATGCTTCACCGGAGGTATATACATCCAATGAATCATTGCCCTTAAACAGCTCTTCAATTTTGTGTGTGTGTACGTGATACTTGCATTTGCTGTAGTGGCCAAGTAACACAACTTCAACACATTGACTCCTCCATAGCAGGGAAGACTCATAGCAGGACCGGCTCTTTGCCTAAAAAAAATCCTTTTGTATATATTATTTTAAAGCAGTGGTTTTTTTTTATTCACGCGAGTTTTCATACAAATAACAACACCACAATAGCTTATTGCTTGAAAGTAAAGATTGAAAGGATTTCAATGATGTATTATCCCGATTTAAAAATTGTTGTAATTAGTGCTGACTTTATGTTTTTTTTTAAGTGTTGCTATTTCACGACAACACCATAGTTTCAACTGTTATAAAAATAACTTTACAATAAGTAAAAATAATCTCGAGCGTTAAATGAAAGATGAAAGTCATAATGTGCAGTGAGCTATTGTTTATGTTGCAGAAACACAGAGCACACAGCACATACGTCCGCTGCAAGATAGCCATATTCAAACAGAAAAAGCTGTGTTTTCAGAGCATGCAACATAAGCGTGAAAAAAGATTGGTAAATCTGTCATATTTTCGTCGTGTTTTTCCCCATTTGCAAGCAATGTTACTTATATACACGCATTTTTTTTTTACCAGGACGTATTGAAAAATTGCTGATGCTTTTCATTTCGCAAATCACACTGTTCGTGTTCGAGATATGATGGCACGTGGCTGTCATGCCTGTCTATTAGCTGGGCAGCACTCATCGCTAGAATGCCACGCTTGTCTCTTCACATTGTCTCATGTTTTATTTCCTTCCTTTTGCAAGCATTAAACAACAACAGGATGGCTCAGCGTTTGCATATTGCCCATCTTCGACGACACCACAGAATTAAAACACCACAACATTTTAGTCACCTTCAAAGTGGATAATATCAACACTCTCTTTCTCCTGCTCCAATTTCAAGTGCTCTCATTTGATAAATCTGCTCGAGTATTTGGACCGCACGCCTGCTATATAATTAACCTTTTTAAAATATCCTTTTGTACGTGCTGAATCATTAAATCTCCTTTGTCTATTTTTCCCCTCACGGGCATAATGCTCCCATAATTTGGCATACAATTTTCTTTGGAAGTAAATTGTTCATTTCGGTCAAATGAAGAAAGTGCCGTATTAGAAGAATGCCATTCATTTCTGTGAAAATGCTTTGCCTAGGAAACCAAGTATTAATGAATGTCCAGAATGCAGGCCTTACTAATTACAGCGTTAACAAAAGAATGCGCCCGCATTTTCTGGAAGCAAATGCTGCATGTATTTGTGTCTATGCAATGTAATGGGGGATATTCCACGCCCGGAATGTGTGGTGATCCATTTATAGCCACCCCATAAAAAAACATTGGTAGGAAGTTTGGCCAACCCAATAAAATCCCGACAATAAGCTCTGTAAATAAAGACGAACGTGAGCTGCAATGTCAGACCACATGGCCATTGTTGGAATGTACCATATATTGAAAATGTTTTTATTTTATTTATAAATAACATTAATAGGAAAGAACTGTGCTATGAAAGCCTGTATGTGTCTCCCACCAAATTCATTGCACTTGTTCAACCATTTCAACACTCTTCTCCGTGCAATAACGATGCCATCGCTTGCACAATATTAATTCGCCTGTTGAGAAGTAAGAAGGATCATAAGAAATCAGCGGGGTATCTGTGAATGGATCACCCTGTAATGAAGATACTCTCGTCGCATTCTGTGTGGCAAATAAATATTACAAGGACCAGCATATTTTGGTAATTTTAAAAATGTGTTTAAAGTAAGATTTGCAAAACACACGTGCAATGTTATTTATATTATTTTACCATGAATTGTGGTGTATCTGTTGTAGCTAACACATAAACAAGGCAACGTGGTTTCACGTTCCAGCAAGCACAATCATGAGCCAGTAGTGGGAATTCCACATTCCTACAGCATGTGGATTTACCCATGGGACATCCAATATTGATGTCCCATACAGTGGTACTGATGCTATCGATGAAAGAGATGAATAAAGAGTATATTAGACTTATAAATGGGAGTTGAATTTGTTAATTTTTGATTGTGGACTGTGACCATGGGCTAACCATTTAGAAAATCGGTACTGTTTAAACCCATGAGTAAACTCCATGAATTTTCTCAATTCCTATGACGTATACTATTTAACATAACACTCAGATAATAATGTAATCCCAAATCTTCTACAGCCTTTAAAATGTCCCATTTTGAGGTAAAGTTTGTAATCGTGTTTTGTATTAAAATAAGTAACGTCTATTAAATGTAAAGATGAAAAGATGCTGACAGCATAATTACATTTCACGTCCCCACCTTCACGTAAAAATTCATCACGAAAGAAACCAAGCATCAAGTTTTTTTCTTTATTACAGAAGATGCTCTGTTTAAGTGGTTGGATTGCAAGAACTTAGAGAGGATAGCTGAAACTAATTGTTGCATATGTTTTGAAACGTACTACCAATAAGAGATCAATTAGTTAAATTAAATTCCACTTCAAATTCAGAAAGATAGATTTATACAAAAAAACGTAACTTTTCAGTTAATATTTTAAGTTATATTGTGGAATGTATCAAGTGGTAAAAAAGTGTGATTCTCTGGATGGAAAAAATGTTGTATAATATTGTGTTTGGTTGAAGCATGTCAGTTGACTGCCTGCCTATTTTATATGTAATTAATGCACACAATCATTTTTGGATAGCGTCCACAAATGGCACAAGAATGCATTGCTTGCCACCAAAAAGCAGCTGATAGCATTTTTGTGTAATAAATTCCATTCTTCATTTGGAGAACTGAGCACATACAATATGACTAATTGAATAACTGATGTGCCCCATCTGAAACATATGGCATCAAAAATGGATTCCTCTTTGAAGACTTGATTTGTCTTGATCATGAAAGCAAAACGATGTTCCTAATTGAAAGGTCAGGATTAATTACTGTAGTCTTTGTATAAAATAATGTAATCTACCTTCCATTAGAGGAAGCTTTATCTTTCATGTTTGAATATGATGCGCCGCATATTAATTATAGAGCTCTGGTTCAATGGATACACATTATACACTTAGTGCAATTTTACAATGTGTACATATTTTTCTATAATATTAGGCATACCATCCAGTTGTATATGGCATTTTTGTATTTAAAAAAGTAAACCATTTTTTAGACTAATGTCAAAGCATGTATGTGAAGGCCATGTACATTTTTTTTTGTGTAGAAAAGGATGAAATTCTAATGCCATCCATCAGCTGAGGCCAAAAGTCCCATTGTAAACGAAACTATGCCATGCTTTGCTGGTATACCTGACTTAGACCACTGTGACAGCATAATGCACATTTTGCCCTGAGGCTTGCATCTAACCTCCTCCCCTTTAAAAGCAAGGACTTCGTTGTCTTTCAAGTGGAAAAAATGCCCGCTAGAGACGTCCTTTGTGTATTAGCATGCCACACAGATCTCTCTCCCCCCCCCCTTCCTATCAATATTCTCTAAGCCAGCGCAAGCTGCCCTAGAAATTGCCTATGGATTTTTTTGCAAGTGTGAAATATTAATGACTTGTACAGTATAAGGTGCATGGTAATTTCCCCTTGGTGGATCATTAAGAACACTAAACCCCCACTCGTGCAAAATGAAGGGGGGAATTGTTTCATTGCCCAAGTCATTGGATATAGTGAAATGCTTATAAAAAAAATGAACGTGACTAAAATGACTGGTTATATTTCATTCCAAAGATTAGTGTTGCTACACATCATTGAAGCAGAGATAAATTACATTGCATTACCTTGAGTAACATTGTTGCATATTTAAATTGAGAGTGTAGTTGTGGCTTAAAATTGTTTAATTCAATTTGTCTAATTTCATCTGAAACTATTTTATCAGTAAAAATACTTTTTTTCGAAGGATGCTATTTGTCGTACACAGCACTAGATCTTAATATAAACTTTCTTCAGTAATTCTTTTACAACAGTTGACAATCTTTATTTGCAGTTGGGTTGAACGCAGTGAAATGATAAAAAAGTGTGGCAGCACGTACATTTGCGAACACAGGATTACATTTGTGAAGAGTAAATTGTTCTACACAAATGTAGGGACGTACATATTGGCTCACGTGCAGCCAAAGTTGATAAGATAATAAATACAAAATAACTAGTATAAATCAATACATACCAATGAGTTCCAACGAGAAGTCCACTCATTGGACTGGTTGCTCACACAATCTCAGTGTGGGGATATCGTTTTTGCTTATCGTAGGTTAATTGATGAAGAAGGAATGTCATCGCAATTGTATCCCATTTGGCTTCTCTTGCCTTTGACCCTGCTTTGGAAAGGCCCACTTTAATGTAAATTAAGTCACCTGAGGGGGCCATAATCGTGATTCCGATGTGGCCTGGAGATTGCACGTGGTGGAGTGGTGACTCTGCCGGTGAGTGCATTTGCATTGGCGTGGGAGTCGAGGAGAACGCCTCATATCTGCGCCACTATTACCCAAATGACTCAAATAATTATCAGTGGGAACCGTTGGGTATGCAAAACAAAACCCATATCTTCATCTGCCCTCTTCATTCAGTTCTCGCAGATAATAGCACACGTCATATATTTACACCTCCACATTACCATGGAGAATATGAGCCCCCCCCTCCCCCCCCGTATAAGTGATATGTTATGAAACTACGGGGTTAAAGTTGCTTTCAAATAAAGAATTCCACGTACAGTACTCTATACATGTTTATAAACAGTAATAATAATAATCATTCACAGTCCTTTGTCCATTCACAACTGGATGAAGGCCACCTGACTCAATGTCAGCCATAGGGGTTGTTTGAACATACTTCACTTCACTGGTTAGTCCAGGTTGTTGAAGGGGAGAAGCCGGCACTGGTTCGGAACGTACTCGCCAACGATGTTGGCCGTCGTTGGGAATCAACCTCCAGGTGCAGAGTAGCGCACTAACCAATGTGCCGCTGCTCCTCCTATCCACGTGTGTGGTTTTTTGTGTGTGTGTGTGGTGGCTTCTTGTATATGTCAATACTTTTATGAAAAAATAAAATAACTGTCTGCCATGTTACAATGCGATTTGTGACAAGTTTATAATCAAATACATAAATAAAAACGTGGCAGCGCTGAACGCATAACATTCACTGAACTTTAACGGGGTAGTCCATTTATTACGTAATTCATCCAATCCCTGCGAACGTCGACTGCTTACTTGGTTTCAGATCTCACTCTAAAAAAATAAACCTGAGCATCTCCATAATTCGTAAACATTGCGTAAGTACTATCACATTAGCAGCCTCTTCTGTCAGTGCCCTGTATTGCCACCTGTGCCTGTCTTTTTTTTTACAGCCTTTCGATTCACGGATGAGTGAAGGTCTCCGCACACTGTGTTGACTATACTTCACCATGCTCATGCCGTGCGAATTGGTGAAGGGGGGTGCCTATGACCAATTCAGATATCATTCACCATTGACTTTAACCACGGAGGGATATCAAACTCAGGTGAACGGGTTCATGGTACAATACGGGAACCGCTGCACCACTGCTGCACCCCTATGCCGATGCCTGCCCACCAAATCAAACATTGGATCTCCTGAAGTCACTTTCCTTCTGTTTAGAGCACAATTTATCGTGAAAATAGCCTTTTAACCTTCTCAGCGATGACGGCTGCCTTTCCAATTTCAATCTCGTCGTCGTTTATTCCCCAACTCATCTCAACCCTTATCCCATTACCTGCCAAGCAAATCCCTTAATGTTTAATCAAAGCCAATGCCCTGCGTGTTGTCAGACAAGTTTGGCTCAAACGGTGGCGTGAACAAATCCGACTTCGCTGACTGTGACAAAAAGGGATGTTGAAGACACTGTTAAATGCCTCCTCCCTCTGAGACCAGCTGGGAGGTAAGTCCCAGAGCCTTGTGATAGCGAGAGCTCAGCATCCATTACACGCTGTTCGCACAGCAGAAGCGATTGAAGAGTAAAACAGCTTACACTGATTGAGATCTATCTTAGCAAAGTAAGCGGGACCCTGGCTGGATACGCAACCCATCCCATTGCCACGTACGAGGGTTTTTATTCGTTTGTCCAGTCATTCATTGAAGTCGTGAAACTAGCGTGTTTTGGCATAGCAAGCATTCTTCCCTTGCTTATCGGTGGTGCCGTCGATGCATTTACCAGTTGTATATTTATTTATTACCTCGGGGTCATTGCTTATTAGTTGTTCCACCTCCTCCTCCTTATCTTCTCCTCTGACATTAAGAGCCCCCCGTAAGCAGATGCCAATTAATGTGTGCTGAAAAACACTAAATCTGGCCCCCATATGCACCCGCAAGTTTTACAAGCGCCATTGCGTTAATGGTCGTATTCTCGAGTAGCCACCGTTATGTACTCCGGTGTAACTGCATTGAAATTGTCTGCCAAATTATTTTGTTTTCCAAATATTTGTATATTGTCAACAGCATAATATACGGATGCTTCAGAAGCTATGCATTATTACATCTCTTATTTGACACGACCAGATATTTTAATGGCAATAATCTAACCTTGCCCGAAAATTGTTTAGGCAACTTTACAGTTATGCTATGTTTGGAGTTGTTGATTCACCTGTCAATCTACAGTATATGCAAGCTTGCAATGTAAGAAAGATGAACCACGTAATCTATACAATTTTTTTTTATTATTATACTTTTTAGGAGGGGTCTTGCAAAATTGTCTCAATAGGGGGGGGGGGGATGCTGCTGGCGTGTAATCCAATTGAGAAATTTGCAGGCAATGTTTGAGCTTTGGGATTTTTTTTATTGATTCTAGTTACATGGTATATATATACACAGTAAAACCTTGGATTGCGAGTAACTTGGTCTGCGAGTGTTTTGCAAGACGGAGCAAATTTTTTAAATAAATATTAATTTGATGAACGAGCGAGGTCTTGCAATACGAGTAGTGCAGTGGTACCTCGGTATACGTCGTTAATTCGTTCCAGAAGGTAGGAGGACGTATACCGGAAGTGACGTCTACCAAACGAGTTTTTCCCATAAGAAATAAAGGGAAAGGAAATAATCCGTTCCAGAGTATAAGAAATTATATTTTAATGAGGTTGTATAACATAATGTAGACACTACTTATTACTAAAATGCATAAATAAATTAAAATAAATAGAAATAAAAATACAATTTAACATCATTTTACCTTGCTGGGAGGAGTTAAAATGATTAAAAAAACACGTGAAAATTCACGTAGAGTTATAGCAAGGGGGTTGTGCACTGAACGAGATCTACAGGCAGACTGAGGAGCGGCGCTTTGTCTCAGTCGTGAACGGGGTCTACGCGGGGACGCGGTGGCTCATCCCGACCCAGACAAATTCTAGCAAGCGAGTCGTATCCCAAGACTTCGTATCCCAAGACGTATCCCAAGACGTCGTATCCCAAGACGTCGTACCCCAAGCAAGATGTCGTATCCCAAGACGTCGTACCCCAAGCAAGATGTCGTATCCCAAGACGTCGTACCCCAAGACGTCGTATCCCAAGACGTCGTATCCCAAGACGTCGTATCCCAAGACGTCGTACCCCAAGCAAGATGTCGTATCCCAAGACGTCGTACCCCAAGACGTCGTATCCCAAGACGTCGTATCCCAAGACGTCGTATCCCAAGACGTCGTATCCCAAGCAAGATGTCGTATCCCAAGACGTCGTACCCCAAGACGTCGTACCCCAAGCAAGACGTTGTATCCCAAGACGTCGTACCCCAAGCAAGACGTCGTACCCCAAGACGTCGTATCTTCTTTGGTTCTTTCGGTAAAGTCACTTAGAAAAGAGAATAAAATAATAAATTGATAAATGTATTATTTTATCAATTTATTATTTTATTCTCATTCTGCGTGACTTTACCGAAAGAACCAAAGAAGATGAATCCTTGCAATCACGAAAGCTTTAAATCGAAATTTAAGACGTCGTATCCCAAGACATTTATTTCTCGTCAAAACACGACGTGTACCAAATTCGACGTATTCCAAAGCGGTCGTATACCGAGGTTTTACCGTATATAGATTTACCAATGGGTTGAAAACATTCAAACTCCATATGGTCGGCATCTTAGTCGGGAAACACACCCTGGTCGTCGATGTTAGACACAAGAGTAACCGCTGCGCCACTGTGCCACCCAACTAGTCTGGCTTATCAAATAAAATAATATCGGCATTGTTTTCGTGACAAGATACGGCATTGGAACATACACAGGCATTCTACTTACGCTGGACGAATGCGATGAGCCGTGAAGCTCTTTGATGAAATTTCTCATCATGACTGTCACACAGCTATCCGATGTGTATTAAGGTTGTGCCGCTGGGTGCTATACGCCGTGATGTCCGACGTTTTAGCTCCACGTGGCTGAGCGCTTCAGGAGCTGAACGCGTTGGGCCTCGTGTAATGCCCATCCAGCGTGTGAGGCGCAGCCCAAAAAACCGCATGCGAGAGTTATTCAGCCAAAACCACGAAGAAAAGAAACAATCCAAGGTAGTGTGTCGTGCTGTTTTTTTGTTGTTGTTACAGGAAAATGTATAGTGATTCATTGTACGGTTGAAGGGGTGGAGCGGTGGCACGGTGGTTAGCACACTGCGCTACGAAATCATTAACCTGAGTGTAAACCCTGGCCGAAGCTAACATCAACAGGACGCGATATCTGAACCAGTCTTGCCTCCCCCCCTTACCCCTATTTACAAATCCTCACTGACCAAAGAGTGACAAACGTAGATGTAACGAAAAGGTTGCACATAGAAGAAGATGGTTAGGCAGTGATCAGTAGGAAACTGGAACTATTTGGACACACGTGTAGGTTGTACAGCAACAGGAACATTAAGAGTGTTGTTGTTGATGTTGTTGTTCTTGTTGTTGTTTGGAAAAATGGCAGGAACCGGAAAGAAAGGAAGACCAAACAGAGAATGGCGTGACAGCGACAGGAGAGATGGGTGCCAGAAAGATGTGCCCACTAATTGAGCATATTGGCAAGTGGAAAAAAAATGACGACATGTGCAGTGGACACCTACGAGCTATCTGCCCATAGATTGTGATGATGATGACTGACCAGTGTGGTAAAGTATGGTACAAAAAAACAGCCGTGACCATCACAGCGTGCGTGGTGTTCATTCATCCGTTGATTGATAAAAAGATGTAACTTATCACACGTAATTGCATTCATTTGTATTCGTTTAACTTCACCTTTTTATTTATTTTTCAACGAACTGTATTTAGAACACCGCGGCGTTTTTAAATGACTCAAGCAGTCACAATAAATCCCCTCCTAGACCTAAAAGTCCCTGCCTGAGTTCCATAGTAAACTCTTAAACCTTACCAGCGGACAGTTTCATTCATTGGGTATAGCCCTGTGAGCCATGCGACACATCTCGATCGGGAAGGTCCTCTAGCTACGGGCACGTGGGTAAGTGAATTAACAAGGAAGAAAAATCACGCATACGTGTCGATTGTGTCGTGCTTTGCGACGTGCATTGCCTTCGACGAGACAATGGAGGCGCGCGTCAGCCAGCATGACCAGCATGGTTTGATTCTCCCAAGTTACAGGCGACCTTTTTTTTATTATCAAATTCGTACGCATGTACGTGATGTTGAACTTATTTCGCAACGTACGTAGCCAACCGTGCTAATCACAGGTGCGCGGAGAAAAAACACAAACGAAACACAAAAAGCAGTTCTAAAAGAGATGAGTTTGCAATCTAGATTTCAAAGTGCATAGCTCTCAGTGGCTTCCTAATGTCGAAAGGAAGAGCGTTCCAGACGGCCGCAGAAGCACATTTGGAATCGTGCAATACTAAATTCTATGCTAATTCCTTTATCAAGGGGTGCCTCTGCGGATGTGTATGCTTTAACTTAGCTATTTCAATGCTAAATTCTATGCTAATTCCTTTATCAAGGGGTGCCTCTGCGGATGTGTATGCTTTAACTTTTAACGTAGCTATTTCTGTGATCAGTCACAAGCTAATCACTCAGCCATTTCAATGATAAATTATATGCTAATTCCTTTGTCAAGGCGCTTTGTTTCCTCTCACACAGCTTAAAGGTCGTGATCTGAACGTGGCTCTTTCACTCCAGCGCTGTCCTACCAGACAGTCTCGTCCCTTCACCTGATGAAGGCCGCTTGTGTTGTGGCCGAAACGTCGTGAGAATATTATTGTGTTATTTTATTTTATCAATTTATTATTTTATTCTCATTCTACGTGACTTTACCGAAAGAACCAAAGAAGATCGTGCAATACTGTCACCAACTTTCTTCGATAGCCAGCCAAAGCCGCTGTGAGGATGATGGTTTATCCTCCATAACGAAATCAGCACGGTATTGTGGTAAACATTTGACCAGTTTTATATAAGGCAAGTCTCTAATAGCAACGTATTGTTGCACAAAATAATACTTTCTATTGAATCATCTGTAAGAAAGCTATTATTCCTCCTACCCCCTCTCAACCTCTCACCTCCATTGCAGGCAACATAACTCATGCATAAACATGTTCAACCCGAGTTGGAAAGCCTTCAAAGAATGAAACAATTTACAGTCGAAAACAATGCAGCGGGAGCAATCTTCTTAAAGGTTTTTGTTTTTTTTCCCCAATTTCAAATGACATAATTACGAGGTGTGAGATGATCGCAACATGTAAATGTGGTCAGGCCGACTTTCACAAAGTCAAGTTGACTTTGTGCTGAGCGTGGCGTTTCAACAGATATTCACCGTAAGTTACTCACGGCAAGTTAGTTACGGTGAATTTCACTGGGAACTGGGAACACCTGGTCTATGTGGTTGTTTAATTAATTAATTATCTTCGTGAATTAGCAATAAAAGGATGGGTAGGGCCCACCGTTAATCAACAAAACTTTCGCCCACTGCGTAGAGCGACCTCAACGGCTAACCGAACAGATGGGACTGAAGCTAATCTGTAAAGAAACACAAAAAAGGTAATAAGCCGAAGTTTTAATTTTCCGCCGTTCTGATTGAATTAAAACGAGTGATGATTACGACAATGATGATTGTTATGATAGCAAATCTAAAGTTCTGAACAATTAAACGCTGGCAATAGAAAGAGCTGTGTGCAACATCAGGTCTGCAGCTTTCGTGATTCATCTTCCCACTTGCATCGTTCTTCACAGTATTTCATACACGACCATATCCTCCAGCATGCATATTAGAGGGGGGCCTGGGGATATTATTATTATAGCCTTTGCGGGGGGCCCTCTTTGTATGTTGAATTTCTTCCATTTATTGTTTACCACACCCCCCCCCTCCCCCCCATTATGGAGTTTGAATGTGATTTAAAAATTGGAAAGATAGATCAACTATATCTAGAGTGTTTAGATAATTTGGCTAGTGCTAGATGTTTCCACATGATAAGCCGCTTCGTTGAGCTCACTTCTGAAAAATAAGTTAATGGCTCAGTGAGCTGTACCTGGTAAAATAAAAAAATGTGTTTACTTATATATATTTTTAGTGATTTGCTTACCGTTCCTATAAGTTACACTCCTATCATGTTTTTTTGTTTTATTTATTCGTTGATGTAACTTTTTCACCCATCCCCACTTGACATCTGTGAACAATAGCTTTATATCTCGATGCATTCCTCTAGTATATATAAGTATTCTGATTCTCATATACATTGCTATGTAACTGGTAATAATACACATTGATGCTATGGCAAATGACCAAATTAACTATCGTATTTAGCATAGTGCTAGGGTATTGACTTGCAATCATTATATTTGCACATATACAGTATATGTACATATGAGGCAGAGGGATGCAATCGCTAAAGCCCTCGCATTGATCTGGACCTGGCCATCCCATGTGTGGTTCTGTTTTGTGCCTTTTTGAATGTGATACTTTTTATAGGTCTGTGTTTCTTAACTCCAATCGTTGTGGAGTCCCACGGTTCACCTTCTCGTGGCGAGTAATTGTTTCTACCCAATAGACGATGCAGCGGGCATCATCGATTTCTTTTTTTTTGGTAAGCACGGAAAAATTGTAACGTCGGCGGCTCACGAGGACCGGAGTGGAGAAACACCGGTTTAGATAACTCGTAAAAAAATTACCTGAGTGGTTTTTCATTAGAATCACCACTTTGCTGCTTTTTTGGATGCCACCCCTTAACACCTTATGCCTGTACGGGAAGACCGCTTGTCAGTGAAGGCCAGATTTTTGTTTGATGAATTTCAAGGGATCATGCCACACCATGTTCACGTGTAGCGTACACGCGGCTCTCCAATAAACTTAAACCTTTGAGGTAAAGGTTGCAGTTAATAATTGCAGCTTCCGACCTAAATACAATTATGAACCAGTACATTTTTTTTATTGTATATTCAATCCATTGTGATCACAAGAAAAGGTTATAGAGAAGTGTTTTGAATGCTGGAGTGGGTTTTCGCCGTTGAAGAATTGGCAGGCCTGGTGATAGGATGAAGCCTCGGTAACAAAAAGTGCACCAGAAATCAATCGAAAAGCATACATGAATATGAGCGGGGAACACAAGAGAATACCGTGACATTTACGCACATTATTTTACAATGACATAAATTGGTGGTGAATGGCACCGCTACGAGGACATTGACGAGTAAGTCCTGATTGTCGCTGCACTGCAGAGCATAATGGGGGGGGGGCATTGAAAAACTTTGCCGCAAGGTCATCCGCACCAGTCCCGCACTGGCAGTGCTCCATTGCCCTTAGCCCCTGGGAGTGGTTTCTTAATGCCTCAGCCCTTTCGGCAGTGGCATTGTTTTATTTTCTTCGCCGCCATCTGTCCCGGAAAATGTTTGAAGCGTTGTCGTAAATTTATTGAGAGCTCGTCAGACGAATAACATTACTCTTTATGGGACACAGCAATCATACCACAGTGGCGAAAGCCACACAAGAGAAAACAAATGCAAATCTACCTTGCGGCGGATATATTTTGCTGTTGCATTCAGATAATCGTGACAAGTTTCAATATCCTTATCGCGAATGTAATGTTTGCTAATTCTGTACAAATTGTGGTGTGGTCTTGGGCGCTGAGCAGACACCACTGAGATTCTGAGCATTAATCTCCATTCCAGTGGCCCGTGATTCCAGTCGGTTCTCAAGTGTGGTGAGTTGATGGTCTCAGCCCAGCCACCAATGACTGAACAAACAAACTATAATATTAAATTAGATGTTTCACTTAAACGGGAATGTTCCAGATCTGAGAATTAAATATATCAATTTGATTGCCATATGATAAATATATCTCTGCATTTAGGTGCATGGCAAAGTGCAGCACCCCTTAGTGTAGGTAAGAAGTGACTTGAAGGGATCTCAGAAGGAGTTATGTGATATCTCCTTCTCCACGCCATTCTCTAAATTGTTGAGAACAGATGCAGAATGGTCGAATTCGCAGTGTTTGTTAAAGGCTTAACGTAAAACCAATGCGCACCGCATTTCCAATGATCATTGGCAGTATACGTTAACAATTTACTTTTTTTTGCCGTATGGATTAAACAATTTACATGATCACGATTTTTTTTTTATCCAAAAAAACAGACTGACGAGCTAGTTGAGCTGTCTCGAAGCTCAAGGTTAATTGACACAGCTGGAAGTGACTGGGTGAAAACAAAGAGGCTCAGGCATGAAGTAATCGTGCAATTTAATTAAACGATCATACGGTGCGCGTCTCAATCAGAGCCAAGAAAACGTGTGATAGGAAACCCTCATAACTGACAAATGAATTAATGGAAAGCTTCAGTGTTACCCAGTCTAGGCGGTACTGGCCTCTGCAAGGAGATCAAGGACTTATGCAAATATATAGCTATCCATTAAGGGCAACTATAATACATCTGGGCCAGTTATTTACTGTTCTGTTAATCTGTTACGATAGTTTTTCCTTGAATATACAGTTCGGCTACAAATGTCTGTGCATCTATTAATGTCCCAATAAATGGTGGCATTGTTGGGTTATAAACCTTCTTTTCCACCCCACCAAACAATTATTTTGATGAAATGAAATACATTGTGATGGTAATAAAACTACTTGGGAGTAGAATAAATGCACAGATTATAAGTGCATTTGCTATGGGTGTGTCTAACTGCAAAATAGCTGATAAACTAGAGTATATGAAGTGAGCTCTCGGGCACAAGTATCTGGGAGGGTAAGATAAGACACTTTAGAATAGTGCATGTGATATTGACAAGGTAATTATAGCGCGTTCCGTTTAATAAGAATGGGCTTACGGTGCTTCATATGGGAAATGTGCAGCCAATCATGTGCGAGTGTGCCTCATCCTTTTGGGTTTACCGAATGACTTGGCAATACACTGATAAAACAGATACTAGCACATCGAGCGCTTGCATGCCACGGAGTAGCATGCTTTCAAAAAAATAAAAGTATGAGAGAAACTGAAAAGTGGTCCGTGCTCGTTTAAAACGGAGGCCACTTAAGCGGCGCGAACTCCGTTTCTCCAATGGGGAGAAACCGGCTTCCTCAAATCATAGCCGCGTAGAGGAGGAATGTGTTTGTAAAATGTAAAATAAATTTTAACAATTCTACCATTTGTAAGTCGTTTTAAATTTGCCGCAACATTCTGCTCCATTCTCGCGAGGCCTCGACATTTCATGCTCTGCGGCACATTTAACATTTCAGATTTATTAAATTGTAAATACAACACTCGGTTACTCATCTGTTATGCGTGTGTGTGTGTAACTAGCAATCCTTTGAACATGACGGTCCGTTCATCTATCCCTCCTGGCCAGCCAGCAAAACTTTAAATTGTATATTTAGCCCTCTCTGCCTCCACCTTTCTTTTACCTTTGCTGTAATGCATATATCCCAATTCATCTCGATTTCTTACTTTGTTTATATCGGTTTCTATTTGTTCCCAGCTGTTGCTCTATTCATCTACATTCCTCTCCTCCATGCACAATATCTTTCCCACTTACCTCCTCCCGATCTCTCCCCGTTTCTCTCTCACCTCTCACCTTCACTCTGCATATTCCAACCTCTCCTTTTTGCCAACTACATTTCTCTTGCCTCGCCCTAATCATCCCCCGCCACTGCTTGCCACTTTCCCTCGCTCTCCTCTTTCCGTTTTGCTCTCTATCTATCTTTCTCTTTCCTCTCCATTTGATGCCTATTCACTTTCTCTCTGCCCCCTCTCCTTTGCGTTCCTCTCCATCTCATTCTCCCTCCTGTCTCAATCTTCTGTCTCCCTCCTATATCTCACTCCTCACCTCCCTCTATCTCATCACGGGATGCATGGTCGGGGTGGAGGGTGAGTGGGGGGGGGGTCAGGGGCGGGGTGACGTCAGCGCGATGCATGAATCTGTCTCAACGCTGTGGGATGTTGGTGACTCCGTCACTCAGATGCGCTGTAACAGGATAACATTATGATAATAGGGTTTTCCCCTTTTTTATGGCAACAAAACAGGTGTTCTGATATTAAAACACCAAACTGAAAACTTTGACAAGGAATCATGTCTGCAATAACCACAAGCATTGTGGTCAGAATGCAAACAAAAAACTTATTATTCCTGCAGTCACGAAAGCACCAAATCAAGTTTTATACTCTGATAATATATGCTGTACTCCTTTTGGCGTCCTCTGGTCTAACACCGTTTGAGACGAGGCTCAAAAGAAAGCTGTCTCTGGTGTGGACCAATCAGTTTCAAAGACAATGCCACATATATGATCAGAGTATGTTTTTTGTTTGGATTCTGACCACAAGCATTGTGGTTAATGCAGACATGATTCCTTGTAAAAGGTTTTAGTTTGGTGTTTAAACATCTTAACACCTGTTTTGTTGCCATAAAAAAAGAGGAAAAACCTGTAATCATATTTTGGTACTGGCAAAGGAGGTCCCATGATGTAGGATAACATTAATCCGCGACAGAATGAATTATAAATTACGTTAATGTAGAAGGAAGCCAATCAGCGTCATGGGGCGGCCTGATATGGGCGTTTCAGATCCACAAATCGTCTCTTTAGACCTTTAGATCTATCGCGGATTCATTTTATAATGTTACAGCACGCCAGACAGGAATACAGGCAGACATACAGCCAGCAAAACTTAGTTTTGTAATATGGAATAAAAATACTCTTAAACATGAACAATAGTAAACTGTTATTTATACCACTCCTGCTGTTAATTTAACTAAAAATACGAGTCTCTGTATATGTGTACACACATGCTTAATTTAGTGCTCATAGTTTCCTCTAAGAATCCAAGCACCATCAATCATTCCTGGCATGAATATGGATGCCGGTTTACTGCAGGGATAGCTGGCGGTGGTTGCTTTCATTGGCTGAAGCATTGAAGTTGAGTGTATCGTTCTCCGCTTTGTGAAAGTGTCTTTTGAAATGTTCCGTTCATTCATGTTGTTTTTTTTCACCGCCTATTCTTATTTTTTGACTCACACAGGGATACTCCCAATGTGCAGAATGCCGACAGTACAGCGGAGTGTTTTTTGAGTATTCAAGCAGCGCCTCAAAAATATATGCAGTTTTTGTTGGAAACATAATCTGCAAAATACAAAGATGCAACACTTCGAATCGACTTTGCCGCGGCTCAAGTTTGCGTATCTTTAGGTGTTGTATGCAGCTCAAGCATTTTCTTTTTTCCACTCACGAGGTTTTCACGATTGGACTCCATTTTTATTTTTATTAAACCGTCATTTTTGTTATCACAATTGCATTTTTATTGATGATAAAGGAAGCCGCACATCGTAATAAAATGTTTGTCTTTATGCATAGACGATCATAGTCCACCAACTAAAGGGCCTTTCGGACTATTCTTTCATTTGAATACAGAGGCAAATTCTAGACTGGTTTTGACCTCCTGGGTTTTTATCAGCAGAGTGTGGCCCTTTAAAGATCAATGCTGTTTAAGCTGCCACGTGTTTTTGGCAGGGGTCATGTATTTCAGCATAGATCAGAACATGTGTGAATATATAGTTGCGTTTGTATTATTGGTGACATAAACCAACCAATGACGAAAGTAATTCCATGTATATACACACACACAGGGCCAGATTTACATTTGAACGAAAAGGCCAAATTGCATTGCCTTGTCACGTTGTCCCATTGCCTGTGATGGATACATCAGCACCTTATCTCCAGAAATTGTACAAAAAAAGAAACGGCTAATTTCAGGATCAAGTTAGATAGTCTTTTTAGTAAATGAGCAACGTAACAATAAATGTTAGCCTTGCAAATTATAGTACGTGGGTAATGAGTTCATTGAGTGAACCGTACAACTTGAGTTGTATTCCTAGACATGACTAACAACAGTGCCGAGTGTTCTCTGAACTAACCCTGGGTTACCCTGTCCAGCGAGGTTGAGATGCAGTTAAAGAAACCCTCTCGACATACGCAGCATCAAAAGTTTATTTTCCGAGTAAAAAAAAAGTGACAATAACGAGTCACAAGGAGGGGGTCCTTCATCCAGCAGTGAATTACCAAAGGGATCAAAATTAATGTTTTCATTTAAATATTTAAGTATGACAAATGTACAGACCCCCCCCCCCCGACGGAAGATCCCCATAGGTTGGGGCATCAAGCCATCAAGCCTTCCACCCCTCACCTACGCAAGGTTCTGAAGCACCAAATGTTCAACCCCCCCCCACTTTTCTATCCCCCTACCCTGAAACCATGAGGGCATTGTACAGGGCTTGCGTGCTTACCACAAAAAAAAACATTTATGTATTTTTTTAAGTATAACAAATGATGAAAAGAGCTTCACAGGCAATCTGATTTCTCCAGGATGAATTAAGATTCTCAGTCTGATAAAGATTCTGTAATTGTACCCACATTGTTGCTTGCTGTCATTTACAAAGTGCTACCTGCCCATTATCCTCTGACGTTCACGATTGTTCTTTGACGTAAATTAAGAAAAAATGTCTTACTCAGACGTAACATTATCCTAATTAATTGGGTTATATTTGTCTTGTTATTGATGCTTGACATCTCTGTGCCATGTGCTGGCACATGTTGGACTCGGTAAAACGAATATGGATATGGGGAAACTGAAAGCATTTGGTTGCTCGATAACAAGGTGCGAAACGTGTAGCTCATAGTGTCTATTGATATTCTATTGTCACAGCAGGCAACTAAGAGGAACCTTTTCTACTGAGCTTCAAACGCGTCTTGGCATTGTGACATCTGAGAGAGAGGGCATCCGTTCACTGCGCTCTTATCGAATCTCATTTGGAGGAGATATAAAAAAACACAGCTGCTGTGCACGTGCAGAAATAATTATCATGCCGTGTAAATGCATTCGAAAAGTTTGCACGTGCCGTTTATTCATGTTTCCCAAGCAAGTGAACTCTTAAAACAATCTGTGGAATGGTTTTTTTTGGTTGTTACCATGAAATATGTCCACAGAATTTTTATTTTCAAAATTTTCCACGATTTTATCATGTCATGAGATAAATAGAGCACTGCAATCCTTCGTGTTAAACAGCGGCCCAGGGAAGTGGATATCAAAGGTCTACCTCTGGGATCCCCTTTCCAATGACCTTCGGTCCACACCATAGGGAGCAGCACTTTCCCATCCACTCTGTCACTGAATAAGGTGAATTACATGACCGTTAAACTAACACTGAAAATTATCTGCACCGGAAATTATCTACATTTAGTGCAAAACTGCATTTAACGTATTCGTTTTTTTCGCTGTCATTGCTTAGCTGGCTGAGACGTTTAACTCGCTCAACTTAAGAACCATACATGTCCCATGATCCATGTGTTTGACTTTTTAGCTTTCAGTATAATTCCAAGCGTGCACTTCTCCACGCTTATTCGCACACGTTTCAGATTTGGCTTTATTTTCTTTCCCAGTGTTCATTTTTCTGATCCATATGTCTTCTTCTTCAGGCAGATCGTTACGCTGCCCTTTATTGATCAAGTTAAAAATGTCCAAACGTGCTCCATCCTGCTCTCCGTTCCTGATCCATGTTCAAAACAGGATGAAATATATATATAGCTAGGGATATTATTGAAAGAGGATCAGGATCAAACTGCATACAACACATACTATATATGTACACATTTTATACCTAGGTTTTCATGGCCAATATGTTTCACAATGTTGGTTTTGGTAACAAAATTATACCTTTAAGATCTAACCCAGAATAAATAAATTATGATTCATATATGTGCACAGTTAAATATGCATACAATTATTCCATGGGTGCAATGGTTAGTACATTGGTTAGCAAACTGGAGTTGCAATCCAGAGGTCGTCGGTTGAATCCCCATTGCATGGCAGTTGACACAACGAGGCAAGTTTATTAAAACCCAGTCCGTCGATCGGCATATCATATGTGCTGGGGTAAACTGTGGGTACTCTCAGCTCTTCCAAGACATCTTGCTAGTGTGGAAGAGTAGGCCAAATACCCTCTGGAGGGTCTGTCTTTAGCTTCCTCTGTTTGAGGCCCTTCCACCAGCAGTGGCATGCGGATATTGCAGGGACGCGCCTTATTTTACACTTTATATATTTTTTATTGTTTAGTCATTTATTTTTACTCCCACGTGGGCCGTACACTATTGTCTGTTTCGGTGGCCAAGTCCGCTATTTCTGAGGTGGTTTACAGGCATGGAAACAATTATATATAAACACGCTTGACCACCGTCCCATGGTGATCAACTCGGCTCGCCTAGGCTGGTGAATGGTGCCAGCCTCATGGGGGCATTCCGCTGCACCCAGTACCACATCACCATCGGTCACTTTTATATCGCGCCTATCACAGTAAACGCGTCTCGAGGCACACGTCAACCGACTGGGTGAGGGGTCAAGCAGCCCACAAAAGCTTGCACAAGCCACTACAACTAATGGGGGGGGGGGGGTTCACTTTACAATTTAGTCGCTGACAATTTGGCTTCCGGGCCAAGAGAGGAGCACACGTTGGCCTGTTCTCGCAAGCGAAGATGATTTTCCATAATTCTAAGGAACACACAATTTGGTGCAGTAACAGTCGTGAACGAAAATAAATGGAAACAAAAAACGGAAAAGTGCGCACCTAAGCAGATGCTTGGAATTACTATTGAGGGACACAAAGAGGAACACGCATATTAGAGAGCCATACGTATGTTATTGACATCGAACAAATTGTTAGGAAAAGTAAGTGGGCTTGGGAAGGAAGGACACATCATGGGATGATGGCTGATGGTCAAGAATAAATAATTGGGTCGTAGCCAAGGTACGGCACACATCTGTCAGGCCGGAAACCAAAGAGATGGAGCACATGTACAGGTGCTGGGTGGATTACCACATCGCAGGATCTTGAGAGATGGTTGGCGGCTTGTGGAGGTAAACCTTCTTCCAGGAATGGATATAACCATAGCTGATGATGATAATGAATAAATAATCAATAAGCCCCTTTTGAAAATCCACCACTCAATGAACAACCGCCATGTCCGTCATGGGGGTTGGTTGATCATACTTCGCCCATGCTGCTAAGTGTGGGTCTTTGAAGGTTATCCGGTTGGAGTGCACTGATCCACTTCATATATCACTCTCCTCTGATGGCAGCTGTGACTGGAATCGAAGCCATGTCACGAACCACTGAGCCACTGCTCCCCCAGCCTTAACTTTGGTAAGCGCCAGGTGGAAATTGCCAGGTGGAGTCGAGAGTGGAGTGAAAGCAGATTGGAGGTAAGAATGTGAGATATAATTGCTTTTCTGCTGCCATCTATCCACAATTGTCATTCGATAGGTGCGTCAACTTTGCCGTTTCATGGGTAAAGTAAAATCGGTAATTGCATGTTTTTGCTAAAATTTGCATTTCCAAAGACAAAGTGCCAGCGACAATGAACATACAGGGCCGCAATGGAATTCGTGCATCGTCTGAGCTGCCACTTTAAATGACGCAAATGAAACGGCGTTCAATGTCTCTTGCGAAATTTGTACCGCGTTCAGTGCCAGCGATGGAAATTCTGACAATTTGTTATTTAATTTTAAAGTCACTTTTTATCCAGAAAATGCTTAATCATCATCATACTTTCCCATGCACAGTCATCAATTATGTTGTACAGTAACCTTGTAAATGTTACTCAAGGGTATGATGCCTATCATCATGCACCACGGTCTTCTGTTCTCGTAATTAACTTTTGCAAACGAAATAATCAGCAAAAATAAAATTCGTCTATTTCTATGCACACAAACTATCCAACAGAAGATTACATGTTTTTTTTTTACATGTTGGGTTTTGGGCAATTGTTGTTATTAACAAGAGTACAGCCCTTTATTTATGTTGTTTGCATTAATATGTCTGGCTTTTACTTTCAATCAGTATTACGTTTCATGCTGCCTGAAGTCAATATTACATTACACCATTATTTTAATTGCAGTTTGCAGCTTTATAATGTGTATTCGTGTGACACGTTGTTTTTGAGGTTAGGGATTCATGACCTTGTAAAATGACTATATTACTCATGACATGGAGCTGATGCATTATATATCATCATAATCCACCACTTCGTAGCGAGATTGTATTGTCACATTTGACGGATGGGAAGATAGATTGAGTATTGTAGATGTTTTTGTTGTTGTTGTTGTTGTTGTCGGAATTCCCCTTTGCAAATGTTGTACCCGTCTTGTAAGGCATTAATTGACAATCATAAAATCCTACATTTTGCAAAATGAACATAATTTATCTTCTTTGGTTCTTTCGGTAAAGTCACGTAGAATGAGAATAAAATAATAAATTGATAAAATAAAATAACACAATAATATTTTTATTTTATCAATTTATTATTTTATTCTCATTCTACGTGACTTTACCGAAAGAACCAAAGAAGATGAATCATTGCAGTCACGAAAGCTTTAAATCGGAACATAATTTATGTTTTTACCTTCTTCTGCTTCCGCGTCTTCTCCTTCACCGTCTTAATCTTCTTCGATAAATGCAGGGAAACCCAATAAAAATGCGAAATAAAGGTGTGCAGCATTCTCAACGACTATACTAGCTATTATTATTTAGTTGTGACAATGTAAACCAATGTGCGTGGTGATCTATGATCATTGGCTGTGCTGTTGTGTCAATCGACTTGAAACACCTTGCCCCTTGACATTCCTGCACTCAGATGTCTTAATCAAGGGTAATAGGAATTTTAGAGTCAGGTGATTAACCAAAATGGTTTGGTAATGTTTCAGCTCATGTACTTCATTCAGTGCATTGGCGATAATACACTTTAGCGACCTTACCTAAGTGCATGATTGGTTAAGAGTCAAATGCTCCGTATAAATTAAGCGCTGATGAACCACCTGCATGAATTTTATTTACCACGTACACAGCCCAGAGGAAAAGACAATATTGTTGTTGTTTTTTTGTATCAGATATTTGACTTTTTTTATGTATAAGATTTTTGTCATTCCCCATAAGTGAATATTCTTGAATTATGCCAAATGGCCTGCCATTTTGTGTGGTAAACCGCTGGTATATATATAACAACAACAAAAAAACTTCACTACAGTAATTTGAAAAACTTAAATTGCCTCGTATAGTCGTTAACAATCCAGTACACTCGGATAGTAAATATTGAAAGTATATAGCTTGTCATAAAAAAATGTCATTTTCAGTATTAAATTGTTCCTGTTAAATATTTAATGCATAAACTGCTTTACGTCATACCTTCAAATGTAGGCTTAATTATAATTTAAGCGATGTGGTCATTACAGGGAATGCAAGAAGCAACCATGGAAATGCACTTATAATGCTTCTGTATGCTTAATTCATGAAAGCCATTGAATGTGTTATTATTTTGTTTCACATTTATTGAATCCTCGAGAAGAGTTCACGCACGTTGTAAGGGTTGAACATCAACTGTGGGTCCTCGACACCAGTGAAACATGAACTGCTTTTTAACGTTATGTTTGTTGTTATTCTCCCGTACATCCGATCATCACGGTTGGCGACGTACACACGCTTTCCGCGTGCCAAATTATGAAATGTGCACTTGCAATATGTTTTCTTGTACACGGTAGTTTAATTTCGGCTCACAGGATACGGACCTCGGGTAGGTTGTAACGATTTTGGAAAGCTGGACCTGCAAATGAAAAGTGACGTACTAATCAGCAGAGTAACGAGCGTGGGGTGCAGGGGGTGACTTTCCCCCCAACTCCCCCGGTAGCCAAAACTACGAGTTGGGGACCCCTTGGCAATCGCCATCTGATACGGTTTCAACATCAGTGTAAAAAGAACAAAAACATTTAAAAAGCGATTTCATTTTTGTTTGCATCCTTTCATTTACGTTCCACGTTTTCCGCAAAATTTTGCAAAACAAATATTGGGGGCACCACCTGACCGATTGCTGATAATGTAGTCACTACGCCACGATTAATAATACTATACCTCGAGACACGAAAAAAAAGTTAATGTGTGCACACTGCCTGCTTTGAATTTATGGTTTCGATCAAACGGTTAATCACGAAAATTCTTGAACAAAAACTGAAATAAGCATTGCAATGAGGCAAAATGAGGATCAAATGGATGACATAACAGACGCAGGTTAAAGCACACAATTAAAACTGTTAAGAATAGTAAGTGGGCTTTGGCAGGATGCGTCACTCAAAAAGGATGATGGCCAATGTTTGCAACTAAAGGCAGTGGCGACCAAGTAATGGAATGAATTAAGGATGTTTCTTGCATTACTCTTAACGGTTTAAATACGTTGTATTTGTTTGGCTGTTGGAGCTTTTGGAATTTGCAATGAGCAAATCATCGGTCTTAATTCATTGGTTGTAAAAGTATTTTTTTTAAATAAACTAATTACTATTGGTGGATGGCTTTTTACATATATCTGATGGCTTGGATAGGCTTTCATCCAGCAGTGGATTGATCATAACTGATGATGATCTTTTATGAGCGATGTAACTTTCACTGTTAAAGATGGTCAGCGGGCAAGTGCTAACATGTGTTTTTTTATTTATTAATACAAAGCTCATTCTGGTATCATTGCTAACAATAATGCATCAAGTTTTCTATGTGTGTGTGTGTTACATATTATCACGATAATACCAGTTTTACTCAAATGTTATCCAGCGCATAATTAAAGATGTACTAAATGCAGAAATGCTGTGAATATTGGCGTTTTAAACAGATCATGGCAGTAGAACATTCTTATTGTGTAAAATATGTATATTCTATTTCATTTAATAGTAAGAGGTATACATCATTGGTTCACAAGAGCACAATTACATTAAATAAAAACACATCTTTGCAGTTTATGACTGGCATTGCGTTTATGACAATGGGAATTTTAATTACGAATTTTCCACCCGACGCATACGTCGAGATGAATTAATGCGTACTTAATGTAATGTTTGCAGTTATACGGCAACATAATGACATTCCACTGTTTAGTGATTCAATTTTACATTTCATATTAAACTCCTGATTCAAATAGAATGCGTGCAAGAATTCTCACGAATATCCAAAATGTATTTGATTCGCCGGGATGTGTCCGATGTCACTCGACAGAGACTCAAAGAACGAATGTTTAATATGACATTCGATCGCACGGTGTGATCCATTGGTGCTTGTAAGTTTTTATTCGAGAAGCAATGTTCTCGAAAGTTATTTTATGTCACACCGCGTCATTGATGAAATTCACGTCCGATGGTGAACAGTTGCTTGGGGTTAAAAAAAAATGGTGACTTAACTTCAAATATGCACTTGAAAGCAATTTGCTGAACATTCCTCTGGTAATTGTTTTTTTCACTTAAACATGTATATAAATGGCGTCTGAAGATTGATATATAATGTAAAAAAGCTATAATCTGAAAAATGGAGATGAAAGCCACTTTCAGACGTCCTTTTCAAATACCTCCATTTCACAGTGTTTTCAGATTAGCGTGTTTTATTCTTACTGAAGTTTATATATTTTTATTTGAACATAACACCATTACCTACCATAATTTTCAATAAAGAATTTAACGATTTTTGCAACAACAACAAAAAAGTAAGAAAAAATTACCACTTGTACCATATTAATGATGCTTCTGCTACACATTTCAGGTAAAGGTGCAGCCCTGCAACGACTTGCTTAAACCACTGCTGGTGGAAGGGCTTCCACTAGAGGATATTCGGAGAGCCCCTATAGAGCGTGTTTTTAGTCTACTTTTCAATGCTGGGCAGATGTCTTTAATGACGTTGACGTAAACACACTTTACCCCACCACATGCCACCGACTGACTGATTAACTGTTGTGTACCCATTTATATTGTTGGGTGGATGGCGCTAAAAAATAAAAACCCACCGTCCCCCAAAAGGGACTTTTTGTGCAAGGTGATCTAATGGAACCAGTCACCTCTGGATTGCAAGTTCATTCTACTCACCTTTTACACCTTTGCAGCATCCCGACACATTTAGAGCTAAATCTTGACTTAAAGCGTTTTATATTCTTTGGGTCTTTCGGTAAAGTCACATAGATATGTTCAAAGAAAATAAGTATTTTTGTTGTTCTTATTTTTTTGTTATTTTCTACGTGCCTTTACCGAAAGACCCAAATAATACATTTAGAGTTGTATGTAAAAAAATTACATCCAAATTCTCAACTATCCCCAGATAGCAAACATGTATATTGGTGACGAGGCATCAACTGCCTACGTCCCGTCTAGCCTGAGGTTGCGCAGCTTTTGACAGTGGCTGGGCAGAGAGAATACATTCAAGGGTTCCACCGTCCTCACCAGGGACTAGGAAACAGCATGGATTGACGTACAAGTGAGGTGAGAGTTGAGATGGGTAGGAAGATGATGTTGACCTGAGTGAAAAGGTCAAATTCACAAAAAAATATATCGAGGTCGTTTGCTGCTGAGCAGGCCATGGGGATGTGCTCATTTCCTGTCTACAGCCCTGAGACAGTGAATGAAATTCCACATTCCTGCGGTAAGCGTCTGCCTTTGCATAGGACAATCACTGTTGAGATATCCAACAAAGCTGTACTGATTTTATCGACCATGGAGGGATGAATGGCTGAGTCAACCCCTGACCGGAATTTGAACTCGCAATGACGCACACACTCTGCCACTGCGCTAAATTAGTGGCACATGTAGAATAATAACTAAGGGTCACGTGGGTGCGAACAGCACATATACACGCATCCGCTTGTGAGCGCGTGTGCATTTATTCAGCAGCGCGCGGATGGTGTGCACCTTCGCACACAAGTTCACGGGACGTGCACGCGTGTGCATCGGACTGGCAGATGGCACAGTGACGAGGCAAGGAGATGATAGAGTAGATGGAGAGATTAAGGGCACAAACACCCAATGGTATAAAGGACCTGTGCATAGCGCGGGTAGTTTTAATACACTTTGTTTATCCAGAAAAGTAAAATTTTCATTCCGGTTTCGAATTGAGATGTTTGGCCAATTCTATCAATGAGTGTTTAGCTTCCTGTGGGAGGAAAAGCGGAGTTGTTGGAAGAAACCCAAAGATATGAGGAGATACCACGCAAAGTTCCACAAAGATAGACTCAATACTTTTTGATGCATCCACATCATGATGACCTCAAAGCTCATACCTACGTCAACTGGTATTTTTAGGCAGCCTCCCAGAACTAACCGGGCTCTATCACTACTTAGCTTCTGAGATGTTATACGATCGTGCACGTGCATGGTGATTTTGTCACTCTCCTCAATTGTACACAGTGCAAGCTAGGGGTGGATGGGTACGTCGTGGAGTGTATCAGCATGGACATCTCCACATCGTGCTAGCATATTTGCAGGCGAGCAAGTATTGCCAAACAAACGCATGCGTGCGTGCGTGCACACGTACAGACATGTCTTTAATCCAGGCCTGAATGAGGGCTTAGAGGAAAATTTCCCACCCGGCAGTCTAATGCCTATTTCACCCTCGATTCAACAACGGAATAAATCGTCTTTTCAAACGTTGTTGTTCCTTCAAAAAAAGTTTCAGGTCATTTTTTTTAGGTAATTCTTTGCATGCACCTATTAAAGTTAAATTAGTAATGTGCACCATATGTTTTAAGCATTCGACATTTGTATTCTAACAGATGGTTAGGTTTGATTAACAAAAAATGATAATTACTTTTCAGCTTTCGTAGATTCTTGTGAAAATTTAACTGTTGAAACAACGTCCTTAAAGAATGTGAAATATTCAATTAATAAGAAAACTAATGCATGTGTTTTAAAAATGCATGTTTAAGCGTGGTGAATGTGAAATTGAGGGAAATTATTCCGAAAAAATTGTCCGAGGTTTAACATATCATCTTTGAGAAGTATAATTACTTCTCAAAGATGATATGTTATGCTAGCTAGAGAGGTTTGTGAAACAAAAGTAATATAAATGAACATTAATATGGATTTAATATAATTTTCATGCACCAATAGATGTTCACTAAGTAATCTAAATTTCGTTTTAGACCATCAATAAAGATGAAAAATCTATTTCAATACTATTTTCACCTGTCCGATTACCTAATATATAGTGTCTACATCGTGCAATGCCTGAATAACGTTTATTTTGGGACTAAAAATATTTTGTTATCTATCCCATTAAATATTATTTAGCTGCCAAATAATACAAGAAAACAGGCTTAGATATTACTCACAGCGGATGTTAGCCATGGCTAGGAATCAAACTCATTTACCTGATTCATCGCACAGTGTGCTAACCACGGATCCACCGCTCCACCCTGAGGGTTTTAGATACAGTATGCATTATTTTGATAAAAAATCTACTTAAAACCAAATAATTTGTTTTCCATTATCTGAGAAGGAAAGACGAAAACATTTTTTTTCCAGTTAAGTTTTTTTTGTTTGTAATCTGACAAAAATATACGTACATTTAATGTAATCTGCTATAGTGTAGATTTTTACGTTTGTGACTAGCATATAGGTTTGCGTCGAATACAACTGCAACAGTCAATACCGTTCATAACATTCTCCAATAAATTAACAGACTCCACTCACAGTCATACCGGCCTTTTACATGATAAAGTCTTGGCAGCAGTTAAGTTCGTACAGACAATTAGAAGACTGATTTAATGGGTTCAGTTCTGCCTGGAAAAAAATATCTAAGCACATTCATTTCTCACCGCCATAGCTAGCAATTGGTGCAAAGTTTCACAGTAATTGCTTCTGTAAGTAGCTTCCCTGAAATAAAAAAAATCGTAACTAATGGAGACCATCATACAATGGAGACAACACAAGGTTACGCCCACACTGATGAGGTGGACACCTGTGCACAGGTAAAGTAAGACACCAGCATGCAGCTGATGCCGGATCGTGGTCTTCCACTGGCAAACATACAAATACATTGAAGCATTTCTTCACTAAATTCCTACATGCAAATTACATGATTCTTGGCCTCATAATGTCAACAACACTGGTCAGGACATGTTGAGTGTGGTGCCATGCTGTTAATCGTGTTACTTGTATTAATTACCTCATCTGTCACATTTTGAAGGCGAGTAAACTATTTTGGCCCCGTTATTTTACAGCTCTGCTTGATTTTTTTGTCACGTTAATTTCCGAAATAAAAGTATACTGACCTCAATGTAAAGCAAGGGATTCAATGTGATGTACATGCCTGCAGCTGTACATGTGTACCCACTCCATGGCTCATCGGATTTCTCCGGGTTAAATAAAGATTCTGATTCTAATTCAACATCAAATGCTGCAGTTGGTACGTTTGGCTCGTAAGCTGATTCCCTGCTGTCTCTTGCGTATACGCTATGCGAACGTAACGCATCGCCACTCTCAAAGGCTAAGCTTTGTGTAACGTTGTATGTGTGTATGTTGAACTTATTTCGCACCGCACGTAGCCAACCGTGTTCATCGGAGATGCGGGGGAAGGAAAACAAACCAAATACAACAACAAAAGAGGAGGGCAGGACTTCAGGAGAGCGGGGGGAGGATTTAAATGCATATATAAGCGTGCAGAAGTAAATAAGCAAATAAATAATGCGAACCACATGAGTATCTTCAATTGAACAGGCAGTAGAATGTTAAATTATTAACACGCAAAAAATGGCTTTCTACTTGTAGAAGGGCGTGTTTTGCAAAGGAAGATGAGGATACGGCATTATAATAACATTAAACATTAATTGAAAGACCCAGGAATGCCTGATGTGGTTGTCATCATAAATATGTCTATTGCCTCTCCTGGGGACAGGGCTGCCTTTCAGAAATGAACTGGGAATGGAAAAATATTCAAGCAACTCGACTAAACAATTCCCGGTGGGCATTCGTGTGTTTGTTAATTTATTTATCCTAAGCACGAAAATTATGGAATAAAAACCTCAAGTCTCGTTGGAGATTAAAATTGAGCATATGGTTGTATTTTTAACACGTGAAATCTTCATCCTTGTTTCATGAATGAGCTAAATCTGGAAATGTATATTATCTTGTTTTATGTTGATTATTTTATTGTGCACGTGAATTAAAAACGCGAACATGTTTATGGAAGTAGTCACAGGAAAATAATATGGGAGTAAAATAAATCTCATTTTGTCTCATATAGATGTATATAGCGCCTTAGTCCGAGGTACTTTACACTAATTCACTAATTATGAAGTTGTACGTTAGATGAAAGTGATAAAAAGAATGAGTTGGGTTGTTATTAAAAGTGGTGGTGCAGCTATGGTGACAGTAAGGAGGAGAGGTGGGAGTGGTAAGCAGAGCTTGGGATAGGGGTAGTGATAGGGTTTGGGGTAGTGATCGGGGTAGTGACAGGGGTTGGGGTAGTGACAGGGTTGAGGTAGTGACAGGGGTTGGGGTAGTGATAGGGGTAGGGAAAGGGGTTGGGGTAGTGACAGGGTTGAGGTAGTGACAGGGGTTGGGGTAGTGACAGGGGTTGGGGTAGTGACAGGGGTTGTGATAGTGACAGGGGTTGGGGTAGTGATAGGGGTTGTGGTAGTGACAGGGGTTGTGGTAGTGACAGGGGTTGGGGTAGTGACAGGGGTTGGGGTAGTGATAGGGGTTGTGGTAGTGACAGGGGTTGGGGTAGTGACAGGGGTTGAGGTATTGATAGGGGTTGTAGTAGTGACAGGGGATGGGGTAGTGATAGGGGTTGGGGTAGTGACAGGGGTTGAGGTAGTGATAGGGGTTGGGGTAGTGACAGGGGTTGGGGTAGTGACAGGGGTTGGGGCAGTGACAGGGGTTGAGGTAGTGATAGGGGTAGTGACAGGGGTTGAGGTAGTGATAGGGGCAGTGACAGGGGTTGGGGTAGTGACAAGGGTTGGGGTAGTGACAGGGGTTGGGGTAGAGACAGGGGTTGGGGTAGTGACAGGGGTTGAGGTAGTGATAGGGGCAGTGACAGGGGTTGGGGTAGGCCTGGTCGTAGCTGGGGAGCCGGGGCAGGAAGTAGCAGCAGCAAGATGGCCAAGGGAGAAGGGATGGGGGGTCGTTTTAATGGAGAAATTGAAGCAGGTCAGCGAAGTTGATTGCTCTCGGTGCTGCTGTGGAAGTTGGTTCCAGTGAAGGGGAGTGCAAAGGGGAACAGGAACGAGAGCGAGACTGGGCGCAGGGTGAGGGAGCCACAGCGAGGGACAGTGGAGATTGGGAGCGTAGAGGACAGGATGTGGACACGTTGTTAAGAGACGAGAGAAGCAAGATATGGTGGGGCAGGACCATGGAGGGATTTGTAGACGAAAGTGAGACATTTAAATGGCAACGGCAGTAGACAGGGAGCCCAGCGTGGGGTTTGTAAAGTAGAGCACAAGTGTGGGAATTGTGGGGAAAGTAAAAAAAAATGGTCCCGGGAGGCTGAGGCATGTTTGTATCGGTTGCAGAGCAATGAAGGCGTAGGCATGAATGCCGACAAGGAGAGAGTTGCAGGAGTCAGGCGAGTGAAAACAAGGGCAGGGGACCAGGAGCTCAGCAGCGGGGAGTGACATGAGGGCACGGATTTTGCGAAAGTTGGAAAGGCGACAGCGGTGAGTTGGCAGAGATGCGGTTGGAGAGGGAGAAGTTGAAGATGACCCCGAGGTAGCGAGCAAAAAAACGACAGAGAAGGAGTGAGGGAGAATGGAGGGAATGAGATGGAAGGACGGGGTGGAGAGTAGCGGGAAGAGGGGAAGAAAAGGATTTCAGTTTGAGAAGGATTGTTGGAGATGGAATGGCGTCAAATCCGGGATTGGAAAGTCTTTAAGCAGTCGGGAAAGTGAGAGGAGAGGTCACGGGTAAAGGAGGGGAAAGGATAATAAAATATCGGTGTCGCCGGTGAAGAAGCGATGGGGAAAGTAAAATGAAGAAATGACAGCTTCCAGTGGTGAGATAAAGAGGGAGAATAGCAAGGGCCCTAGGACAGACCCTAGGGGGACACCAACAGGGACGAGGCAGGGAAGGAAGGTGGAGTGGTTGAAAGAGACAGAGGAAGTGCGTGAAGAGAGAGAAGATGGGAGCCAGGAGAGGGCTGTGCTGGGGATACCGAAACTGGAAAGGAGTTGCGGGGTGATCAACCGTGTCGATGGCTGAGATGATATCGAGGAGAATGAGGATTGAGGAGAGGCCAGGATGGGCGGAGTTTGTGAAATGGTTCCGTACATTGAGGAGGGCAGTTTCAGTGCAATGGGAGGGACGGAATCCAGATTGGAGATGAGGGTAAAGAGAATTTAATGAAACATGGCGAGTAAGTGGACAAAATGTTCAACAAGCTTAGAGAAGTAAGGGAGGAGAGAGATCGGCCGATTATTGGCAGGACTGAAGTGTCGAGACAAGTTCTTTTTTAGAAGGGGGATGATGATAGCTGCCTTTGAAGATGGCAGGAAAAAACGCCAGAGGCAAGGGACGAATTGAACAGGGAGACCAAGGGGTAGAGAAGGGTAAGAGGGGGCGAGAGGAGGGACAAAATAAGCAGGGACGGGGTCCAAGGGACAGGAGGTAGAATGGACTTTGGACGTGATGGGGGAGAGTTTGGATCGTAACTTGGGAGAGAAATCAGTAAAAAGAGAGCCGTTAACCACGTGGACGTGGGTGGGATGTCTTGGGGGGAGGGTACTAGGAGATGATGGCTTTGCAGGAGAGTTGAGTGAATTGTCTCAATTTAAGTAGTGGGAAAATTCAAGGGCTGAGGTGGAGGGGGAAGAGGGAGGCAGGGCTGAGATCGATGGATGGAGCGAGTGTGTAAGGGTTGAGGAGAGTTTGGCGGGGATGAGGGGGCAAGCGAAGAAATTCGAATAAAGAAGTAGTCCTGCGTGGATACGTCTGGCGTGGCAAGAAAGTGGGTGAAAAGGGGACTGATAGGATGACAGTGTCTGAGGAGATGGGGAAGGAGAACTGCCATCGCCGTTCAGCTTTGCAGAGAGAATGACGGTCAGATCTGAGGGAGGGGAGTTGACCGTGGCTAGGAGGGGTGGAGGATTAGTGGATGTGTTAGGGCGGTTCTAGGCAGTTGAGGGGAGAGGATAGTGCCAGCGATAGGGAAAGAGAGGCAGAGTGAAAGCGCAAAAAACACATTCTTACGAGATGTTTATAATAATTTATTTTATAATGCATTTCATTTGCTTCAAACACCGCATGAGATTATATATCTAAAGTTAACTCCGATGAGTATAAGTATTTTATATTCATGACCAAGTACAATTCCATGATGATAATTAAAGGCAACGTCATCCAAATATGCCTATCACAAAGAGTTTAACGCAAATATATATCTCTCGCTATGACATATGTAACAGAGATATGGGCATCGATAGAGAAAATGAATCAAAAAACCAAAACGTGCAAAGAAACACGGAGAGGTCCGTCCTTTATGTTAAACAGAACACACGAACGTTCGATGCCGTCTTGTGGACGTGGAGAAGAACACAGTGGTCGGGGCTAACAACAGAATGGCAGCCAAAGGCGGTCGGGGGGTTAGCACGCCTGAGAGGTTAACGTCGCCTACAGAGATGGAGCGATGAAATAAAATTGCGTCCAGGAGCTCGACGTATTTCTCCGTCATAGAGCTGTAATAGATGGCGATGACTTCACAGATGCCTTCCTCCAGCAGTGGGTCGATCACGTGATGATGAAGATTCAATTGAAACCGGAATATCTTGCTTTAAGATGCAGCCGGAATTAATTATTTATAATTTCTTTTTATTATTATTTTTTTCCCGAAAATATGATGAAAATACCGAGTGAACATTTATTTTATTACTCGCAGAATTCCATGAACATTTCAGCATCAATTATTAACATCGTGGACTTTGCAGTGTGTTTTAAACGAATTCAGGGTCATAACTGGTCACCTGTGTGTGTCGGTAGCATAACCCTGACGCATGTGGCAAGACAACATTACAATTTTCGCGTTAACATTTTATGGGCATTTAAATCCATTCAATAGGTGTTACCTTCTCTCACAAATTATGTAAAAAAAAGTGCTAGCTATGTTTTCGCCCAAAAATTAAGTCACAATGCCTCAAGATTTAAATGTTTTTAGTTAACTTTTCTGTCATGCACACCAATACAGCACTAGCGGTGTAACTCAAATAATTACGCAAATCTGGAACTATTTTGAGAATAAAAACATACTTGAATAAACACGTCACACAAAAGTCTGGATGCATGTTGCGGATTACACTCTCATCTGAGTTATTTCTTTTCCAGCCACATTGCATGTACGTATAGATATATTTACGTTATTTAGATTCACGCATTTATAACCTTGCAAAGGTGAAATGTGTACACACGGCACGAACATGTTCGCTCCGACGCCAGCTCACGAGGGAGAAACTACGCAGTAGACGAAGTGGCCCTCCAGCCCACAAAATGGTAATGCAGGATAGTTGACGGATATGCAAATTATGGAAATAGTCTGCTGACGCTCTCACTGCAGTGGCTTTACGGTGATCGTTCCAAGTAAAGAGACGCTGGCTAAAATCGCTTTCACCCCTTGCGAACACATTGTTATTAATGGGTACTTATCCATAAGCATGTTAATGCAAACACTATGATTATTTTATGCTAATGAATGCACTTTAAATTATTATTTTTGCCAGCAGCTTCGCAGGGACCAGTGTTAATTTAAATAACTGCTTCTTTGATTATACCTTTTTTTTGCTTAATTTTAGATTTTTATAAATAAAACATTGGCCCGGGGGTTATAATAGTAATGCAAATTTGTCGTAATGAAAACATTTTTTTACGGGGAAATGTGTTTACAGCTAATTATTTTACGCTATTCTGTGCAAACAACCACGATCCGTCTCATATCTAGCCCATAAATCTGCACTCTGAAGAGTTTCCCTTCACAATCTTAATCTCAGGAGAGAGGGACATCACAATTTTAAATGTATGGCGAGAACTCGTACATTTAACGACGCGTCATGCCAACATTTTATACCACAGGAAGACAGGCTGTGTAATCAAATGAGTGCGACTCTTAGTCTCTCCGACACGAACATTAGTTTTGGGAGGACTCAAAAGTACTTCAGATGGAATTGCCCAACGAACGTTGAGGCCCTGAAATCACCGCAAAATTACAAGTGATTAAAACGCATGACCGATGATATTGCAAATAACATCATGATGTAGAAGTAGGCCGAATGGCACACGTAGATAATGACACAAACAAAAAAAACCCGGACCTAAAGAGGATGATTGATGATCACGGAGATGTAGTGATGAGATTAATACTTGACCAGAATTGAAAAGGATCGTAGCGTCACTTTAGCATGAGGGATGGCGATGGTGTAGTGAGATTTTTCATCCAGCAGTGGAAGACAATTGCTGCTGCGACTGCTCACTCTCTTGATAATATGCAATGTTTTATGTTATGCACTGCAGCTATAGCTTGGGGCAAAATGTGCAAGCGTGTTCACTTCCCAATGCGCAGTGTAATGTTTAGAGTACAAATGCAATATGGGGATTTTTTTTTTCATTTATTGCATAGTTTGTCTCGTTAATCTATTATGCAAATTATGGAAATGCATTAATGTAGCAGATAATATGCAAGACACTGGGAATATTGTCATTGTTTTAATTAAAGCATTAACATGTTGGGCAGTGGAGTGGTGCCTCAGTGGTTAGATTAATGACCATGGCTAACATCGGTGTCGAATAATAACAGCTATATAGCTCAGTGGGCCTTACCTGGTTAAGAAAAAAAGGCTATAGTTTTAGAAAAATGTCTAAACTAATTGTGGCCACGCCCCTCCATTCACCAACCCACACGGCTGAAGTATCGTCAAATACTCCTATAGAGTGGAAATTATTTAGCTGTGGACTGACAAAGAACTGTAAGTGAAAAATGCATGTGAATAATTAATATTTTAATGAACTCGACCAAACACAAAACCAGATTCGTGATGAACAGAGCTCGGAAGACAGCTTGCCTTGGGGAGGAGAAATACGAAGATGCCTTAGTGTTCCCGAGAGATCTGGAATAAATGGAACAGAGGTGGACTTTGGCAGGTGAAATATGAGTGGAGAGCTGAATCAGCAAATGTGTGAAGCATCGCTGCTGGAATGAGAGATGGTAGAGCGAGGTCTTGACGACGAGGGCTGATTGGAATGGGTAGCAAAGTGGCTTTGTTATAAAGCAGAAGGGGATCGTCGTTTGAGTGGTTCCTGCTCATGAGATTGATGAGCACGAGGATGCGTTTGCACTGCTATAGTTTTCCTCGGTGACCCCTTGACATTGATTATACTTTTCTGTCAATCGTACCACCCGTGAAAAGCACCAGAACTGGCTATTAAATGGGATGGACACGAACAACGAAAGCATGGAATGTACAGAGGCCTGTGTCCTTTTGTTAAATATGTCATTGTTTAGCTATTGAGAGTGTTGTGACTGATTTATACAATGAACATTTTTGAACTTTGCCCGAATAAATACGAAGCTACCCTCACCTTGAGATAAATAACTTTTGTTAATTTCCACTCAAAGTTGTCATATTCCACAGCGGAAGGGTTAAGAGTAAATCATTACCGTATTCAGCTTCAGCATACGTTCCCCTCCAAGGCTACGAACGTCTGCTCTGCAGTCAAAGTGTTGCAGCTTTATAAAACAACCTTCAAAATATAGGTGACCAGGTAGCGCAGAGGTCACAGGTCAGAATGTGGAACCAGCATCACTGAGATCCTGGGTTTGAACATGGCCCCATGATTGACAGAGGTTGCCAAGTATAGCGGGGCTGTCACCGATGATTGCGCATCATTTTTAAATTTGGTTTCACACTTTGATTTTGGTGAGAATGTATACCCTGGTAATTGAGAACTTTGCTTTGGTTGTCATGAAACAATGTCATAGCAGAGCGTGTGGGAAAGTGTGCCCCCTACTGTATAAGTTATCAAAAGGCAACTTCAAGTATTTTTTTTTACGAATAAGCACTGCGAAAAATCTCATCCGCAATCATCCCTGATGCATTGGATGCAATGTTCTGCGCGATTTCCAAATGGATTATTAATTGATGACATGATTTAAAATACAGGTTTCCCTCACTTCTTTGCGGGTTCAGTTTGCGCCATTTTTCATGTATGCGGCAAACCTATTTATACTCAGTTTTCGCTCTGTGTGGTTTGAATTCTTTCAGATGCGGCTATGCGGTCGGACGTGGGACAACATTTGCGCGTGTGTGTGTGTACTGTGTGCGCTAATCGGCAGGCAGCTGTGCCCTCATCCGGTTTCGCTTCGTGTGCCCTTTTCTTGGAATGCATCTGCCGTGCACAGCGAGGGAACCTGTAGTCCGCTCTTGCAAATGGAAAGATGTTCAGGAGCTAAATGCCAATGTCGAGGTCTGCTGGCCACGAGAGGGCCTTCAGGAGATAATCCGTGTGTTGCTTCGCTATTCCTCCATTGAAGGAGCGCGGACTACAGTAGTTTACTGTATCGTCCATAGTTTGGGTTGCATTGCCACAGTCGTACTTTAGAGGCTTGTCTTTAATTTTCCATTCATGAAGGAAATGTGTGGATCATGATGTTGGTGTTCTAATGCGGTTGATGGTTACACCCAGTGTCTTCGAGTAATGTCAAAACTAGGAGGTGCGATGTTTGGGTCTCGAATTAGGTGTTTGTTCTTGACGTCCCATTTGTTCCATACTGTTCTTCCACATCTTGTTGAGATTCTATGACGGCGACAGCACGAATCCAGAAGGGGAATTGGGACTTGAGTCGGCAGTGAGGTACATTGTAGAGGTGTTCGTTGATGGGTAGGTTGTCGTTTGTAAAAAAAAAACGTTAAAACTCCTTTGCAGTTTACATGGCAGAATGTTCACTGGAACAGTGAACCAGGTGATTAGTGTCAGTTTCAGTGTTCCGGTTATGATGTGAATTGCGTCATTTAATTGTAAATCTAGAAGTGTTGTGTACGAGCTCCCTGAACAGGTTGGAGCACATCACTCTGCCACTGAGTAGATGAGTGGGAGGGCGGCAATTAACAACACATCAGCTGAGGTGCCCTTGGTCATTCCTGAAAGTTTCTGTAGCAGGGAGATTTGGTATTTTTACAGATCAATTTTATGTGTGGCTTGAAGGTCAGAGTTCTGTCCTTGACAATTGACTAGATTTCTATGAGTGGGGTCGTAGCACACTGGGCTACCATAGGAAGGACACATCAAAGGGTGGCATCTGCTGCATAATTGTTCAAGTGGAAAGCACTTCTGTTGGTTTATGGAAGGATATGGTTGAAGTCTCAAGTGACAGAAATATGCCTCCAACAAAATTTGATCAGCTGTTAGAGTATTGGCAATCTACTGGAGGTTTGTGCTCTGTGCAGCAAGCGCTTTATGAACTTGTGAGATGATGTAGATGGCATGTCACTTACATATATGTTGACTAGTGATGGTGCTAGTACCGAGTCTTGAGGGAGGCCATTGTTCATAATTCCTTTGCGGCTGTGTTTACCAGCAACATATACCCTGAAAGTACGGTTGCTGAGAATTGCGTCGATTAGGTGTCCAGCAGGATGGAATCTGATGATTTTGATCGAACAGACTGTGATGCCAAAACAGTGTCATGGGCAGCAGCAGAGAGGGAAAAAAATGTCATGCCAGGTTTTGTTGATGCTGGAAAACCAGCTTCAGTCAGGATGGTGAAGGCAACAATCTTAATCCAGCTTAATCGGGAAGCAGTTGGGAGTGAACAATAGGGAAAAGTGTGGCAAGCGTTGCACGTTCCATCAGCTTGGATGGATATTGGCCCTGTCGCTGGAGGGAGAGTCTTACGGTCTTCCAGGTTTAATAATGGTGATTAATTTGGCTTGCTGCGATTCTTTCTTGAATTTGCCACTCCTGTGTGTGACAGGTGAAGAGGTTTTCAAGCCACTGTTGTCCAAATAGTTCCAGGTTCTTTAGGCATGCAGGACACAGTCCATGATATCCCGGTGCCTTGTTGGATTTTGTGGCCCTGAGGGTCGCTTCCTCTTCAGCGCGGTGTTGTTAGGTCTGTTGCTTGTGGAAGTTGGCTCAAAGTGATGGTGTTTTTTTTCTTTCCCGCAAGGCATGCTTGGTGAGCTTGTCGATTGGTGCCTTTGAACAAGAGAGCGTGTCGGAAGCCATAGCATTTACTGTGTTATCTTTGGTGGTCTGTGCTCTGTTAGCTTTGAGGCACCTCGGTTCCAGAGGAGCTGCCAGGCTTTACGGGTGGAATGAGTAAAGTCCAGGTCAGCGGTGACATCTTTGCAATGTTTTATTCATGCAGAGTTCAGGGACTGCAGCAGTGCAAGCACACTTGGAATGACTTTGGGTAAATTACCCTTTTTTATAATATAACCTCAACCGTTAAATATATATGTTCTCTGTGTTCAATTATTACACCATTACTGAGTGACCAAACGCATAACTGACACTTGTATAAACAAACTGCCAGAGATAATTAAATGTGTCTCACCACCTGAGGCTAACGTTAGCAGGTGGCCGGCAATGGAGTTGCTGTGACACCATGGTGCAGGGAGCACATCTTTCACAAAATAAGCGTTTCACGTACACAACCACCGTTCAGCAGCCACATCTGCACACTGCGGGTAAGGAAAGCCTGGGGTATGAGGAAGGGACTGCTAGTAAACTATATTATTAGCTCAGGGGGTGCAGAAAAAATAAAGTCCCGTCCCCGCTTTTCCCACCCAAAAAATTGCATCACGTACATGGCCACCGGTGATGTCTATTTTGTAAACATGAAAACACGTTAACTAATTCTGAAATATAAATCAAGAACACTTGAAAATGCTAAATTAAACATATTGAATACAAACTAATTCGTATAATAGGCCATACAAATTTAATAACAGACGTGGAGCCTGGCTAATAACATCTCAGAAGCTAAGTAGCACTTGAACCTGGTTAGTCCTGGGATGGGGAGACTGCCTTGCAAAATCAGTGGCCAGGAGTTGGTAAATAAAGCATGTTCTTCTTCTTTTTCCACTCTTCTGTCCCACTCATGTGGGATTCGCTGTCATTGCCAACCTTCTCCACGCTGCCATTTCCTGCGCCATCTCTCTTCCCGCTCCTTGGGCCACCGTGTCCGAACGCACCACATCGCCCCCCCCCCACCTCTGCTTCTGCCTTCCTCTTGATCTCTTTCCTTCCGTTTGCATAATTGCACCTGCTGACCTATCTAATTGTCCTGTTGTCTCTCAACATGACCGAACCACACCAGCCTTTTCTCTCTCACCTTTTCTGTGATTTCTACCACCTTGAGATTTCCTCTCACTACTTCATTTCTCACCCTGTCCCTCCTTGTTAAACCCAACACCCACCACAACATCCTCTTTTTTTGTGCCCCAGCACTCGGCCCCACACAACAGCACCGGCCTCGCCACCGTCTTGTACACTTGTCCCTTCAACCAAACTGGGACCCCTCTTATCGCACACCACACCGGTCACGTCTCGCCATTTCAGCCATCCAGCCATTTGTTTTTGTTCTAATCTCTCCTTCCTGTGATCCATCAGAACACATCTGCGTGGAGCTTCATTGTTGTCCTCTCTCATGCATGGGTTTTCTCCACGTACTCTGATTTCCTTCCACATGCCAAACAGGAATTCATGATAATGATTTGTTTTTTTTTTATATATATGGTGCGCTTACATCGGGGCACCTAAAATTTTGAAAGGGCGCCCCCAGTGGCAGCTGTCCCAGTGAGCATAACGTGACTCGGTATCTGCCCTGCAAGCAGGCATTATTTTGCTAGTAGGCGGGGGTGGGGGTGATACTTGTTATGTTGCCATCCCAATTAAGTAAACTATAATGGCCAAACGTCCCAGTGCAGACCCATCCTGAAAAAGAGTATTGAGATCAGTGGCAGCATGTGGGCAGATGTATCGCTGGGGCATGGAAGTCCGTGAGGTGTTCGGTGTGGGGGGGGGGGGGGTGAGTGGGGGAAGGGGTGGGGAGTTTAAAACTAAAATGAGCAGGTACACGTATTATTCAGATTTTTGTTCATTTTTATTTTTGAATGAGTGGGGCTCAAACCCGCCCGGCCCCTAATGACGAGCCAACAGTGCTCGACTCAGTGAGGTTTTGCTTGGATCAACCAAAAGCTGTATTATTATTATTGTTGTTATTAGTTTCCTACTGCAAGTCAGCTTTTGATTCCCTTTTGTCCGAATATATACTCAGTTTTGTGATTGCTGATGATGACGCACAAACTGAACTCTCGTCGAGTAGCCATCTCCAAGGCTACGTACCGCATTAAGCAAATCACAATGTGTCCCAGATAAAATAATTTCCTGCTCGCAGGATCCCAGAAATAAAATATCCTCGCCGTGTGAAATTGGTGTAGTGCACAAATATGATTATAAATGTAAATTTATGACAGCTGGTAAATCACTGCATGACATTTTACAATGCAACAGGTTATTGGTGGGAAGAGGGGGAGGGGTACATCACTTTGCAAAGCTAACAAAAAAAAGCCCACGAGGCTGCTGCTGAGTACTTAGCGCACGATGTCCCCTTCCACGTGGGACCTACGCATTAATGAGGCTCCGAGGTGAAGCTGAACGTCAGATGGAAGGGGCATGAGGCAGTCGTCTTGCAATTTTAATGGAAAACGGAGGGGGAAATGAAGCAGCACTCTCACACCATTGTCTGCCCTCCTGCTGGCCCATATCTTTTTTTTCTTTTTCCGGCGGCTCCCATAGAGGTGGCAGGGATCCTTATTCCACGGGGCCCCGAGGCAATTATCCGGATTGCACCACACCACTGGGGTCGCGCCCAACTGTGTGAGTGTCATACAATAAAGATACTCTGAGAGCGCTGAATGTGACAATAGGCCTGATTGAGCAATTAAGGAATATTGCATTATTGAGTATTTCAGGCTCGTTGATGGCACACAGGGAGCTGCGAAATCGCGAGGCACTCGATCAAACAATCGCGTGCCTCTGAACTTCCACTCATGCCATGCTAAGCCTCCCCCCTCCTAAACGCACCCCATCACCTCTCCCTGTAACGGTGTTGTGAACATTTCAAACTGAAAAGTTAAGCTTTGAAAATGCTTTACCCCCCAGGACTTTCAATCCCAATTTGCAGCACTGCACCTTACATCATCCCATAACTGATTATTTTATTTATTCGTGAAGATGCAGTGCCATTTTCTAAAATATAAATCTGACAACTCATGAAAATGGTTGTACAAAATGTCCCTTGCAAGGATACTCAAGAAAAAAATCGCATTATTGTAAAGTGTTTTTTTTTTAGTCCCATCATTTTTGGTGCCAGACACGTTGATTTAAGTGCAGTGATGTCAGGGGTTACTATATTTTTAACAAAAGACATGTCATAAGAATGAGTTATATATTGTTCAGACATTTTGTCTCAAAACCTTTGTTATCCAATATCATTCTCAATTTATTTTACTGCTTCGGATATGAGATATATTACATTTTATAATTTTTTCACAATGCCAACATCATTTCAAATGACGCTTATTTTTCTTATCATGTGTCTCGTTAAACATGCAAATTAAGACATTGAGTACATTTTTTTGGACTTCACATCCTAAGACCAACACATTATTCCCTGCTATTTGTTGTATTTGCATGGTCTGTGCTTGTAGTACAGAGAAAACGCATTGACTACTCTATATTCTACATTTATACCATTGTTTTTTAAATGACTTTGTTGCTATGAACCGACAAAAAGTGCAGACGAAGATTGTTGCAATGTTCAGGTTTTACTTCCTGTAGTGCAGCATGTCTGTGTGTCAGACATTCCATTACATAGCGGCTTGCACTGAGCCAATTATTTTGCACAAGATTTACCATTACAGTATATAAAAGTAATGTGCCAGCACGTTAACACATTAACATCTAAACAATCAGAGAATATTATTGGTTCTTTCGGTAAAGTCACGTAAAAGGGAAATAATAAAATAATACGAATAAATCTATAAAATTCTCACGACGTTTTGATTGCAACACAAGCAATCATCATCAGGTGTGAAAACCACAGTAGGAAAATTTGAAAAAAGTGGCGGTTTTTTTCTTAACGTTAGCACCACGGACAGTGCTGCTGCTGCCGCTGCTGCGATGGAATGGGAGATGTTTGATCGAGACGTGGGCCCAAATCCGTGCCATGTAAACAATCGTCTGGAGCAGGAGGAGCTGACCGCTTTGGAAAGGAGGAGGGGAAATCCAAGGCAAATATCAAGGCAAGAGAAAGCAGATGTCTGAAAGAGATATCCAGCCTCACAGGCTACCTACTGAGGCTGAAGAAGGCTTTGCCACCAAGCAAGGGGGGGCGGGGGGATAAAAACCAGCACTGAAGGAGATTCGTGACAATCTGAGAGATCGCATTAAGACCCTGTGTCGACCTGCGTACCACTGCAGGGATAGAAGCAGGCGGATGAAGGAAAGGACGGACTCCACAAAGAATCCCTTCCAGCACTTATCAAAACTCCTGGGAGACAAACGGTCAGGAGAGTTAAAAGCAACAAAGGATGAGGTGGAGGAGCACCTTCGTAGAGTCCACAGTGACCCCAGACGTGAGGAGGAACTGGAGGAGATGGCAAAACGTATCAAACAAGTTGAACCCACCATGCCCGAGGAGGTGTCGAAACCCAGCTGGCGGGAGGTGAATGACTTTCTCAAGAATGCGAGGGGGACATCTGCGCCAGGACCTAATGGTATTCCATACAAGGTGTACAAATACTGCGAGAGGAGGCTGCTGAAAGAAGCGTGGAGGAAGACATATCTCGCAGAAGGCTGGCTAGTTGCTGAGGAGTGTTTCATTCCAAAAGAAGAAAACTCCACCGACATCAAGACATTTCTAACTATCTCAGTCCTCAATGTGGAATGGAAAATCTTCTTTGGAATCCTGGCAAAAGAGGCTAACAACATTCACATTGGTCAACAAGTACATTGACATCTCCTTACAAAAGGGCTGGGTTCCAGGAGTGTCCGGCTGCCATGAACACTCAAGCTTCACCTCAAAGATCATCGAGGATGCGAAGCGGGACCAAGGAGACCTAGCAGTCCTATACAGCGAGGGAAAACAAGTATTCGATCCCCTACTGATTTTGTACGTTTTCCCACTGACAAAGAAATGATCAGTCTATACTTTTAATGGTAGGTTTATTTGAACAGTGAGAGACAGGATAACAACAAGAAAATCCAGAAAAACGCATGTCAAAAATGTTATAAATTGATTTGCATTTTAATAAGGGAAATAGGTATTTGACCCCCTCTCAATCAGAAAGATTGCTGGCTCCCAGGTGTCTTTATACAGGTAACGAGCTGAGATTAAGAGCACACTCTTAAAGGAGTGCTCGTAATCTCAGCTTGTTACCTGTATAAAAGACACCTGTCCACAGAAGCAATCAATCAATCAGATTCCAAACTCTCCACCATGGTGAAGACCAAAGAGCTCTCCAAGGATGTCAGGGACAAGATTGTAGACCTACACAAGGCTGGAATGGGCTACAAGACCATTGCCAAGCAGCTTGGTGAGAAGGTGACAACAGTTGGTGCCATTATTCGCAAATGGAAGAAACACAAAAGAACTGTCAATCTCCCTCGGCCTGGGGCTCCATGGAAGATCTCACCTCGTGGAGTTAGATGAGACCAAAATGGAGCTCTTTGGCATCAACTCAACTCGCCGTGTTTGGAGGAGAAGGAATGCTGCCTATGACCCCAAGAACACCATCTCCACCATCAAACATGGAGGTGGAAACATTATGCTTTGGGGGTGTTTTTCTGCTAAGGGGACAGGACAACTTCACCGCATCAAAGGAACGATGGACGGAGCCATGTACCGTCATATCTTCGGTGAGAACCTCCTTCCCTCAGCCAGGGCATTGAAAATGGGTCGTGGATGGGTATTCCAGCATGACAATGACCCAAAACACACGGCCAAGGCAACAAAGGAGTGACTCAAGAAGAAGCACATTAAGGTCCTGGAGTGGCCTACCCAGTCTCCAGACCTTAATCCCATAGTAAATCTGTGGAGGGAGCTGAAGGTTGGAGTTGCCAAACGTCAGCCTCGAAACCTTAATGACTTGGAGAAGATCTGCAAAGAGGAGTGGGACAAAATCCTTCCTGATATGTGTGCAAACCTGGAGGCCAACTACAAGAAACATCTGACCTCTGTGATTGCCAACAAGGGTTTTGCCACCAAGTACTAAGGCATGTTTTGCAGAGGGGTCAAATACTAATTTCCCTCATTTAAATGCAAATCAATTTATAACATTTTTGACATGCGTTTTTCTGGATTTTGTTGTTGTCATTCTGTCTCTCACTGTTCAAATAAACCTATCATTAAAATTATAGACTGATCATTTATTTGTCAGTGGGCAAATGTACAAAATCAGCAGAGGATCAAATACTTTTTTTACTCACTGTAGATAGATATAACCAATGCCTACGGAACCATACCCCATAAGCTGGTGGAAACCACACTCAAGACCTACCATGTTCCTGCGAGATTCCAGAAGCTCCTTTAACAACACTTAAGAGATCAATTTCGATTTAAAGCTTTCGTGACTGCAAGGATTAATCTTCTTTGGTTCTTTCAGTAAAGTCACGTATAATGAGAATAAAATAATAAAATAACACAATAAAATTCTCACGAAGATTCGGCCACAGCGCAAAACGTCGTGATAATTATATTGTGTTATTTTATTATTTTATTCTCATTCTACGTGACTTTACCGAAATAACTTAAGAGATATTCAGAAGGAGCCCCCCTGGTGTATGCTGTTTGTAGATGACATTGTGCTATGCAGTGAAAGCAGAGGGGTAGTGGAAGATGATTTGAAGATCTGGGTGCAAAATATTGAAGGGAACTGGTTGAGGATCAGTCGGAAAAAGACTGAGTATATGGCGGAAATGTTCAGTGGAAATAATGCAGAAGGAGGATTTCAAATTGGAAGTGACCAGTTAATGAATACAAACGAGTTCAAGTACCTGGGTGCAACGATGTGGTGCTGATGGACCACTAGAAGGAGAGATGAGAACAAGGGCTGGATAGCTGAAATGGCTAGAGATGACCGGTGTGGTGTGCGATAAGAGGGTCCCAGTTCGGTTGAAGGGACAAGTGGACAAGACGGTGGTGAGACTGGTGCTGCTGTATGGGGCCGAGTGCTGGGGCAAAAGAAAGAGGGAGGACCAAGCTATGTAAGTCACAGAGATGAGTATGTTGCGGTGGATGTTGGGTTTAACAAGGAGGGACAGGGTGAGAAATGAAGAAGTGAGAGGAAGACTCAATGTGGTAGAAATCACAGAGAAGATGTGGTGTGGTTCGGTCAAGTGAAGAGACAGCAAGAAATGTAATGTGGGGCAGAAGGTCCAAGTGATACAAGTGGAAGAAAATAGATCAAGAGAAAGGCAGAAAACGAGGTGGGTGGCGATGTGGTGCGATCGGACATGGTGGCCCGAGGAGCGGAAAAGAGAGATGGTGCAGGACAGGGCAGTGTGGAGAAGTTTGGCAAGGACAGCGGACTCCGCATGAGTAGGACAAACGCGGGCAGGAAGAAGAGTTTGTAGAATATGGAGTCCTTGGAATATTTTTGTTGCAGTTCCTTGATTAGTTATTTGAACGTTAGCATTTGCTCTCGTATAACCACATCCATTGTTGCTTTTGAAGGGCCAAAATCAACAATGGAACTCAGCACTTAGAGGACGAACGAAGAGAGTTGATAGCCAGGAAAAGAGCACACCGCAAAGCAACATACACTCGAGACAGAGAAAACGACGAGTGGGGGAGCTCCAGGGTAGACCATCCGTGCCCCACTGTATCAAGATCTGTAGGTCACGGATTGGCATATTCAGCCATCTCCGGACCCATGGCCAGGCAGGCCCACCTCCCAACACGGACAAGTGACATCTCGAGGGAAATCATACTCGACTACGAGGGATCCCAGAAGATAACCCCATCCCATGATACCTCGAGTTTCTATTTAGCCTGATGGTGTTAAAAGTATACTTTTTTTACAATGCTTGTATTGAATGTTCTCCCACGGTGAGATACTTATACGTTTGATTGGGAATTGTATATATGTCTAGATCCTTATCTGCTGTGTCCACGCATTCAAATAGAATTAAAATAAACTATTCCAGTCATTCTTAATCTACCAATGGGTGACGACCTCCACATCTCATGTCGCTCATGCCACAGAAAATCACCAGGCACTCAGGGCCTCTTCGTTCAATCGACTCGCTGTTCCCAGAACCAGGACCGCACTAGCATAGCACCGTGTTTGCGTGGTCTCATCCCGTTGACTGACAGAGATACGATAATGGCACTCGAAATGTATTGCTACAGAAGGATTACTTACTGCTGCATCTAAGCTGGACCCAAAAGAGTGACAAACGTAGAAGTAAGAAAAAGGTTGCACATAGAAAGAAGACAACCTGTTGATGACGATGCAGGCAGTGGTGAGAAGTAACCTGGAACTATTTAGACACGTTGTAGGAGGGACAACAACAGGAAAGTTAACAGTGCTTCGTTCGGCAAAATGGAAGGAACCGTAAAGAGAGGAAGACCTCACAGACAATGGCTTAACGACGGCGTAAGAGATTGGTGCACAGAAAGCTGTGGCACTACTTGAGAATATTGGCACAATAAAGAGGAAAGCAGAAACAAAAGACAACAGATGCAGTGGACACCTATGGGCTATCTGCCCATTGATCGTGACGATGATGATGACCCCCTAGTCATCTGGAACTCCATCCCACTACACATTCAGAGCATCCAATTTACCAAAATTTTCAAGAGACAATTCTGTCGGGAGTACGAGGAACCCCGGGTCTGGCTCCGCGCCTCCAAGTCACAATTTTTGACATTTACCTGTCATTTTGTGAATATGCGCACATTATAAATCGTTTTTCTTTTACTATCACTACTGTCGGTCATGGAGGATGTTTTTTTGCCATACTTCACCACCAGATGATTAAAGGGGGGGGAGGGAGAGTTGAAGGGTGGGACCGATTGAAAATGGCATAAGCCAAACAAAGGAATTGAAGTCTGGTCGCCAGTTTCATAGCTCCTCGATTTTACCAATGCACCACAGCTCAAGCCCACAGATTATAATCTACCCACATTATCTACATATATAATGTGCAACAGAAGCTCTTGACCTCTTGCTGTGACATTCAGACATACAAATAACAAAACGTGTAGACTTTACAAAACCACGAATTATCAATTCTGATGTTACGCAATGTGCACGAACCCAGTATGTGCACGCACTAAAGACACAAACGCGTGAATGCCAACACAAATACAGAATGTAATCATCATCATCATTGTCGGCCTTGGTCGATCCACTGCTGGAGTAAGGCCTCGCTAAGCTGGTGCCAACTTTCATGATTCTGCAATGCGAGAATCCACGAGAAATAATAATAATAATTAGTTAATGAAAGCAGATTGAAATAAATACATTTACAGACGATTAATTTAAGACGTGCTGTTGGCTGAAATGTGCCTAAATCACAACAAACCTCCACCGTCATCAGTGTGGGTGCGTGGAGCGAGGTGTAATGCTTTGATTGGTGTAGGCCTACTGCGGGTGTCGGAGCTTTCTCCAACATTAACATTAGCTGCCCCGCCCATCTCTAAACCTTTATAAACAGCTTGCCCTCAGGGGCTAACCTCCCTGTTCCTGATGACGACCGCTTGTGTTGTGATCGAAACGTCGTGATATTTTTATTTATTTTTTATTTTCATTCTTCAGTTTTTCTATCTACGTGACTTTACCGAAAGAACCATAGAACACAACTGACCGTGTTTAAGATTCTCACATATCGTTGTAAATGCCATAGTCCCCAAGAGCCAAATGAATGCAACTTATCTATAATTCTAAAGAGAGTGGGAGAAACGACCTCAAGGTATTTCGGATGGTTCCTTTGTTTTGCATATGAATTAGCTAAGTTGTTTTACTGTCCAAATGAATATCCCGATTAAATGTTTACTCACGGGGGAATATTTTTTCTTTTGAATGCATTATATAATATGCTGATTACGAACTCATGTGTTTATGCGCATGTTGATTGAGAAAGTAGGAAGGTTAAGAATAAAATGCAATTCCAAACTTTACAGAATTTCTCTTGGGAGACACTAAGCTACAAATGTATTTTGGTTGGGTGACACTGAAAGATACAAGAACATTCTGCCTAATGGCATTCTTTTCTGTGACGGATATCACTCTAATTTAGCCCACATCATTTGTTATAAAGCATTTTCAATTCTGCTCCGAGTGAAGCATTTTCAATTCTGAAATCCTTTACATCAGCAGAGACATATGTCACATTGGAGAATGACCCAAAAGTGATACCCGCTGTCTTTTGCCAAATATCTTCAAGGGTCTATCTTATCATGAATACTAAACTGCAATCTTCGGCTATTTGAGATAGCGGTATTCTTTGTACCTGTCTGCAATTGTAAGCCAATATTAATAACATTTTGATGTATGGACCAATCACTCCTTAGGCTATGGTTATTATATTTTCTTAAGCCTGTTATGCCTGCAGTGGGCTTCAGATCTCAAACAAAGCATCTCAACAGTGCCGGCTCAGACCAATGGCTACATGTTTCAGATGCCAATGCTGCCCAACCCCATCTATACTTGAATCAAGATCTTCGGTCAGCGGGGTTTATGCGACGGCAGACACGTTGCATCCATGTGGCACAAATAAAACGTTGCAACTGTATGTGACTGTGTACCTATGCTCATGGGTTATATGTCTTTTCCTCTTGCAGAAGTTGTGTCACATTACCCTGATGTTCACGTTCATCAAGTATTTATTTTAAATTCATATTTGAGGGCAAAATCTTGCATAATTGAATTTGTTTAATTCACAAGGAAAGGCAGCGGGGCAACTATGACACTGATCATGTTAAACTAAAATGAAAGACATGTAAAATGAAAAGCCCATTTTCACAATTAATAAAATTCTTAAGACAAAACTAAACTTGTTAAAATATAGCCTGTCAAACTTTTTGTGAAACGCAAGAATAAATGCATCATTACAATTGTCGTAATTAGTTTTGTATGTGTGTGCATGCATATACTACGAACGTGAAGGTGGCTTTAGAGGCGGGGACATGGCCGCATGACATTGCATGTGCCGCTTTATGCAGAGGTTTTAATGTTCGAACCCAGCTGCTGCCCACGTTAATAGTGCAGATGTATTAACTTAACATAAAAAGCAAGAACCATATACTTCACAGTGGGATGCTAAAGATACTGTAGGCCATGTGTGCCGGCATGATGCTCCAAATTTCACAAATTTGGAAAATTACTTGCAAATTGCTTAAATGGGAACAAAAATAAACTACTTTAGCAACATCGTCCCCCTCCTGGCTAAATATTCCCATCTTTGAAACAAATACATATTTTAGTGATAACCTTCCACTATGAGAATGGCAAGTGAACGAAATTATTATTATGGAGTGGCGGGCATTGAGGGGTTGAGGTTGGGGCAAGCAAAGATGGCTTTGGGGACGGGACGGCTAATGAGTGAAACCACGAGGGCAGCGGTAGAGGACGCCCGAATAAAAACGGCCACTTTGGTGGAACGCTGCCATTGGCAGACTTTCCTCCGCCATGTGATGCTGTGCTGTTGGTTCCAGCAAGCTGTCGAGCAGAGGCTATCACTGACGCCCTGGCCGTATCCTTTAGCCCGCTGTTTGTATGTCTTTTTTCGAACAGCATGTGGTCTGGACCTTCAGATGCACGGTGCAGTTTTCAGTTTGTTAAGTAGCGTTCAGGGTGAGAATACAACATGTCCAAAGAACAGGCCATGTATATTTTTAGCTGTTTGTCCCCCCGTTCAGAAGTGGCATACTGTTATGGTATGTATTTTGGATACCTTCCAAAAGCAGTGCACCCGGGTTTGCGCCCTTACTTCTGAGTCAAAAAGGAGCACGCGACTGATTGCCACTGATTTCTGTGCGCGCAACTCATTGCCATTCCCGGCGCGTTGTGCTGGGTTATGCTCGCGTTCGGCAACGTATGCCGACGCTGACCTGCGCTCGTTCAAGACCATTTTCACGTCATAGTGTGCCAGCATACGTGGGTGAGAGCGCAGTATCTGAAAGTGTGCTCCTGCGTTGCATATCAAGTGGAACATTGCGCAGTGGTTAGGGCGCAATGCGGACACGCTGAGTTCGATTCCTGGCCACGACAAACGTCAGTGGCTGAGCAATATATCTGAACTGGTCATACGCCCAGCATTCACCGACCCACGCTGATCGGTGCGGTGAAATACGGCCAAATAGATCCCCACAACCGACACGGTGCGGGGAAGTCTTTATCGCGGAGTGGATTGGCAAAGGGCTGTAATTAAAAGTCAGGTAAATGGGGACCACGAAGAGAGGAGGGATTATCGTGAGACGTGAGACGCAGACGGTTTTTCTGCGTCTGCTCATATTTGGTCGATGTGCCAATCAAGCCACGTGTCCAAAAGAACCCAATGAAGTCTCGCGCATTTGCAAAGTATGGCCCACAAACCTTGATTGAAACGTGCAAAGAGCATGAAAAGAAACACCACACCGGCCACACAGTGCCGGATTAAGCGAGTGCTGGGCCTGTAGCATATGTTATGAAGGGGCCCTAAATAAAATAAAAAACACATAAATATTCAAACAAATTTTTCACTTGCATTGTAAAGTATTTTTTTCCCATATGCTATACAGCCAGATAATACGATAAATCGCTAACCTTAAACACCCAGTCGTTCATAAAAGTTGAAGGCAGTATAGTACTATAGTAACAGAGCAAGTGCAGAATCACTGAACCGGAATTGATAAGCTTGAACGCATTTAGCGCGGGGGGTCCTTGAAAGTGCGGGGCCCGTAGCATGCGTCGCTACGTTTGCTACTACGATAATCCGGCACTGCGGCCACGCACGAATCTCCGCTTGGTCACACGTCCGTGACACGGCCTCTCGAACTCTGCATCACCGCCGCAGTGTTGCGCGTCCTTGGCGAGCGCTTGCGCGCAAGTTCTCTGCGTCGCGTTCTGCTGACGGAGTTGTCAGAAAGGGCAGACAACGGCCTTCTGTGGCACGACCTACGTTGTTCCGGTGCTGCAAGCATGACTTCACCACCACCCCCTCCCGCCCCCTCCATCAGTGTGCGTCAATGCCAGCCACGTTACAGCAGTGAGATCGTGAAAGGCTTCATCACCTTGCTCGTCACGTGGATGCGACCGCCGGGGCAAGGACCATTGTCAAGCGGCACAGACGTGGCGCAATGAGCGAGATGGCCGCTATGGCATCGGGCCCCGTTTGCGGGAGGGGCTCGGGATTGTGGCATTGTCCTTTCATCCAGCAGTGGATCGGGAATGGCTGGCGTTGATTACAATGCATTATTTGGAATGGGCAAGCAACAAACGAGAAAAGTGTTTGTAAATTGCAAAACATCTCATGGCATCGCTATTGAGGAATGAGATGCTACCTATCAGGAATATAATGGTGCATTGATTCATCAATTAAAAGTGATTTGGATACTCTACAAGCATACAATTATGTGCGTGTGAATGGATTGTTTACAGTTGATGTGAATTATATGCTACGTAAATGTTAGATTTATGGAGGGGGCAGTACACATCGTGAATCTAGTGGCCGGCAGTTCGATTTCGTCTTCTGGCATGGCAGTTATAGCAATAGTGCAAGTATCCTAAAAGGCCCCCGCTATAATGCCTACCCAGCAATACACAATAGTGGTGTCCACCACAGTTAGTCGAGCGGCAGGTCTCGCGTAGTGGTGATGGAGTCAAGTGTGGGTACTCTGGTCAGCGTGGAAGAGTAGACCAAATATCACCCTCCCTCTAGTTGGAGGCTCTACCAGCCACCTTCAATGATTGAGCGAGCATTTGCGGGGGGCCTCCCTCGCCTGTACCTTTACAAGTAACATTTAAGTATTGCAGCAGTCATAGTGTCTTGTGTTGTGTTTTCAAGCAATGATTGTGGTGCCGTGGTTAGCGCAATGCACAATAAAGCCAGCGGTTCAATCCCCGGCCATGGGGAACATCGGCGGCGTGTGAAAGGCGAGCTGATCCTGCATCACCCCTCCTCCTCCCTCGTCGATCACCAAGCAACACAGAGCAGAAGCACGGAGGTGAGGGAGGCTTCATCCCAACAGTCGATTGGCAAATAATTTTCTACGGCTGGTACGTTTCGGTGAACCTCGCAAACGGTCGCGCGCAGGTAGGTGGGGCAATTGCATAGGTCAATTGTATTTTTGTGTGGAGGGCTCAATGGCTACAACACTCACTGCGTTACGATTGGAAGCTTCGCCAACCCGCAAATAATGATGTGGGCATGGGTTGGGAGCATTTGAGAGAGAGAAAGAAAATAACATCACGTGTTTACAGTGTGGCAATTTCCAGCAGATAAATCTCATTTTGGAATAGCATTCTAAAAACATCAAAATAATGTATTTCCCCACAGGCAACAGCAGAGGATGGAAAGAAAAAACTCTCCGGCACTTTTCAATGGTACCCGGGGGGTGTAAATATACACTGTATAAGACTGTATAAGATATGTTTCAAATGATTCCCTGAGGATTAATGCAGCTGTATAAAGAGGGTAAACATTTCTTTGAAGCTATCCCTACGGGAGAACGCATTCCCCTGGCTCTACGTTGGTAGATATGGTTTTACTCTACACTTAAAATAAATCTGCTGCATTTGTTACTGTTCATTTCAGCTTAATAAAATACATACATATACCGTCCATTATTCTAAGCGGTACCCCACTTCCAAACTATGTCAGTGCAGGTTGTATGCACCGATTGAAAACTTTCACCTTAAGGTGCATTTACACATTTGCTATCCAAGTACAATTTCCTATCGAAAGCACTCACTCCCACCCTGCTCTCACTCGACTTTTATCTTCGTGATGCGCCTGAAATTGTATTCCGCTTCTTCAGAAACCCCTCACCCATCAAGGACGGTGGTTTGCTAGCAATGTGGTTTTTTTATCTGTGGGTGCGAAGATGGCTGATGATGCCGACGATCCGGGATCGACAGCCTCTCTCGTCGCAGTTCGGGCACACATCTCGTCTTAACGAGACAGGTAGCCCTGTGTTGTTGGTTCGGTCTGCGACCACGCTGTTTCTGCCGCGGTGGCGAGATGTTAACTACCTCGCCTGGTGGGCTAGATCCCGACCCTGACGCCTGCTGTATATTTGGAGTTTACGTGTTCTCTCTCCCCGTGGTGGCGTGGATTTTTCTCAGGGTCCTCCGGTTTTAAACTCCGCATTTAGCTGCGATACATTTCCACGTGAAAAGTCACTTCCTTGGGCTTTCATTTGTGGCCAAGTCGCTTCTGAAAAAGGGCCACATAGCTCAGTGTGCCTGACTTGGTAAAATAAAAATAGTTTTAATAATATGCATCATAGAGTTTCGAAGTGCTGAGATCCTTGCAATTTCAGATGAGCACTTGAGATCAATCCACATGAACGAACTCTTCTTTGTTCCGACCATGGAATGAACAGCAAAACTTTTCCATCGCAGCGTCGGACGTTATGATCACACAATGCGCGAGCCACGAATGTTTCCCAGATGCCCCGTGGCGACGTTTAGATTCTGTTCGCTGAAGCCATGGCAACCTGGCCTTTGCAGAATTCAGCAACGATGAAAGCTTCCGATAAAATATACACGTGGAAGTTGTGAACCTTATTTTGAAACCAGCCTCGCACTTGTAGCACTGCCACGATTGTGCTCGACACGCCAATAACGTGCCTTCCATTTTGATCCCTCCAACCAATGTAATTTTCTTGAGCGAAATCATCTTACTCGTGATTTTCTTGAGCCCAGCTTTCCTGTGATGCATTTCCATTGGTTGTTATGATGATTGTGTTAGTGTATCTGAGATGGTTAATACTTTCTTCGTGTATTTTTATGCCTTCATCTTCCCAATCCAAAACGCACCTTCTAATGTTTCTGCGCAAATAACTCTGCCAAGAGTGTATTTCCTTGCCCTACTCTCCTACCGGTTTGTATTTTGTTACCTTCTCAATGCAATCTCAGTGTCGCTGTTTCATTCTTGTAAATTGTTTTCGTAATTGTAAAATATAGGTTTTTTTTATTTAGGTCTTAGTTTTGGAGAGTTTGGGATGACTGCATACATTTTCAGTGTCAAATACATTTCCAAAGATTAAAAAAAGTTAGGCAAAGCAGTGTTTGGTATAAATTCATTTGCTGTATGACAGCACCACCACCACACACAATCTGATTGAGAGTATGCATGAGGTCAAATGTAGTATGTATGTATAACAAAGCATGAACACTGACAAGTCAAATAGGACAAAAGCTGAAAAGTACAGGAAGAACCATGGAGAGAACAATTGCAAACTTGAGAGATCATATTTAATGTTAAAGAATATTAAGTGGACTTGGGCAGGACATCTCAAGAAGGAATGAATGGCTGTAAGCTGTCATTAACTTAGACTAATGACAAAGTCATTAACTAAGACTAATGACAGTGATCACCAAAGCATGTTCGAGATGGCATCCACCATATGTATTTGGGGGCAATAACAACAGCTCATGTGCAGAGAACAGGAGGGATGGCGACGACCCGTGAAGACCTTCATCCAGCAGTGGATAGAGTGCATTGCTGCTGCTGATGATGACCCATACCAGAATTGAGCACCCTCACTGGTTTATAAACTTGTTGTACGCTCGCTTGTCATTCTCGTGTAGAGTAGTGCATGTTTAAATGTTACCCATGCATACGCTTTATTTTTATTATTCGGAATGCCATTCACTATAAATGTTAGAAACCAAAGATATATCTAACTCATGATCTAATATTGTGTACCAAATACGCATAGCTTTTATATGTGGTTAAGTGATAACTTCACGAGCTGTGGGAGCATTGCATCATTACATTCTATTGTGGAACAACGTATTATTATTGTCGATTGACCTGATAGCATCGTGCAGGTAGTACAATAAACTATTTGTAGAAAACGCTGGGTGTGTATATATGACAACACCATTGATTCCCCTAATTTTACATTGAAATCATGGACCAATCTATCAATTGACACATGTTAATACGAAAACTCAAGTGCTTTCAAAATTGAAGATGAAACTTTTAATAAGAATACCTGCTAAATGTTGGTGTGATAATATGCATACGGCAATTTTAATACAGATATTTGTAGGATATGCCACGCCTGTGGATTGAATAATTGCCAGCAATAGAGATATCCAATTATACTGTTAATGTCACAGCAGTTTGTGGGACATTATATATTATAGCATCTAAATTAGGTTTATACTTTAACATTGGATTTTTTTTTTAATGGTGACAGTTTTTATTATGAAAAAAAACTTTAACATTTAGAGCATAATCAATTGCAATGAGTCATAGATCTATGGAAAAAAATCTAATTCACTGCTTCTAAGTTTCTGCATGTAAACAACTATGTGTATTTTCATTTTCTACATGTCAAGTATATTCTAACATTATTTTGGAAAACGTATTAATTATATTAACTACGTGTGGTCTTGGTCTGCGAGGCATGCCAATACTATCATCCGGCTGATGATTGACAAACATGGGCTGTACATACATGTACAACGTTAAAATTATATAGTATGTAATACATGTGTTGCTTTATGTGCAAGCAAATCTATTACAATTTATAACAATAACAAAACAAATCCATCAAAATGCATGCCGTAACCTCCCAGCCACTGCCTATCAGCTGTGCTATCACATGACTGTTACAAGCAATTTGCTAATTTTGACACATCATGAATAATGCACATCTAATTTTGGCAAGCCACATTATAAATGTGCTTATCTGATGATAATAAAAAAATGTTAGATTATGGCTTCAATGAAAAGGGCTTGAGATGCTGTGATTTTAAGCTGTCTTGCTGGTGGATAAAGCAGATTGCTATGCGAAGTGTGTGCCTCAGTGGTTCACTGTTATTGCCCCATCACTCGTCACACTCACTCAAGGTCATTTCCTCATAATGAAATGTAGCATCACATCATTACCTTCTCGAAACTCATTCGGTGTCCCTTTTTCGTGGGTGCCCTATTTGGTCTCATATTTACACAATAAATACCACGCTTTTCGTGATGAATACAAAGTGATTATGACTTGATCAAAAGGTAGGCCAGTGCAAGGTATGGTGTAGGATCAAATAGACAAGCTGAATGCATGTTTATTTTTAACCATCTTTTCATTAACTATTTAATTTTGGGAATGGCCTGGTTCTGTGTGTTTGTGTGGGGAGCGGTATTGTAGCGGTTAGCGCGCTGCGCTACGAACCTGGCGACCCGAGTTCGATTCCAGCTCACGGCTAACACCAGTGACAATTATCTCAGCCGGTCATGGGCCTCCCCTAGGTCGACTCAGCCTCAAATGAATACCTGGCGCGGTATGTAAACATCACCACTGGGGAGACAAAGGCGGCCGGGCATGGTGTTGTCCACACACCCCCTCGTGTTCTGTGCCGGCCTTTATAGGTGCTCACTAACAGCACTTGCCCCAACAGTCTGTTCAGGCTATACGGGGGATCTTTGTGTTTTGTCTTTGTTTGTGTGCGAATCTGGCTGCATCTCTCGGCACGTGCACAACGTTCTCAACAAATGCATTGACAAATATTGCCCCGCAAACATAAATGTCAATAACTGACAGGCGTCATGCTGCAACAATGCTTTTATGGACCGTGGAATTGCTGAGGCAGTTGGTCTGGGAGTCCCCATTCCAGTCTCGATATCGACATGGCGCAGTACTGGCAGTCCTGTTCACTTACAAGGCGCCACAGCTCGCTTTATTGAAGCGCACAAGGACCTGCCTTCCCAGGAACTCCGAATAATAATATTTAACAACCACGCCAGGAGACTCCTCCAAGTCTTGGGGTTCATCTACGTCCTGTTTCTTGGCGCTGAGCGAGTTGGCGACAAGCTAGCTTGGCGTCGCACACGATGGGTATGGTCTCCACTGCTGCTTTGGGCCTTCACTGGCATGCGTTTGCTGAGCTAATTCTGTCCCTGCTGGCGAAATGCTCCATCTGTTTTCGAGGAAGCCTGTGATGCCTGACCACCAGATTTTTACCTCGTGTTTAAATTCGCCGGTTTGTTTTATATTGTTCAACCACGGTGTCAAGAAAAAATGCAAACATGTAAAAACATCGGTCGACGTTGCGATTTGAAAAACCGGGAGGAAGCTCTCTGTGTCCTCCTGGGATTGCACTTGATGCAAGTGACAAGCTCTGTTTGCTTTGTGTGTAGTATTACAATCGCATAGGCTTAAGTCAACAAATGCCAAACGTACCATTACTTTTATCTAGTTTTGAGGGGGGGGGAAAAAATCAGTTTCTAAGGTTGCGGTAATAGATTCGACATTAGACATTGTTAGACCTTGATCTAACTATAGCTGGATGAAGGCCTCGCCATACTAACTCCATCCACTCATTTCACACAAAGTGCTTGCCACAAATGAACCACGAAAACCGTGCTGATCTCGTCAAGGAACATAAACCATCATCCTCGCAGCAGCGGCGTTTGACTGGCCATTGGATAAAGATCGTCACCGCATCACCCACTTTCAGATGCGCTGCCTCTGCGGCCGTCATAGAACTCTCTTCCTTCCGATATTAGGAAGCCACTGTAGATATGCACTTTTAAATCGTCTAGATTGAAAACTCCTTTCTTGAGAAGTGCATTTTGTGTCTAGTTTCCTGTCCTTCCCCCGCACCTCCGATTACCGCGGTTGGCTGCGAACGGTGCCAAAGAGGTTCTGAAATGCCAATAATCCACCTCCCTCATGTGCATGAGCTGATCACACCTCTTCACCTCTGCTCGTCCTCCTGTGTGTGTGGTCATCCTCTTTGGCGACCATTTCATAAAAAAAAAAATGTCTTGTCAGTCAACTGTTGGATGATGCCTCCCTCACCTCCGTGTCGGCCATGTTGGTTGTTTAGCCATACTTCACCGCTGCTGCTCTTGTGGCTTGGTGATCGACGGGGGAGGAGGAGGAGTGCCCAGAGGCTGTTCACCTTTCACACGCCAGAGATGTTCGCCGTGGCGGTGAATTGAACTGCTGGCTTTATTGTGCATTGCGCTAACCCCGGCACCACCGCTCTAACATTTGCACCACCTGGGATGTCCACAGTGCGTTTTAAATTTAATATGTTCTCATATTATTTTATTTTAATACAAAGGCTGTATAATTCAAATTTTAGTGGGTGACCGTGGAGTGGGCTTAACGTTAGGGGGCTAAAAATGCCTATGTGGGATGATAAAAAGTGCACATTACATTTGCAGTGGCCTTGGGGGCAAGAGTTTTTTTTTAACAGAGGGCAGTTGTCCCTCATGCCCCCCTTGTTTCCTCTCTTTACACACATCCATGCTTAGTTGGCAAGCCATTTTAATGATGGGTTACATTGCGTGTGTCCATGGTGATTTAGCTATGATGAGGCTGACCTCGAAGAGGCTATAGAGCACTGGGGGTGACAGAGTTTTGCAGTTGCATTCTGGGTAGCTAGGCAGCTTATGAAAGTTATTAAAGTTGAAGGTACAGCCCGGAAATTTCTTGTTCATGCCACTGATGGTGAAAGAGCCTCTGCTGGAAACACAGTTCTAGAGAGTCCTGCTTGAGTTTGTTTTTGGCCCACTTTTCCACACCGGGCAGACGTCTTGCGAGATGTGAGAATACCCACACTTTACCCCACCGCTTGCAATCTTGCTGATTGACTGTGGTGTAGCCATTTAAAATGCTGCGTGGACAGATGGGGGTGTGTAGGCGGGGGAGTGGGTTAAAAACAAACCTGCACCATTTGTTTCAACTGCCACCCTGGGAAATCGAACCGGCGACCTCTGGATTTCATGCCCAATGTACCGACCACTACACCCCAGCAGCATCCTTAGGAGTGTTCTTCTGCCCGCGACTCGCGAAGAAACAAAATCGATTTTTGTTTTCCGCTAATGTGCACACAATGCGTCATAGTCACGTTGTGCACACATTATATATTAGGCTAAATGAATGCATAAGTAAAACAAATTTGGTAAAAGTGTTTTGTTGCACTTTAAGAATCGTCATCATCATCTTCATCATCATCTTCATGAGCTATGATCAAGCCCCTCATGGATGAAAGCCTGCCCAAGCCAGAGTTACCATCTCCCACGGTGTAACAATCCACCTGGCGTCCGCACACGAGGCTGATTTCATCACTCCATCTCCTCGATGTTATCTATAACAAGAGCGGGCAAGCGTCGGTGCTTTCGCTTGGGTGTTGTTACCAACAAATGTTGTGGTTTAATCCCAAGCTATTCCATTGGCAATGAAGCAACAGCAGCAGCAGCAGCACAGTGTATAAAGCAACTGAGTCAGAGGACTGTAGAGTCAGTGCACAAAACTTGTTGGAATAAATGGAAGAAAAAAGCAACGAGCAGGTTTGTCACAACAAAAATAGCTAATATACGAACGAATACTATTGCACATTGTGAAGTGACACATTTGAGACACGCCGATGAATCAGGCCTAAAGATTTTAGGTTTGTGTTTAAATGTGTGTGTGTGGTACAGGAGGATGTGGAGCTGAGTGGACTGGCCGATGACTGGTACCAGCGGTGTCAAGATCGGCCTCTGTGTAGGAGGCTCGTGAAGGACGCTACTGGGCAGTTTGAGGTAGTCGCCCTCCAACAACAACGGAGGGCGGAGGAGCGACACTCACAACAACGAGCGGAGCGCCGGGTGGCTAAAGCACAGCAGATTGGCACAGTAGGGGGCACAGGTGGTGCATCAGCCAGTCATCTCAGTCATCTCAGTCAGTCGACCCGTGGCACTTGGGTCTGCCCCGTGACCTCCTGCCCGCGGGCGTTCGACACTTCACGTGGCCTCAAGGTGCACATGGCCTGGCACAAGCGTCGTGGTGACGTCAGCGCCACTTAGTGGCGAATGGCGGTTGTTGTTGTTGTTGTGTGTGTGTGTGCGTGTATTTTCTTAAGAAAGGATGTGTTGGAAACACTTTCAAAGCTTAAAGAAAAACACTTCCAGGTGTCAAGAACGAAGCCGAGATGTAACCCCAGAAGAAGACAGAGCTGCGTGGGGTATTCAAGGTTTCTGCACCTGTGCAGTCTGGGCACGCTATAGCCCTCTATTACCATCCACAGTTAGCATCGACGGAGACATTGACTTGTATCCGCCACTTGCAGGACGTGGATGAGTACAGGGTTTTTATGGGGGGGGTTTGATCGCGTAATTATCAATGTGCCGTTAAACTCGCCACCAACCCCAACACAGCTGATTAGTAAGGGTTGTCACGTCGTCACTAATTTGCATGTTTTGTTCACATGACAAACCTTACTCATTGACTGTATCGGGTGGTGGCGAGTTTAACGACACACATATCCATACGCTCTAACCCAAAAAAACTTATATTATGAACATTGAAATAAATAAAGCAATTAGATTATAAATGGCAGCAACTGTGCCAATTCATATCGTGTCCGTACCTGACTGGTCCATGGTTGTTTGTTTATTTTTGGCACAGGCAAAATCTAGAAGTGATCGTGTAACTTGTCAGTGGGAGTCAATGTTCCTGTTCACAGCATATAATAAATGAAATAAGGTTGAAGCAAAATACACTAAAAAAACGAATAAGATACACTAAAGGAGCAAGAGAGGGCATCAACCGAGGAGATGGAGTGATGGAATCAGTTTATGTGCAGCTGCTATGCGGGTTGCCACACCGCAAAATTATGAAAGCTGGTGTTGGCTTTGGAGGCCTCCATCTAGCAGTGATTTGATCATGGCTGATAATAATAATGATGATGATAAAGGAGAAAAGGTCTATCAAGGTTCTAACCTGAACCTCGAGCAAGGGATTTTTTTTGTTTTAAATATATACGTGAAATATAAACTGTTTGCGCCACAAAAAAAAGGCAGCGAAAAAAACCTGCTACCGGATTTCTTAAGACATTGCTACGTTTAGAATTCTGTACACACGTCCCTATGTACCACAGCGTACGTGTCTGCACGCACTGCCCCCCCCTTGAAACTGATCAAGCTCCCGTAGCGTACATCTGACACCTGCTGGACACGGAAAACAGCAAGGAATCGCTCTTGGCAGCACCCATTTCCTCGGTGCACACTGAAAGCGCGGCGATCACATTGACGTGACATTGTAAACGGCACGAACACATTTGAAAAAAAGAAAGAAATTAGGGTAATTTCACGTGCAGTGTTTTGTGTACACTTCCAAGGGCCACTCTGGTAGTTTTGCCACGTGTCTCGTAACGGATGCGAGATGAATACCAAACGTGGCGCTCTTACGCACGCACACAATGCACACAGAACAGGACGTGGAGGAGGAGTAGTGAGAGGCGTGACGCTTTGATGCGCACGATTTCGAACAAGGAGGGCGAAGAGTCAAGGAAGGCCCTGAAGCTGCTGCGAGACAGAAAGAGGCGGCGAGATTTCCATTGCCCCCCCCTGCCCCCCCCTCCCATTGTCTCCAAACGACGACACAAGCAATGATCCCTCCGATTAGCACGGTTGGCTGCGTGCGGCGCGAAAGAAGTTCAACAGACGGTACTTACAGTACAACACGAACTTTAAGGGACCCGAATCCCAATTTTAAAAAAGGTGTTGTTTTTTTAACTCGAATACGAGTGCACATGACGTGACTGCTTTTGCAGTGATGTACCAACGAACAAACACATACCTGACCACGTGTGTAATTATTACTGCCATTTCACAGAAACGTGGATAACAGTCTTGAGGCTAACGTTTAAAGCTAATGGCACGAATACAAAGCAGTGATTAATACGTGCCGACTCTAACCGGTAGCCCACGAAATGTGTAATATAAGGAATGAGGTTAGGTGATTCACAATATAATGCACAATGACTTGAACTTTGCATTTTATGTGTGCGCATACATATTTATTAGTGCTTCTGAAAGATAATATATACAGAGATTATAATGTCAGGTTAAAAAATAAACCAGACAATCCTCTGTGTGTATATCTGGAATAATGTGTTCTGATGTATTTGTCTAAATTGGGGGCAGTATTGGTGCAGTGATTAACGCACCGTGCATATGTATGTTCGTATGTTTGTTGAACTTCTTTCGCACCATACGTAGCCGACCGTGCTAATCGGAGGAGCGGGGAACGACAACAAACTAAACACAAAAAAGCAGTTCTAAAGATTCTCAAAACCTGCCGACTTGAGTTCATGTTACAGCCATTGTTCGTGGTACCTGAACACGTCCTGAGCAACCCATACCCCCCCCCCATCGCACACCAATCACCGCATACAAATCACCACATACCAAATCATTGCATACCAATCACCGCATACCAATCATCACATACCAAATCATCGCATACCAATAATCGCCCCCTGCTGGGAGACTAATTCCCGTTTGCAGGCCGGTGGCTGAGTCACCTTGTGCCCACAGGGACAGCTGCCAATGCGGGGTTGCCCCTTATAATGTTTGAGATGAGATGTGATGTAGAGAGCTTTCAGATGCCCCGGCATATAGGGCACTAAAGTATTTGTATAGATATCATGAACTCACACTGACCAGCATGGTGAAGTATGGTCAAACATACCCAATGGCTGACATGCCAATGGATAACGAAGGGCTGTAAATTATTTGTTATCGATATAGAATATTTAGATTTAAAGCTTTCGTGACTGCAGTGATTCATATTCTTGGTTCTTTCGGTAAAGTCACGTTGAAGGGAAACAATAAAATAATAAAAAATATATATATAAAACAATAAAATTCTCACGACGTTTCGACTGCAACACAAGCAGTCATCATCAGGTGTGAAAACCAACGGCAAGAACATTTGAAAGAGGTGGTGGTCCGTAATTATTTATTTATTTTGAAACGTTAGCGCCACGGATAGCGATTTCACAGTTTGTTTAGATGGACGAGTCCATCTATTATCTTAGTTTTTTCGGTAAAGTCACGTTGAAGAGAAACAACAAAATAATAAAATATATTTTTTATTGTTTTATATATTTTTATAATAAAATAATTTATATTTTTTATTGTTTTATATATTTTTTATTATTTTGTTGTTTCTCTTCAACGTGACTTTACCGAAAAAAACTAAGAATATGAATTACTGCAGTCACGAAAGCTTTAAATAAAAAAAAGAGTCTATCTATGTTCGGAAAAGAGGAGGGGGGAATCAAATAATTAATGTATGCTGTCTGAAAGCCACCGTAAGCGTGAACAATCAATTAAGACCCGAAATGGTTTATCAAATCCTTCCAATGATTGCTAAGCCAGAATCCATCTTCTCGGTTGAAATTGTCTCTGTGTTTGTATATGTGGATAGCCTCATGAACGAATCTCTCATGGTAACCAGATGGCTTGCAAAGAACCTCTGTCTTGGAGAAGTCAATGTCATGTGAGCTTACTGAATTATAACAGTGATCTGCCACGGTCGAGGTGTTGGTCCTACCGTGTTTAAGGTCTGCTTTGTGTTCACGAATGCGGTCCGAGACATGTCGTTTGGTTTCTCCAATGTAACTACTACCACAGAGGCAACTTAGTTTGTAGACACCAGGGTACTGTATGTCCGGAATCACATATTTTACAGAGGGAACAAGATCACGGATGTTATGTAATGTGTTGAAACGGACCTGGATCTTGTGTTTGTTCAAGATTTTGGAGATCTTTTATGTGATCCCCGCAATGTAGGGTAAAGTGATGGTTTTGAAAGGCTCCTCAAGAGGGTCCTTCATGGTTTGAGTGATAGCTTTGCGGATTGTATAGTCGGAGTAACCATTAGCCTTAAGAGCTTGGTGTACGTGCTTGAGTTCACTGCCTATGTGTTCCTGGTCGGATATGCATTGGGCTCTATGGTGCAGAGTCTTGATGAGAGAATTCTTCTGTGATGGATGGTGGTGGGAATCCGGTTTCAGATAAGCATACGTATGGGTAGCTTTCCTGTAGACAGAGTGGCTCATCGAACCATCAGGTCTCTTTTTTATTAGGACATCCAAAAAAGGTAGCTTGCCATCTTTTTCGACTTCCATGGTAAATCTGATGGCTAGGTGTATGGAATTGATGTGGTCGAAGAATTGGTCTAGAGGAGGCTGGCCATGTGGCCAGATGACAAAAGTGTCATCCACATACCTATTCCATAAGGTTGGGTGCAGAGTGGCAGTCTGGATGGCGTCAGTCTCAAATTTCTCCATGAAAATGTTGGCTATAACCTGAGATAGGGGGGAGCCCATTGGGGTGCTCTCAGTTCTTGAATAAACACAAGATCCAGGTCCGTTTCAACATATTACATAAAATCCGTGATCTGGTTCCGTCTATAAAAGGTGTAATTCCGGACATACAGTACCCTGGTGTCTACAAACTAAGTTGCCTCTGTGGTAGTAGTTACATTGGAGAAACCAAACGACATGTCTCGGACCGCATTCGTGAACACAAAGCAGACCTTAAACACGGTAGGACCAACACCTCGGCCGTGGCAGATCACTGTTATAATTCAGTAGGCACACATGATATTGACTTCTCCAAGACAGAGGTTCTTTGCAAGCCATCTGGCTACCATGAGAGATTCGTTCATGAGGCTATCCACATATACAAACACAGAGACAATTTCAACCGAGAAGATGGATTCTGGCTTAGCAATCATTGGAAGGATTTGATAAGCCCTTTCAGGTCTTAATTGATTGTTCACGCTTACGGTGGCTTTCAGACAGCATACATTAATTTTTTGTCTCCCCCCTCCTCTTTTCCGAACATAGATGGACTCGTCCATCTAAACAAACTGTGAAATCGCTATCCGTGGCGCTAGCGTTTCAAAATAAATAAATAAATAAATACGGACCGCCACTTCTTTCAAATGTTCTTGCCGTTGGTTTTCACACCTGATGATGACTGCTTGTGTTGCAGTCGAAACGTCGTGAGAATTTTATTGTTATATATATTTTATTATTTTATTGTTTCCCTTCAACGTGACTTTACCGAAAGAACCAAGAATATGATATAGAATTTTTCAATAGCTTAAATTAGTCATGATATGCCAGTACTATATATATATATACACAGCTGGATATCTGGTGATGTACCTAATATTCCAGTGTGTTGGAACCATTCAAAGCATGATTTGAATTATTTATTAAGTAAGGTAATGGAGTCTACCAACTTGCCTGGATTGTATGCTGTACTTTGTCGTAAAATAGCTCCGTAACAATGGTCAAGGTTATTCATTGCATTTCCATCAATTTTGCAAATAAAATAAATCATCTTTAAAAGTCAGGAAATTAGAATGTCTAACAGAGATTAATCCCATATTAACCTCATTTATGCTAATATAATACAAACAAAATCTCACTTTACAAAGGAGTTGGGAAATATTTGCAGCCTATCCTGCTCACAAAATCTACATTTTCTTACACGAAAAGAAAATTAATCATAAACTTCTTCAAGTAACTCAACATCTACAGTGAGGGAAAAAAAGTATTGATCCCCTGCTGATTTTGTACGTTTGCCCACTGACAAAGAAATTATCAGTCTATAATTTTAATGGTAGGTTTATTTGAACAGTGAGAGACAGAATAACAACAAAAAATTCCAGAAAAACGCATGTCAAAAATGTTATAAATTGATTTGCATTTTAATGAGGGAAATAAGTATTTGACCCCCTCTCAATCAGAAAGATTTTTGGCTCCCAGATGTCTTTTATACAGGTAACGAGCTGAGATTAGGAGCACACTCTTAAAGGTAGTGCTCGTAATCTCAGCTTGTTACCTGTATAAAAGACACCTGTCCAAAGAAGCAATCAATCAATCAGATTCCAAACTCTCCACCATGGCCAAGACCAAAGAGCTCTCCAAGGATGTCAGGGACAAGATTGTAGACCTACACAAGGCTGGAATGGGCTACAAGACCATTGCCAAGCAGCTTGGTGAGAAGGTGACAACAGTTGGTGCAATTATTCGCAAATGGAAGAAACACAAAAGAACTGTCAATCTCCCTCGGCCTGGCGCTCCATGCAAGATCTCACCTCGTGGAGTTGCAATGATCATGTGAACGGTGAGGAATCAGCCCAGAACTACACGGGAGGATCTTGTCAATGATCTCAAGGCAGCTGGGACCATAGTCACCAAGAAAACAATTTGTAACACACTACGCCGTGAAGGACTGAAATCCAGCAGCGCCCGCAAGGTCCCCCTGCTCAAGAAAGCACATATATATGCTCGTCTGAAGTTTGCCAATGAACATCTGAATGATTCAGAGTACAACTGGGTGAAAGTGTTGTGGTCAGATGAGACCAAAATGGAGCTCTTTGGCATCAACTCAACTCGCTGTGTTTGGAAGAGGAGGAATGCTGCCTATGACCCCAAGAACACCATCCCCACCGTCAAACATGGAGGTGGAAACATTATGCTTTGGGGGTGTTTTTCTGCTAAGGGGACAGGACAACTTCACCGCATCAAAGGGACGATGGACGCGGCCATGTACCGTCAAATCTTGTGTGAGAACCTCCTTCCCTCAGCCAGGGCATTGAAAATGGGTCGTGGATGGGTATTCCAGCATGACAATGATCCAAAACACACGGCCAAGGCAACAAAGGAGTGGCTCAAGAAGAAGCACATTAAGGTCCTAGATTGGCCTAGCCAGTCTCCAGACCTTAATCACATAGAAAATCTGTGGAGGGAGCTGAAGGTTTGAGTTGCCAAACGTCAGCCTCGAAACCTTAATGACTTGGAGAATATCTGCAAAGAGGAGTGGGGACAAAATCCCTCCTGAGATGTGTGCAAACCTGGTGGCCAACTACAAGAAATGTCTGACCTCTGTGATTGCCAACAAGGGTTTTGCCACCAAGTACTAAGTCATGTTTTGCAGAGGGGTCAAATACTTATTTCCCTCATTAAAATGCAAATCAATTTATAACATTTTAACATGCGTTTTTCTGGATTTTTTTGTTGTTATTCTGTCTCTCACTGTTCAAATAAACCTACCATTAAAAATATAGACTGATCATTTTTTTGTCAGTGGGCAAACGTACAAAATCAGCAGGGGATCAAATACTTTTTCCCTCACTGTACCTAGACTTGTTCAACCAATATTACGATTCAAAATCGATTTTTCGTTTGGACCACGTAATGATCTAGGCAAATTTGTGTCGTGTAAACTTCCACAATGTGACAGCACCAAACACTTGACTTAAAGCTTTCGTGACTGCAGGAATTCATTTTCTTTGGGTCTTTCGGCTTCATTATCGTAATTTATTAACGTTTCAGCTCCACCGGTGAGCTAACAAAATGTACCAATTCGATATGCGACATTTTGCTTGGAACTGCATCAAGCATCAACAGGACAAGATTCAGAAAGTCAGAATAGAGTTTATTCGATTTCCAGAAATGTATGTTCTTCTCCAGATACTATAAAATACTGTTACAAGAATGTTGCTGGAATTGCTATGTCTGTTCTAAATGATACTTGTTACCTCAGCGTCGGCATCCGTCTGCTAGCTTAAATACATTGGAAAACAATTAGCACAATGCACGATGAACACTGTGACCTGGGTTCGATTCCCAGGCTTGGCTAACATTCGTGGTGATTGAGATCCGAACCATTCATGGGCACCCCTACCCCCCGCCTCCCCCCAGCAAGGCACACGAGGAGGTGGGTGGTCATCAACACGCCTGGCTGCCTTTGTCTCCCCAGAGACGATGTTTATACATCGCACCAGGTATTTATTCGAGGCCGAGATGACCTCGGGGAGACCCAGGACCGATTCAGATAATCATCACTGGTATTGGCCTGCAAACATGCATTGAGCAGCGTAGTGAAGTATGGTCACACAACCCCGGGCTAACATGGCATTGGGAGGCTTTCATTCGGCAGTGGATTAACAATGGAATCAAAATTACGATGATGATGATGATGATAATTAAATAAATTAATTTAAATACAACTTTACTATTTTTATATTACCAGGTAAGGCCCGCTGAGCTATGTAGCTCTTTTCAGAGGTGACCTGGCCAAAAATGACAGCTCAACGAAGTGGCTTATCGTATGGAAATGTATCGCAGCTAAATACTGCAAACGAATGTTTTAGACAGTAAATGTGGAGGGGAAAAGCCTTAGGACCCGGAAAATAATCCACGCAAACACGGGCAGAACAGGAAAACTATACGGGCGTCAGGGTTGTAATCGAACCCAAGACCTCCTGCGTACCTGGCGAGAGAGCTTACATCTCACCACCGCGGTGCCCCACCAAAAAATACTTGGTGGTTAACAAATGTGTTGAGCTTATTATAATTATTTGTTAATGTTGCATTTAAGCTAATGGAGTGAATATGACCATTTTTGCCAAATAATATATATTCATAAGTCATTTTGCAGGTTTTAAATAACTTTTCATTGAAATGTAGTCAAAATAACATTCCAAATATCAACTATTTTTGGTATTTATGAAGATTATGTTTAACCAGATAGATATTTATATATACATATAAACATATAAATATATACATATAAATATCAGCGCTCATTGTTTTTTTTATATATACCAATGATGGAATGTATTGGCTCTGCCGATTGCCCCATTTCTGTGCAATACACGTCCCGTTTCTGCAGCAACTCACATGTATCAACATCTCTGCAATTGTGTGGAGAGCCCTAATGTGTGGCGTGACCTTATTGACTTTTAACAATTTTCTATTTCTGAAAGAGGTTACCTTTTTAGCAATTTTGCAACCCTTGGTATTATACGTGAAGGACACAAAATTAAATGTTTCACTTTATTATTTTAATCTTCTTGAAGGTTGTTTTTTTTACTCTTAAGAGATTAGGATTTTAATACAAAAAATCAAGTTTTTGTTTATAGAGGTTTCCTAGAATTTAGGGAATTTGAACATGTGTACTTTAAAGTTAGTAGCTACATCTGTAGGAGTCTATTCAGTATTTCGCTGCAGATAATTTGTTTTAGCAAGGTTCAGGGCATAATGTCCTCAGGGTCCCCACTTTGTGGAGGGATTTTAGGCCTGTCAATCTCAGACGCCAGCCCTAGGACAAATCTAATCTCAGCTGGAAGGATGTAGAATCTATTAACATTTTCAATTTCTTGCCATCGTGTAATTGTTGTAATCCTGAAAAAAAAATATAGCCATAAGTGTAAAGGGAACCAAAGCGTAGTATCAGTGGTGTAATATACGACGTACTTCCTTTACACTAACACGCCTATGTGAGCAAGGTGTATTGCAACATTGTTGTGTGATTTATTAAATTATTCATTTGTAAACGAAAGCATCCATTATTAATTTTCTCGCAGTGCTCCATGTAATGGATTTCTTATTACATTCTGTGTGTTTTTATGGACGTGTTCTTGTAAGTAATCTGAGTATTGCACTTGATGCGATGACTTTGACAGTCCCATGGGAGTGTCATTTAAAAGGGAAATAATTTACGGTCGTGCGGTTGCATCATTTGCGAGATTCAAAGAATAACAACTGCGTATCAAACGAGAGGGTCGCTCTTACCGCATGCAGGAAATGATGATGATGATGGTGATTATTTATGTCACAATGTTGTTCCAATTGCTGTCATGTTTAGCACACTGGACTCGAAATCCAGAGGTCTCCAGTTCGATTCAATCTGCTGACACAATGGGCAGGTTTCTTCAATCCCCCCCCCCTCCGCGCTTCCTCTTGTCGACTGACAGGTTGCTTGTGGTGTGGTCGTGGTAACGTATGAGTGCTCTTACTTCTTCTAAGACGTCTTGCCAGCATGGAAGAAGAGGCTAAAACACCATCTGAAAGGGGGCAATCTACAGCTCCCTTTAGTGGTGGCCCTTCCTCCGGCAGTGGCACGAGCAGGCAACTACGTGTCTCCTCCTTGGTCAATGGCTGTTCATTCATTTCATTCCAGAGCTGTGGAAATTCAAAATATTCATTGCTAAACTACAATCAATTGTGGTATTGTAAAGGGATTCTGACAGTATGACAAACGGGGGTGGAAATGTAATGTTCTGCGCCAATTTGATTTTTGATTATAACTTTATGAAAAAAATATTGGAACAGAAATTACCGCTTCTCTGCCTGACCTATTTCAATTTAGAAAAAAATCAATCACCTCAAGCCCAAAGGTAACAGCAGAAAATCACTGCTAATGGCATGTGAGGGTAATCACTAGGTTTAATTGAACATTAGTAACCAAACAATTAGTTGAAATGTCTCCCACTAAGGTGGCTCCTATACTAGATATGGACCTTATTTTTATTGAATAAACAATGTTAGCCCGTACGTTTAGAATTGAAATGTTAACAATGATAACACTATGGAACACGATTTTTGTTCCTGGGTAGTACGTGTTATTTTCTAATTGCTTATGTTATTTTTTGTTATTTTCTTTGAACTATCTACGTGACTTTACCGAAAGACCCAAGAATATGCCTAAAAAATATAGAAAATGGCTATTATGAAAATAGGTACATTTCAAAATATCAATGTCCTGGTTACAAAACTAAAGTTTGTAGGGAATAATAGCCATTTTGTGTACTTTTGAGGAATAAGCAAATAGAAAATAAGACTTACTACCCAGGAACAAAAATAATGTTTTTGTTTTACAGTGTAATAATGTCAAATATTGATGTTGAATATCCAACAATAGTATTTCCTGAGAGAATGGTGGCTGAGCAATTAGCATGCTCTGCTATGAACCCAGTACCCTGAACTTCTTTGCCAACCGCAGCTGATGTTAAAAAGGGAACCTCCCAGACCAGATGAAATAACCATGCACATTCTAAAAGAAGTGGAGACCAGTTGTTGGATTGGAATTTTGTGGATCTGTTTACAAGATGTTTAAACAAAAGTGAAATACCTCATTCATAAAATTATGCCTCAATCATAAAAAAAAATTCGCAATATTGAAATTATGGAACCCAGCTACACTGATCATTTAACAAAATACAAAGCACAAGAGGAGTCCGAAAATGAGATACACTCACACGAAGGGTGTTACAGAAAACAATAGAAACTATTTTTCAAAAAAATATTGCTGACGAATGAAAGGCATAGGGATAACCTATGACATGCTCATTATGCTCAAATGTAGAGGATTTAAATATGCATGCATGCACTGTGTGGTGGCGAGGCAATGTTAGTAGAGACACAGAGTCGAAAACCATCTGTGTGGTGCTTCCGATATTACACACTTGTGGTCGTGGAAGGTTTACTCGTAAACTCATTCATGGAATTGGTCAAACATCCCAACGCAGTACCCTCCTGAAAAAATATATGATTGAGGGTCAATTGATTTTCCTAAATATATAAAGCGCATCATTGTCTTGTTATTGTTAAATGTAGACAAGTAAACTATATACTCTACTCTAGATAATGTGATGCTGCAAAAAATAAGACTTTGTGACCAGTGACAATTAAGTTATACAAATCTGGTCACACACACACGCAGTGCTTTTAACAAAGTAATACAGCGCCTCATCGGTGCTGACTTAATTTAAAAACAGTGTCTGTGTGTGCGTCAATAACGCAGTGAGTGATGTGGCAGTTCGGGTTTAAACAGTGACACTGTTTGATCTGGAACAGACTTTGTCTTCCCCCTAGGGGATCGTCGTCCCATTGTTAGCTGGTAGCCAAAGCAGCATTGAACGAAATGGCGTGTTCCTGCCTCCAACATGTAACAGATATGTAGATAAAATGTTATTTGGAAGCAGCATACGTGGCTAATGTTTGATTTGCATGGCTAGGATATGGCCCACTTTGTATGGATGTGGGCTCATTGTGTGATTATGAGTTAGTATCCCTTCTAGGGTTGACTCAGCCCCATAAACCCTTTGGGTTTAGAAAAATACCACCACCTGGTTACTGATGAGCAAAACCCGGTGGGAAGTTAAATGTGATTTTCCTATTGTAAGACTCGTCAGCACCACAGGGACATGGCTCAAGATTGTAAATCAGCCCCTCACAACATCATCATTGCCAGCATCATTAGCGGCAGTTGCAGCCATTGGTTCTCCACTGCTGATTGAAGTCTTGGCTATGTCACGATCCATCTCACTCCAGCACATGAGCTGATCTCATTTTGCTCCATGTCTCTGGTCGTCGTACACTCAGGCGCATTTTCTCCTTTAGCTGTCATTCCATCACCACTCTTGACCAATGTCCATCGGTTCTCGCGATATATCCCTCCAAAGACACAGTTCCTTAGCAGTCACTATGGTTTTTCTAAGTACCTTTATTCCTTTATCCACCATTTTGTGTTTACCTCTCAGATTGATTCCCAGCGTGCAGTGCCATGCTGCTTGGCACATTTTTTTTTGCTTTTGTTACATTTTTGTCGTCGCTGTTTGTGTCTGTGATCCATTCGTCATATCTGGTCGCTTGCAATGATTAAAAACTTTGTATTCAGCCGTCGCAGTAATATCGAGTTTATAGTCTCCTATTTTAGTTTGGGCTTGTGCAGGGCACATCACTAGAAGCGATGATGGTAGGTGGTCCAGAAAAACGATGGCGCGGCAATCAGATAAACGTCGTGCACTGGGGAGATGGAGCGATGAAACGAGCTGATGCGCAGGAGCTCGACAGACGGAAGCACGTGTTGCAGTTGTGAACCTCAGCCAAATAGAGTGTGCCATTCTTCGGTAAGCCTCACCCGAGTTAAGATGCTGTACGACCTAGCGATGCCCCCTGCACTGCCCTTGCTGTTGCTCAGTGTGCCTCCCAGAGTTGAAAAGATGCCGAATGAAACGATAATATGTGAATCCTATGCCAGACGAGTACTCGTATGCATGAGCAACTTAGCCTAGACACTCATTCCTCCCTCCACGGGCCACACTTTACACCTTTGACTCCGAGAATTCCTGTTGGAGAACTTATGCAAGTTAAACTCTCAGCCATCCATTAAATTATTTTCACATGCATAAACTGTGTTTTTCTATTTAAACATATACTTTTTTCATGTATACACTTTTATAGCCAGTCATCATGAGTATCATTCAACGTAATCAACCCACTGCTGCATGAATGCAGAGAAAACGACACAAACATGCGAGCTCTCTACCGATAAAGGTGACCCGTCACGTGACCTCGCTCCCACCATCATTCAAGAATAATGAAGCCAATAGCTAACAGACCATTCATTTCTTTGTACGGAACATTCAGGCCACAGAATTATGGCACGCGTCGGAATAACGGATAGCAATGGGCAAGGCCAACTTGGCCAACTTGGCCTAATCCCTTCAAAATTTTCAACACGAAAGTATATCATCATCTCGATTTAAAGCTTTCGTGACTGCAAGGATTCATCTTCTTTGGTTCTTTCGGTAAAATCACGTAGAATGAGAATAAAATAATAAATTGATAGAATAAAATAACACAATAAAATTCTCACGACGTTTCGGCCACAACACAAGCGGCCTTCATCAGGCGAAGGGACGAGACTGTCTGGAGGACAGCGCTGGAGCGAACAAAGCCACGCTCAGATCGCGATCTGAGCGTGGCTTTGTCCTCCAGACAGTCTCGTCCCTTCACCTGATGAAGGTCGCTTGTGTTGTGGCCGAAACGTCGTGAGAATTGTATTGTGTTATTTTATTTTATCAATTTATTATTTTTATTATCATTCTACGTGACTTTACCGAAAGAACCAAATAAGATATATCATCATCGTCGTCATCGTCATATTATCATCATCATCATAAACATCATCTATGATCCATCCAATTGGTGTTGGATAACTTATGAGGCCTCTCCACGTCATCACCATCGTTCACGATTCTGACATTCAACAATCCACTCAGCATCCTCAGGCGAGCTGATTTCATAGCTCAATCTACGCGATGGATACCCTCTCAGGCGTATTCCATGCCTTGACTTTATAGCCAGTAATAAAGACACATCGGTTGTTAAACTTTGACATACGGTCATTTTATTTCAAACACAGTGGCCTTAACGCCCCCGTGTACACAGACACTAATTAAATAGGCACGCATGGCGTCTGACCTCGAAGCGCATGTATTCATATTGCATTGCAGTATTGACAAATGCGTTGCCGCAATTAATAATTTGTGCGAAAAATGTGGTTGCAGTGGCAGAAAAAGCAGAGTTTTGAAGAAAGTTGAACTGTCGGTAACAAGTGTGTCCCACAGTGCTGACACCGAATGTGTGTTGGCCTCGGTTCAGCTGCTTGAGGCATCGAAGCCGCCTAATGCTGTAGCTGATGGTGTCACCCTCTGGCAAGAAAAGTGGGGAGCTCATTAAAACCGCTGTCATGCTATAGGGTGTGGAGGTACCGCAATGGGATGGTATTCTATAAATTGGAGTGTGCTGAATCTAATTTTTTTACGAGTGTGAAGGAATCGTGAGCCTTACTTGGATAGGGAGGGCCTACCTGGTGCACGTGTTCCATCATTTAGGCCATTTCCCTTCCACTCCCTATATAGCATGAAGGCAGTTTTATCCCCAGAAGACTGCTACCTCTATGCATAACCACTATGCAAGGCGGGACCCACATAAATTATCGTCTTATCAGGCCCCTGCTTAAGCAAAGTTTGGTTTCAGGAGAATAGGTACATTAGGGGTTGTAGTAATGAATATCCCCCGGCGATTGGATGAATTGCCATGAATCAGGGTCGCAGTTCAGAAATGAATTAATGTTTTAATATTGTGGTGAATTATATAGATTCTCCAGTGGCAGCAGAGGTGACATAAGCCCATTACGTACGGCGTCCATGAATCGAAAAACATTGACACTTGCACATGTGATTCGAAGCCAGGCATAGTGAGCTTAAGAATTAACATTAATGTGCGATTTGACGCATCCTTAGGCATTTAGGAGACGTGATTATGTACGTACATATTAGCCTTAGAACAATTAAATCCTCAAATTGTTTAAGTATTCGACTCAATATTCCTACGTTTATTGTCTCGTTTTACCATCTTCATTGTTTTAAGTTCTCATTCTCTCTGTCCCAATTGCACTTTTGTTTTGCTTCATTAGCCAAAATGTAACATTGGCATATCGTGCAATAAATTATAAACAATCATTTGTTGCACACGAGTCCCTATGCATTAGCATCACTGTTAATTGAGGCATCGTTGCACGGTCAACGTTCACGCCACGATTTGACGTGAACCGAATTCCACACAAGCTGCGTGAATCACACATATACTATTCCCACACGCACGAATCTATTTCTATGCATGCATCATGCGCCCAAGAGTCGATTTTACTCCATGCATGTATGCATTGTTACATTCCCCGTGTGTATGGACACGTGCACGAAGCACATTTCCATCTACGTGAAAGGAACGTGGGTGAGAAGTTTACGCTCTATTCCGATGCAAAGTCTGGTAAGCTATCTACGAATTTGGTTTGTGAACCATGTGCATTTTGGAATTCTGTTTCGTTAGGATGCCCTTGCTTTGGCTGTCCTCGGGCTGTTTTTTTTAACCGAATCGTAAGGAATCTCACATCTCTTAAGCCCTAACACAATGAATATGTTGACTCCTTCCCTCCCGCACACCTTGTGTCTTCCTCCACACACACACATATATATACCCAAACGAACGTGCATGCAAATGCGCGTAAACAAACCCGTTGCTTTATGATCTCGTTGCTAGCGGCTACTCAAAAGGTCACGATAATTATAATGAAAATCATGAGAAATACAAGTTGGCCCAGTATACGGATGCAATGCAGTTCGCATGATATTGGATGATTCGTGTTTTTTTTTATTTATTTTTTGCGCAGCTGCAGTAAAGACACCACGTCACAACAGTCTTACTAATGAAAATGCAGTGCGCTTACAGCTATCCTTTAAATATTGCAGCGAAGCCGGAGGAACGCACACTCGCGGCCCTCTTGTAGTGTATAATACATTAACACGCGAGCAACTTTCCGATGCTGAATTATGCATGAAGTCACAAATGCCATTTTCGCATAGCTTTGATTTATGCAGATGTATCGCGCTATGAAATATAATAGCGCGGTGCATTGAAAAGCAAATGCTTGATAGATCTGATGACAGAATCACTAACGGCCTGGCGATGATGGAGCGGCAAAAGGTGCGCGCACGTGAGCGCGTACGTGCGCGCACATCTAAAATCCCTCTTGAAGCATATTCCCATGTCTACACCCATTCTATCTAGGTACTAGCAGGAAAAATGTATTCGGTTTGGGTAGGATAACAGTGTTTCAATGTAGACCGATATAATAGTCAGAGCATAAATATTTCCCGAAGGAAGTATTCATCACGGTATTTTATTTTCTCGTTTCTCTTTCAGAATAAGTCAATCATTTATTTGCCCATATCTAGATCGTGAAAATATAGATTAGTCAGGAATAAAAAGATTACTTTGCTAATATTATTTTTGAATTATGTATACATATATATGTATATACGTGTCGGTGTAATATATATATACACGTATATAAGTATTGCTGGCGGGGGGGGGGGGGTTAGTTGCAGAAAGTTGGAAGGGTTCACGAAGATTAACCTCATACAGTGAGGGAAAAAAGTATTTGATCCCCTACTGATTTTGTACGTTTGCCCACTGACCAAGAAATGATCAGTCTATAATTTTAATGGTAGGTTTATTTGAACAGTGAGAGACAATAACAACAACAAAAATCCAGAAAAACGCATGTCAAAAATGTTATAAATTGATTTGCATTTTAATGAGGGAAATAAGTATTTGACCCCTCTGCAAAACATGACTTAGTACTTGGTGGCAAAACCCTTGTTGGCAATCACAGAGGTCAGACGTTTCTTGTAGTTGGCCACCAGGTTTGCACACATCTCAGGAGGGATTTTGTCCCACTCCTCTGCAGATCTTCTCCAAGTCATTAGGGTTTCGAGGCTGACGTTTGGCAAACTCGAACCTTCAGCTCCCTCCACAGATTTTCTATGGGATTAATGTCTGGAGACTGGCTAGGCCACTCCAGGACCTTCATGAGCTTCTTCTTGAGCCACTCCTTTGTTGCCTTGGCCGTGTGTTTTGGGTCATTGTCATGCTGGAATACCCATCCACGACCCATTTTCAATGCCCTGGCTGAGGGAAGGAGGTTCTCACCCACAATTTAACGGTACATGGCCCCATCCATCGCTTCTTTGATGCGGTGAAGTTGTCCTGTCCCCTTAGCAGAAAAACACCCCCAAAGCATAATGCTTCCACCTCAATGTTTGACGGTGGGGATGGTGTTCTTGGGGTCATAGGCAGCATTCCTCCTCCTCCAAACACGGCGAGTTGAGTTGATGCCAAAGAGCTCCATTTGGTCTCATCTGACCACAACACTTTCACCCAGTTGTCCTCTGAATCATTCAGATGTTCATTGGCAAACTTCAGACGGGCATGTATATGTGCTTTCTTGAGCAGGGGGACCTTGCGGGCGCTGCAGGATTTCAGTCCTTCACGACGTAGTGTGTTACCAATAGTTTTCTTGGTGACTATGGTCCCAGCTGCCTTGAGATCATTGACAAGATCCTCCCGTGTAGTTCTGGGCTGATTCCTCACCGTTATCATGATCATTGCAACTCCACGAGGTAAGATCTTGCATGGAGCCCCAGGCCGAGGGAGATTGACAATTCTTTTGTGTTTCTTCCATTTGCGAATAATTGCACCAACTGTTGTCACCTTCTCACCAAGCTGCTTGGCAATGGTCTTGTAGCCCATTCCAGCCTTGTGTAGGTCTACAATTTTGTCCCTGACATCCTTGGAGATCTCTTTGGTTCTGGCCATGGTGGAGAGTTTGGAATCTGATTGAATGATTGCTTCTGTGGACAGGTGTCGTTTATACAGGTAACAAGCTGAGATTAGGAGCACTCCCTTTAAGAGTGTGCTCCTAATCTCAGCTCGTTACCTGTATAAAATACACCTGGGAGCCAGAAATCTTTCTGATTGAGAGGGTTTAAATACTTATTTCTCTCATTAAAATGCAAATCAATTTATAACATTTTTGACATGCGTTTTTCTGGATTTTGTTGTTGTTGTTATTCTGTCTCTCACTGTTCAAATAAACCTACCTTTAAAATTATAGACTGATCATTTCTTTGTCAGTGGGCAAACGTACAAAATCAGCAGGGGATCAAATGCTTTTTTTTCCCTCACTATACCTCACACCTGCATGGGACCCTGTAGAGTGCAGTAGAGTGAGGCGCACACTCCGCTCTTCGCTTGCCACTTAAATACAACGGAGCATAAGGCACACTTTCAGAGGGATGGATGTTGTGTGAGTCAGGCCGCCTCTCCATGGAGAATGTGAATTGTTAATGCCAATGATGTCGGCCTACAAATCCAGGCCCGTGCCATAACAATCTGACCACACTTCAGGTTAACAGAAGGAGATGGGAGAGTCGTTATGTGTCACGTAAAATCTCAGTACAGGATTTAATTCATAAGGCCATTTGGTTACAATGTTAAAATCATCCTTTCCTCTCAGTGGTAATATATAACAAGCCTTTGTTTCGATTATTTTATTTACAGGATCACTGAAACAGCAACTAAACTAAAGTCTAGTTTCGTGAATCTGACCAGGTGACAACAGGATTTAGCACAAGTCTTGCAAATAGAACGTTTTGAGTGCGGATCTCACCCAGGGGGTTCGGCTCATTTGAGTAAGAAATCACGTTGAACGTTTGACTTGCGAGCTATGTGCGTATCAGCACAAATGTAGTCACTGCATTTCTCTTGTAGTGGACATCTGTGAAAAAAGAGCTTCATAGTTTTTGGGATTTCTTCAGTATATATACATATTCTGATTCCAGCACCAATGTCCTGGTGTTTTGAGAATGCTTTGTGACCTCAAAGAATCCATTTTCACTCACGTCATTCACACGTTTGCCATGTTTACGTGTGTGTGCACGTTTTTTTTAATCTCGTATTTATATACCCACGTCATTGAATGCTTGACTTTGAAAACCTCAATAACTAAATCCCCATAACACCGTGCTTGTAAACTTTATTTTACCACTCATTTGTGATCTCTGCATTCATCCAGGCATACGGTGATCTACTTGCCAGCTGTTAAGGGATGCCTTAATTAAGCCTGTCCGGTCGTTTTCAAGAATGCACACAGTGAGTGACAGGTTATTACGACTCAAATGAGCAACTGTTTGTTGCAACTTCACAGGTTAACTACATTATGGTCAAGTTTACCTTTCTATTTGGAGACACCAGCAGGCCTGCGTGCTTAATTAGAGCAAAGCGTCCATATGAATAACCAACACATTACACAATGCAGTGTTCGCCGCCTAAACATATTGCAGTGTCCACTTGGAATTTAATAGGGTGGTCATTTTGGCAGTGGTTAGTCCAGCAGTCACTGACACCAATGGGTGCCCATTAAAATGAATCTCCTCGCCAGAGTGCTGTTCTCAAGATGCAGCAACTGCTTGTTGTGTGTTCGTTTGTTGTCCTTCCCCCGTACCTCCGATGAGCGTACGGCTTGGGCTGCGTGCGGTGCGTAAGAAGTTCAACGTACGTGCACGCGTGCATATGTACAGCAACACTCGGAAATTCTGTTCTCTCATGGCGAATGGTAACCCCGACGCACCACACACTCTCGACGGCGTTCGCTTCCCGCCCACAGTGTGCAGGACAAGAAAGGTCATTGTATGCCAGAGTCACCGCCAAGCTTAACGTGTGCCCAGGATCGGCCATAGCATCGCCTCGCGCGTTTAAATGCTCGGAAGTTATTGAGTGAAAACTCGAACGGCAGCGTGGGATATTAACAAGGCTCAAAGACCATATGGCGAATTCTGCTCCCAGCCCACGACCATGCTCTGATGGTAGCATTCACGTCCAAAATGCGTGGGAAAAAAATAAAGAACGCTGCTTGGAGGTCCAATTATAATCTTGCTGCTGCTGCAATCACCGCTTTTTGTGGTCACATTCAGTTTCTTCCTCTCACGTTTGCTCTCTTCCATTTACACTTTGCGACGCACGCTGTCATCCTGCCCAACACAACTTCTCAGCCAAAATCCACAGCCCTTGGAACAGGTTGTCCTGCATCGCAACCCCGTCGTGACTGTTGTTCTACCGCCATAAAGGTGAAGAAGTTCCAGGATTTGCAATTGCTTTCTCACGCCACTGCTGGCAGAAGGGCCCACCACAATAGGGCGCTCTACATAGCTCCTCAGCTGCATTTGGCCTACTCTTCTATTGTGACCAGAGGTGGGTGTACCCACCCCTTACCTCCCGACACGCAACCCTGCAGAACGACAAACCATGGAGTACCCATTTATGCTGCCGAGTTGGACATTCCTCCAATTGCCTCACAGGGAGGTAAAAATCTAACTCGCGACCTCTAGATTGCGAGTCTCAAATGGGCGATCCATTACACCGCAGCAGCATCCACTGGGTAAATATCTTGTATTACTTTTCAACAGAAGTATTGCTATTGAAAATGTGTGGGGGGGGGGGGGGGGTTATTGGATAAAAAAAAAACGACGGGACGTTACAGCGTACGGTTAGAAAGGGTTGGGTCAGTGAACGCGAGGGGTACAGCATCATGGAGGAACACCACCGTGCCACTTCGGGCTCTCACCACACACGGGGGTGGACGTTGTCAGTGGGAGAGACACGCGGTGGAGGGGTGATGCTTTGGCGAGTGTTGTGGGGCAGGCACACGTGGGTGTGAAGGTGTGTGGAAAAGATCAGTTAAAATTGTGTTTTATTTAACCTCATAGTGATAAGTAAAACTGGCTTGTGCCAATCATATCAGCGAGTGTGATTTTTGACTTATATATATGTATTATTGCTTCAAATCCTTCTGGTAAGGTTTGAGTGCCAGGCCTGAATTTAATACCCTTGGCAGCCCTGAGGGCAGCGATTCTTCTAAGTCTCCCTGTTTCTGTTTCTTCTGCGTACGATATAAAGGCAGCTCGACACCGCACATCGTCGGCTGAAAACGCAGAGTGGTTATGCACGTGGCCTAGATTCGAATGGCAATGCACAAACTTTGGCAGCGCATTTGCCCGGATCCTCTCCCGCCATTTCTCTAAACCGGTTCCAGATGTCCCTCGCCACTGATGTTAGCCATGCTCAGGAATTGGCGTAGTGCTCTATCGCTACTGCTCCACCCTGGGGTGAGGTGTAAGCGTTTTAGGTTTTTATTTATTTATTTACTCTTAGCTTGGAGACACTAAAAAGAAACACCATCTGCGGGACCTTGGCATCTCAGGTTGAACTTTTAAAAAATAACATTTGTTGTTGTTTTTTTAGACCTACAAAAAAAACAAGGACTGCAAATTCTTGCCTGAGGTGCCTTGATATCCACACTGAATTTTTTTAGTCGAGGTTTTTTTGGGGTTCGATCGCGTAAATATATAAATGTTGCGTCGTTAAACCCGCCACCACCCGACACAGCCAACTAGTAAGGGTTGTCACGTAAACAGAACGTGGCAATTTGTCACTAGTACAGCACTAGTGTGTAGTAGTTTAGTGTATAGTAGTGTAGTGTATAGTGTAGTGTATAGTGTAGTGTACTAGTACAGCACACGGGTGTGTTGGTGAGCCAAGCCACAGCATTTGCAATCTGAGTACGACGTTTCGTTATTGCAACTAACTTCATCAGGCGACAGCCAGATTAGTGGATAAGTCCACCTGTTTTGTTCCTTATATTGAGGCGTAGATGTGGTGACCAAGCTTCTGCGCTCTTGAGTCAACGTGCACTATGCGCATGCGGGTATAACAACATATTTATATTTTTACGTGATCTAACCCCCAAAAAACCTCTTATGGATTATATTGGTCGGGAAAGCCTCCTACGTGTTAAACTGCGATTCTTTATTTCACCAATCGTCTCGACAAGGTGTGCGTCCTCGCTGTTTTCTTCCGGTGAGGATTCATGTTTCCCTTGTGTGGTGAGAAATCGTATGGAACGATGCAACAACACGTGGGGACCTTACCTTGATTCCTCACCTCTGGCGCAAACACAATGCGCCGGAAGCTTTACACCAAGCAACGACTCTCACGTGAAAACCTGTTGATGTCATGCGACTGGCATTTGTAATGCCAATGATTACAGACGTTTTTTTTTAAATGTAACGTTCCAATTATGTATTTATTTATTATATGGTATAGCCCTGTGAGCCATTCGGTTAATGCAAGACAGAAATTCAGAAAAAAAATAGCGGAACGATTTTTTTTGGTTACAAACTGCCACTTTAAATGAACAGATAAGCTAAAAAAATAAATTGTATGTGGTGTTTCTGACATTTGGAGGACGCCTGCCTGCGGACAGTGGCAGGGCTGAGCATGGCAGTAAGGAGAACCATGTCATGTTTCCTTCTAGCTCAACCCTCTTATCAAATACACACCCAGCAATAGATGAAGGCGATGTCCTAAAATTGCCTTGTTCATGCCACTGCTGGTGGAAGGGGGAAAACATATTGGTAGAGGTGGGAGTACCCACACTTTACCCCACCATATACAACATGCCAATCAACTAATTTTGGTGTACCCATTTATAATTCTGGGCGAGTGGATGCGGGGGGGGGGGGGATTTAAGGAGACTTCCCATTGTTTCAACTGCCGCACCGAGTAATCGAATTTAACTGACGACCTCTGGGTTGCAATTCCAGTGTGCTAACAATTCCAGCAGATCATATCTACCCCCCCCCTCCCCCCCCCCAAATACAACATGAACATATTTAATCATCATTCACCAAATAACAGTGTAATGAAACTTGTTTCTTTTGCACAATGTTGTTAAAAATTGCATAGAAACATTGCGCGTCCAATTCATTACCTTGTAGCGTCCAAGGTTCAAAGCCTATTATATGGCAGCAGAAGGTTACAAGCGTTGCTGCAGAATACGCTGAAACGTGTAAAACAAAGCCGCCTTGTGGCAGTTTAATTTGAGGACCCTTGTGCTCAGCCTGTGGCAGGTAAAGGGGGTTACTAATGAGAGTGGAATGATCGAGCCCCAGTGACAGCTGAACTAATGGCTGAAACACCGTGGTGACCTTCTCCGCACCAATAGGCCATAAAATGTATAAAGACAGCCCATTTCACTGCAGATTGTCCACAGTGGCGTGGCTTGGGTATCATGCACTCGGGGTCCGTGGTGAAGATTTATATGAGCTTTTTGCTCAGGGCTTCAATTCTGCCAATACAAATGATTCATGTTGTTAAACAGGGGAACAGCCGAGGTGAATTTGGGGAGAGGAGGACAAAAAGGGCCATCTAATTTAATTGCTGTTTATGAGAGATATACTAGACGCAGGCGATTAACCTAAACCCTCTATACGTGTGCCGTTGAAAAGCATTTACTCTCGCAATTGCCTAACCAAACCACTTAAGGAAACTTAATGGAGATGTTTCAGGTCATGTCTGAAGGGCTCTCAACTCTTCAGGCTCAAATGGACTGTGTTTCATACTAAAGGGGTTAAACAGAGAGAGAGAGAAATGAGCAATACTTGAATGTTATACATCCTAGTTCTAACATTCACTCATCATGCTTTGACATGGAGCATTATGGATGAAAGCAAATATATAAGCGCAACTTCGTCCCATCTTAACGTATAGATGAAACACGTTTTAGACCATCGGCCTATTAGGATTTTCTGACCAATGTTATCCAAAAGCATTTGTTTAAGTGAGTAAACTCTGGACAGGTTTCGATATGAGTCTCATCATAGCTGTTATTGGTAAGAGCACTACATATAAAATATGGGACCCATTATACACAAAAAACTATTCCAAGAAAATCATTATATATATTTTTTTTTACGATGGTCTAAAATATGTGTGTCCATCTGGTAGACACAGTTGATTTTTGCTCGTGTTTTTTTTTATTTAAGTAAATTTTGGAGGCAGGTAGGACCACATTGAGTGACATATCACAAATTAAGAATTAGCGAATGCTCCAATAGTGTTGAAAACATATTTTAAGCCCAAAAGTAAAACAACTTAGCATGTAATGTACAAACAAATATAACAAGGACTGTGTTGGCAGCAGTTCAGAATGTTCTGATAAAATGTGATGCGTCCAGCATTGTATTTTGTGCTCACAATGTACATGAAATGACCTAGAATTTCTGACAAGGTTATGGGTTAGGGTTAGTATGAAAGAGAGTACAGAAAAGATGCAGGAGCAATCTTCAGTCTCATTGCCATGAGCAGCGTGCAAGTGTGAAAGATGCGCAAGGAAAAAGAAGAATGGGGACAAAAATGGAGATGGGAAATTTGATATAGATGAGATGCAACGTCAATTAGTTTACAGTCTTGCATGAAAATAAGCATTTCATGGAAAAACGAAGTTAAGCTACAATTGTTGCATGACATGAAAAATATATTTTTTATATGTTTTGCCGATTCTGCACAAAAGATAATTTCACCAATACCCATGTCACGATGTGATATGATTGGTCAAACCGATCCATCAGCTGGGCGATCATACTGATGTCAGCACCCTATGCCCTCTATTCTCCCCCCCCCCACTCAGCTAGTGATTGGCTGCAGGGTGCTTTTTGGGGGCGCTACCTATTTAGCATATAGAGAATCAAGCCAAAAAAACCCTGCTTCGTGAATTGGGCGTAATCTTTGTTGTCGAAATGTGCAGCTCAGGCAAGAACAATTCTCGTATGGATTTTTTAGATTTCAAGTAAATCAACTCCAAATTACATCGGACATAATTGACGGTTGTGGCATTCGTTTTTCGAAGTACTTGTGAAGAGGTGTAATTATTTAAAATTACTTCTAATCGCAAGGAGATATTAAAGTAAAACTGCCAGTGCTTTAGCTGTGAACGTTTTCACAAAAGAAATCTGAAAAGGCTGTACATTGTATAGGGTCCCCAAGTTCTTATGTTCTAAGATCCAAGGGGGCTCATATGTAACTAGCCTTTTGCCCGTCCAAGGACGGGTGTTTTGCAGTAAATCTGAAACTTGCAAGCGAAAAGCAGACCGCGACTTCATATTCATTGCATCCATTCGTGTGCAATTTGTAAGGCCGCGGTGACACAGACTTATTTCATTTAAAGGTTATAATCCCTTATTCATCATGACATCATTTTTACTTCGATGTCTCAATAGCGTTACGGAGATCACGTGACGTGAGGGTTCTGCCTTTGTAGTGAGGGTTGTCAGTTGACGCTGAGGAGGGGGGAGGAGGCTCCTCGCCCCCCCCCCCCCCCCCATGTGGAGTAACGTCACCCGCTAATGAATAATATAGGGGGTGGGTGTTCATTTGGAAGACGTCACCTCTTCATGATTATTAATGTGGGGGGCTGTTCGATGTGGAGGACGTCACCTGTTCATGAGTATTAATGAGGGGGGCTGGCCGACGTGGAGTGACGTCACGCACGGGACACACAGACATTCTTAGCTCATTATAGTAGTAAATAGATAGCATGACTCCTACATTGTTACTTCCATTGTCTGTGTTAATCCAGGAAAGCCTTTCTGAGTCTCAAGACATTTTTTTTTAGTTTTGCAGTAGGGGGCGATGTTGCTATGTCTAATTCCAATTGATTAATTTACAGGTAATTATTCAGCATAGCAATGTTTCCGCCCACACCGCTTACATTGTGCTTTTGTTTTAGCCATCGTGGCACATGAGATAAGGACGTTTCCAATCAGTGCAACTCTGCAAATAGCAGTGCATCACCTCGTGTCAATAGAATGGCAATTTAAAGATGACGTCACGGAATTATGTTTGAACTAATTTCAATTGACCTCTATCCACAAAAATAGAAACACCCTTCAGTGCCTTGACAATATGTTTAATCGCACGTCCAATACAACCATAATGTTGAAGCCGTGTAGCAGGAATTTATCCCATTAAAGTAAAACAACCGAATGAAATGTGACGAGTGTTTTTTTGTGCGTTCATTTGTGACCAGGCTGAGACCTTCAACTCTCGACACTTGAAACCCCAGTTTAATCGGAGTCGTCTCCCAAATTCAAAACACCCTGATCTCAGTTGTGCTTGCTCAGTGCTCTGACCCCTGATCCACTCATCTAACTTATGGTCTTCTTAATCTTACCATATTTTAGGGTCCCTCAATGTGCAACAAGCACCTTGGTTTTATGAGTTTGTGTGTGGAATGGCAATAAGAACATACAATTATTTATCAATTCGGAATACTTTGCAGCTGCTCTATATTCATGCCTTGTTGATATTCATTCTGTCAACAATCCCACATGAATATGGCTTTGCCACTGCATTATTGAGCTTCATAGCTGTCGAATATGTCTCTGCTCCATTATGTGCGGCTCTTGTTAATTAAGAAAAGCGATCACAGATGTGTTTTGCCATCAATAAATGGATTTCATTTCAAGAACACATGCAGTAGATCTAGAGCGATATTGGACCGCAAATACCCTGGTTCTGATACGCGATGAGTCAGTAAGTCAGTCTGGCGAATGCCGAACACAAATCACTTCCACCCTGGTAGTCCGAATTTATACAAACCTTTAAGGTAAGGGAATAAAAAATGAACACATCAGAGTACGCCCTGCCATCTCAACTTTATATGATATGGCCCCATGAATGTTAAATTCACGTAAAATATAATTGTTTATCAGAGTTGGAACGTGGATAAAATCTTTTTTCATGATTGGGTGTAAGTTGGGCCTGGGGATTGGACCATTGACCTGATGGACAAAGTGCAGCCCCCTCGGCTCGCTGCCTCGTGGTTTTCTTTCCGGCAAACATGCAGAGCGTCGATAATGATGCACACGCGCGCCACGGGTTTCCTGTATCTTCTACTTATCGGTAAACCCAGGCCGCCGCATTAAGTTTTGATGAAAGCACATTTAATTCCATGCCCATTGTGAGCGGACTGCTGGAGAGCGGTCATGGCAAGAGCCACTGCCGTGCGTCGGATGCGAGCAAGCGGCGCCCTCCCGCGCAGTTTGCCGCATCGGAAGCGACAAACCTGGGCAGGCGGTGGGGTCAGGCACCTTCGGTGCCACCTCTGGGCCTACGCGACGTGCGAGACTGTCGGCCCCGGAGCATTCGCAATGCAGTCAGCGGTGGCGTGAGGCCATTGGAGGCTGTCCCTTTTCTTCCTCCAGTACGTTAGTAACCTTCTCGTCCACTCCCCCCCCCCCATAAACATATCCATGCCCCACGTACGTGGCCTCCACTTGGGTCTGGCAGTGAGCCCAATTTGACCCCAACCCCCCCTTCATACGGCCCTGTCGCATTGAATATCGGGTTGCCGTTCGCGGAGTTTCTGTTAGCACCAGTTTTGTCATCGGCGTATTGTACCGGGCTCGCGTTGAGTTGCAATTCCGAAAACAAAAAATAAGCGATAGATACAAGATATGGAGACGTAGTAAGAGGTTCTAGAAATGTAGACTACGATATAGATGTGATGAGACGAGAGAAGAAAAATGCATGGAGGATAAAGTTGTCAGATTTTTTGGGGATGTTTTCATGTGAGCCTTTTGCATTTCATAGGACTATTTTTTTTATTTCTCACGATTTCGCAACTGCTTGAGCTGCTTGGGGCCCTCAGCCTTTTACATAGCTCTGCTTTTGTTTACAGCTGCCACTGATTGCACAATAGTTCACTCAGGTCTATCTAAAGCCATGACTGCATGCTGCTCATAAAAGAAAACTTGCTGTGAAATGTCCATTCCTCATAAAATGTATTGCCGATGAAAGAAAACGTTAAATACAAAAATATATTCCCACCACTTGCAAGAAATCATAGGGTAGTGAAAGACAAATGTGCGGCTCGTAGTTGTAGAAAACATGTTATCAGTGAATTTGTCAAGCAACACCCACACTTTGCTGCGAGGTGTTTTATAAGTGAGTCCGGTGAGGTTTAGCGTTGCAGTGAGAAGTTTGTCTTCAGATTCTGTGACGGTGAGCCAAAACAAGGCAGGCAATGCCGTGCCTCATCTGTGGACAGGGGTAAATGATTCGGGAAAGCAAAATCCATGTCGCTTCTCGGGAGAATTGGGTCTCGTGCGTGAGAGCTCATCACTGGTGCATTATTAATAAGCATCATCTCTGCAAACTAATGAATCAATTAACTGTTTGAATGTGTTACCTGCTGACATGTTGCAATGGTTACCGCACAGGGTAATTTAGAGGTAGCCAATTTGCTAAATTTTTCCGGTACAGCAGTAGAAACTAATATTTTGTTTACTCGCACCGGGCGCAATATTTACTCACTCTCGGAGAGAGAGAGAGAGAGAGCGACTCAGAGGCTCGAGGAACCACGGACACGTGGGCAGACAGCCATGCAGTGAGCCAGCACCAAACATTGCTGAAGCTCTGCTGCCTTCTATACATGAAGGTGATATCGGCCAATTAATCTTCTTTTCGCGTATGGCAAGTACGTGCAAATCTTACACGTCCAAGTTTAAATCGGTGATGCATGCGACAGCTTCGGGAGTATCGCGACCACAATACCGCTCGGTCGGCCGGAGAGCGGGGGTTTGATGCACTTGTTCGCAATACGGTCAATTGTCTGGCTCGGGTGGCAGCAGTCACACGGTCTGGTTAATTAATGAGTGTTTACATAAAGGAGGTAACCAGAGCACCTCCGGTAATAATGATTGGCTTTGTACGGTGCGAAAGAATTTCAACATACATGCATACACAGAGCATCCGGAGAAAACCCACGTTTGTTAGGGGGCAACACTCCATCCCATACAGACGGAACAAGTGAGGATCCACATTCGCTGCACTGCCTTGTACTGGCAATCCTGGAAATGGCACATCCTTGACACCCACGGGAAGGGACTTTCACAACATTTGTGCGGCGATCCAACAACCCTCGCTGCCTCCACAGTGATGGATTGCACACGTGCGCCACCACTACCAACCGGCTAATGGGCAAGTGTCTTAAATCCCCAGCCCAGCAGTATAAATAATGAATATTATTATTATTTTTTTATTTAAAACTTTCGTGACTGCAGGGATTCATATTCTTGGTTCTTTCGGTAAAGCCACGTAGAAAGGGAAACAATAAAAATATAAAACAATAAAATTCTCACGACGTTTCGACTGCAACACAAGCAGGCATCATTAGGTGTGATTGCTTGTATTGCAGTCGAAACGTAGTGAGAATTTTAGTGTTTTATTATTTTATTATTTTATTGTTTCCCTTCTACGTGACTTTACCGAAAGAACCAAGAATATGAATCCCTGCAGTCACGAAAGCTGTAAATCAAAATGAAGTAAGTTATTTTATTTTGAGCAAAAAATAAAAAAAACTTTGTGTGTTTGGAAATGAGGTTGAAGAAATTTCTGCGGATCTCCTACAATGGAACGTCCACAGGTAAACACAGACAGGACTCAGTCCTATTTCCCCTGTGAATTGATAAAATCTTGTGATTCAGGATCACAATTCATTTCAAGAATAAATATTGGCTTTTATTCGGGTTATTTGTCTTTTCCCTTCAAAGTTACCGTGATCGCACTCTCTCAACATTTATGTCACGAGATAAAGAATCCATTTGGAACTCTCTCAGAGCAACGCAACTCTTCGTCTTAGAGAATGACCCACGGGAGCGGCTATGAGAGAGACCCTTTCAAGCGACCACTGGTTAACACGGTAGAGAGGGCACCACTTTCCCACCCGCTCAGCATATGAGGGTATGGATTTTTTTTTGTCGCGTGAAATTAAAACCAACATTTTCATTATCTAAGCTGGAATTCAGTCAAGATTAGTGCTGGACTCAATCTACTTGAAAACTCAGTCTCATCACAGGCGGCTGCCTTGATTCAAACTTCGGCTATGAGCAGTCGTAGCTCAGCACTCTGACCCATCCGGACACCTTTCGAATTTTTTGTTCATTTTCCGTAAATCATACTGCCTCTAGTGGCTACGTGATGATTGACGTTAAACTAACTACATGCAACACATTCAAATCTAAACACAATGATCGCAAACGCAATTTGATGCACATATTACACTGTGTAACAACAACTAAATTTTTCCTGGGTATTAAGTGTTATTTCCTATTTTCTTACACCTCAAAAGTACAGACAATAGCTATTACTCCCCACAAACTTTGCTTTTGTGACCAGGACACAAAAGCAAAGTTAATAATCCACGCCATTAATAACACTGTGAAACAATTTTTTTTTTATTTTGTCCCTGGGTAGTAAGTGTTGTTTTCAAATTGCTTATGTCTCAAAAGTACGGAAAATGGCTATTATTGTTATTATTATTCCCCACAAACTTTACTTTTGTGAGCAGGACAATGATATTTTGAAATGTACCTATGTTCAATGAGAAAACGTGGTGTGCATTTGTGTCATTCTTTCATATAAAGTCCTGGTAACAAAAGCAAAGTTTGTGGGGAATAATAGACATTTTTTATACTTATTAGACATAAGCAATTAGGAAATAACACTTCCTACCCAGGAACCAAAATTGTGTTACTTAGTATTATCACTGTAAGACTCAATCGTATTCCACAAACTGATGCACCGTTCCACTGCTTCGTCTTGCTCATGGTAGTCCGCCATCAACGACGATGACAAAGTGTGTCACGTTGCTGAAGGTCAGTGGAGGTCTCTCGAGTGGCTGTTGAGACCGATCCTGCAGAGGCAGGCGCAGCCACTTGTCTGACAGGTGTTGGACAGCGTCGTCTCTGAGCCGGGGCTGCTGCTGGTGGTGTTGCCTCCAGCACGCACGCCATTCGTTACGTGCGTGTGTACGTTGAACTTCTTTCGCACCGTGCACAGACAACCGCACTAGTTGGAGGTGCGGGGGAAGGACAATAGACTATACGCAAAAAAGCAGTTCTTAAAGAAATGAGTTGTCAATCTCGATTGAAGGAGTGCATAGCTCCAGTCGCTTCCTAATATCGGAAGTAAGCGCGTTCCAGACGGCCGCAGATGCGCATCAGAAAGTGCGCGATTTGTTTGTTCGATGGCTAGCCTGAAGCCGCTGCGACGATGACCAGAGTTTTGCGCGATGGTTTATTCTTCTTGACGGCGTCAGCAAGGTATCGCGGTTAATTCGTGACGAGCAACCCGTACGTTGCTGTTCGCTGTCTTAAGGAAACGGATGCTCCGGCACATTGGCTGCGCGATGAGACCCTCTTAGCCTGGTTACAACCACCTTGCAAACGATCCGCTGCAGGGGGAAGACTCGTCAGTGGGACCAAGGAAGGACTGGCGGAGGCAAAACGCACGAGTAGTTACAGTCGCTTGCCCTTCAGCAACCCGTTGCGGGCTGCTAAGAGGTCGCACTGGGTGCACACAAATCACTGCGCGCCTGTCAGCAAGGACGCCCTAACGGTTGCACCTGTAAAGGGACCGATGATGGTGATGAAGGTGATGTATGTATGGAGTGTAGTGGTTAGCGCGCTACGCTACAAACGCGGTGACCCGGTGACGATTATCTGAACTGGTCATGGACCTCTCCTAAGTCGACTCAGCCTAAAAAAAATGAGTAGCTGGTGTGATGTGTGAACATCGTCACTGTGGAGACAAAGGCGGCCGTGCGTGGTGCTGGCAATCCATTCCCTCGTGTACCGTGCCGGCCTTTATAGGTCCTCGCTAACAGCACTTGCCCCAACAGTCTGTTAAGGATATACGGATGATCTTTGAATGAGTATGTACGTTCAACTTCTTTCGCATCGTACGTAGCCAACCGTGCTAATCGTAGATTCGCATCTGGAACGTGGCGAGTCATGTTAACGTAGCTGACAGGGATTGACAATTTACAAATACACCTGAGCAGTTATTGTTGTTTAGAGAAGACACAAAATAACGAATGCGGACACCGAATGAGGGCAACTAAGTAATTATTTGAGTGCACCGAATTTTTTGTTTAATATGTGTACAAAAGATGAATATATTTGCCGGTTTTTCTGATGCACACACCTGTTTCCATGAAGCAACTTTTAACATACTGTATACCTTTGAAAATGAAATAACACTCGTATCTGACCGAAATGCTACTTGGATGATATAAGTATAGAAATTAAGATATAAATGCCTGTCAAAGGAATTTCAAAAGTAGCAGCCATTATTGCTCCTATATCAGAGTTATCAGTCTTAAGAAATAAAATGGCGTGACATCTGTTCTTCATTGGACAGGGACCCCATCATCCAAATGCATTCCATGACTCTGCCCTTCATGAAAATACGTTTGAAAGTGTGATGAGAGATATAAATACCCAATTTATAATCATATTCATTTTTTCCACTGTGAATACTTTTGTGAACAGATAGATATAACATGGAGGAATGTTGTCATAGTATAATGATTTGCACAATGGACTTGCAATTCAGAGTTTGCTGGTTCGAACACATCTCCGGGCGTGGCAGATGAAACACTGGTGCAAGTTTTTTTTTGTTTTTAAATCCTACTGCCTCTGTCGACCCAGAAGTATAAATAATGGGTACCGGACAGTTACCTGATCATCTGTTTTGCCTGTGGAGGGGTAAAATGTGGGGACGCCGACCTTTTCCATTACGTCTTTCAAGCGTGGATGAGTAGGCCCAATAGCGTCTAGAGCAGTGGTTCTTAACCTGGGGTGCATCTCGCACCCTATGGGGGTACGAGATGCCCTTTCTGGGGGTGCGAGACATGCGAGATATTTTAGAAGTTAAATTATGGAAAGACAAGTTAAGCACGGGCACGTCAGTACAAAAACGTTGTTTCGTGAAACCTATGTATTGATTAACATTGTCATTTTTTGTTTAAGATTGAAAATCAAAGGGATGCAAGGTTGCTTCACTGCTCTATATGAATCATCTGAAGCTCACTCCAGTGGAGGCCCTTCCACCAGCAGTGACACGATAAAGACAATGCAGGGTTGCACCATTACCCCCTTTATTTTAAAGGAGAGAGAATGTGGTACCACCCACCGTCTCTGCTCAAGGGGTTATCCAGGTTTTGGAAAGCGATACTAAATAAGATTTAAACCCAGGTTATTTTGCTTAGGCAGCAGACGTCCCCCGCCTTCCACCCACAACAATATATAAACGTACATACTTAACAATGTGTGTGTGCTTGCATGTCTTTGTGTGTTGTGGAATGCTGCACCCAAATGAACAGCACACAAGAAGCCAGTACGCGTCCTTCCACTCGATCCCGTGAAGTAGCGCTAATCACTCTGATTGTGCTTATCTCAATTCCACACATGCCCCAGGTTGAGACCACAATCATGAAAATTATTCTGGCGAGTCACAAGGTTCAGTATGTAAATTGTAAGGCTGCATGTAATGTAAATAATTGAGAGAGGGTCTCGTTCAGCAGGGGCCTGCCTTGGGATGTTTTCCCAATGCCATTAGCGAGTGATTGTCATGTGGGGGAAATAACTAAGAACCTGGAGGAAACTCACATGAAACACAAAACTCAACACACTTCATTGCCCATAAATAGAGAGGCCACTGAGATATCGTAGATCAAAGTTGGAAAAATATGCACTTTAAACAATGTGGCATGATGAGAAGTAGATGTAAAATTAAAGATCAACACGTTTTAAATTGGCTTATTAATTTAGCAAGAAACAAACCCTTCAGGAATCAAAAATGTATTACTCAATACATTAATTTGTCTTAACATTAAATTATCAAGTATTTCTGGAATATTGCATTTTGGGTAATCCTTTTGTAGTCAGGATAATGAAACAATAGGGAGAGAGAATACTTTAAGGGTAAAAAGTATTTTAAAAAACATACCTTCAAACGTTTTACGGAGGAGGCAAGGTTTTTGTTTATTTAACAGTATTTTTATCCCTTGCTGTCCAATTTTACTGTAACATCAAACGTGTCATTTAAACAAATATGTGCTTCAGTAGATGGTACACAAACCTACCCAAGAAAATAATGCTTAGCACTCAATAATAAAGCCGTAGTTTAAGTGAAGGTGAGGTGTTCATTCAGTCCTGCTGGCTGAACGGTATTCAGTTTCTATATGAGGCAGCCTTTTGTGCTCTTGCTGGTCTAATAACCACCAGACAGCAAGACAAGGCCACATTACCAACTTGTGACTGAGCCTATGGTCCACACTGTGTCCTGAGCCACTGGTGTGTACTCTACGTCTGCATGGCGAGCTGACAGAAGGTGCTGGGCAAACCCATCGCCGAGTCCCCGGAAGCCACAGCACCTGCACACGATGCAACGAACCATATTGGTGGATGAGGTGCGGCTAAATCTTTGGCACATCACAAATGATCGCTCTGGGTGTTTTCTTTTTCATTATCCACGTATCGGTTGACGTGAACATACTCGTGTTGCATCTTCTCCGCTTGCGCAGGAACTTTGCCTGGTCTGCTGCTGTTGTCAATTGCTCCTGTCGCACGGAGTTGTGTGATTGCAGATCCCTTAGATTTGTGTTTCTCCAGCATGCACAGAGAGGTGGTTCCTGAATGTGTTTTGCCAGTACTTTGTGTCACATCTCAGGACATGGAATTGTTAAGGGTGATTTTTGTTGAAAGCCAACATTGATTGGTGGTATGTCCGGAAAAAAAGACAGCAGCATGTGTCTCTCGGTCGGCTGGTTGCATAGTTTATTCATGACCCACCATGAAGGCATGTTGGTAAGCACTGTCTACGACCGAAAGAACCAAAGAGTAGTGAAGAGCCTCTTTATTTCATTGGTATTGTTATGGAAATCTCAAAATGTTGCTGCACATGTGGAGGTGGAAAAACTATTCAAATAAAATTGCCCTCTTGGTGTGGGCAGGGTGTGATGATGATGATCTGGAGAGCAGATAGGAGTGTGAGAATGTGTATTTATATGACAAGATTGCCCTCTTAGTGTGGGCAGGGTGTGATGATGATGATCTGGAGAGCAGATAGGAGTGTGAGAATGTGTATTTATATGACCCAGATCTGGCGAGCTTATCGCCTTGAGTGAATACTCTGATGTCAAAAAGGGAAAGGCAGTCTTAAGTTATTAACGAAGTTATATTTTTTTCTGAATATAAATTGCGAACAATTTGAATGAAGGCGATAAGTTCCTCTTTGGAGGGAAATATAATGCCCACGCCAGCCATTGGTGTCTTTTCCAAAGAAGTCAGCTTTGGTGCCTGTGTACTGTGGAAGATGTGTTTTTACAAATACCCTACAACGAGATTAGCATAGATAGGGACCGTGGTCTAGATTTAGAGGCATGCACTGCAGATGAATTTATTGAGAATGAGCATGAGTTCAGCCAAGTGTTGGCGTTAACGTGGTCTGCTCAGCGCAGGTGTTCACGAAATGTTTACGCACATTGTGAATGGCGACATGATATGAATGTATGCCCATTGTGATAATAAAACGTTAAGAATGTGTGCATCGAAGGTTCTTCAAGAGCTTAGGGCATGATGTGTGTCTTCAACATTTGTCGGTAATGTATGCACATATAAACAGAACCATGGTGATGTCCAAATCACTAGATATTACCGCAGTAGGACAGCTGTAGGCTACCTGAGTTGTTCACTTTGTATACTTCTGTTAGGAAATATACGGTTGTTTTTTGTGGGGTTGGGATTGTGAGGTATTTGGAAGTGTTGGAAAGGGCATCCTGACTAATTACGTTTTTTTGGAAAGTGTCTTTGCTTGTTGCTGGCTTACTGTATGGTCATGGTCAACTCACCCGGGAAGTGTCACTCAGTTGTATGAAATGCTTCCTCCCTTTAAAATCGGCCCGCCATATAATGAGTGAGCCCCCCCCCCCCCCCCCACACACTTTATTGACTGATTTTATGAACGATGTCACATGCCTTGAGAGTTCTGAGAGCTTCTGTCTCATGCATACACAGGGGTAAGATGCAGCACCGCCATCTAAACTAAACTTTTTTATTTCACCACTTGAGGCCCACTGAGCTGCCTAGCTCTTCTTGAGAAGCGACCTGGCCACAAACGAAGTGGCTTATCACGTGGAAAGTTGAAGCAGCCAAAATATTATCATGCATGCTATGAATGTGGAGGGAAAACCCAGAGGACCCGAAGAAAAATCCATGCGACCACAGGGAGAGACACGCAAACGCCAAATACACAGGCGTCAGTGTCAGCATCGAACTCACGACCTCCTTCATACGAGGCGAGGCAATTAACATCTCACCACCTACCGACCCCAGGCCTACAACACCTGGGCAAGCACTGGTGGCTACGCATCCAAGTACGAACCAGGCACAATGTTGCTTATCTTCCAATATCTGACACATTTAAGGTGATTCGGTCTCTGGAATGATGATGATGAAGTGATTATGAAATGTATGTTGTCACAGGTAAGGCGATTTTTGCAGACACAGTAGTGGCATATTTTGAGTAAGTTAAGTAGTAACGGATCATGGGCATTTTACAAAGCGCGGTGGAAATGAAAATATTAATGATATCTTAATAACAGGATTAGGAATGTAACTCATCCACATTTTTCCTTGTTTTTTATACTTTTAAAAATCCATTACTGGAAATGTGATCTTAATCGCCTGTGAAAATATCCGTGTAATTAAAAAATTAAGCATAAAATGAGAGGGAATAGTGTTTAAACCTTTAATAGTTTCAGGGATCCATTGATTAAATATATATAGATCCTACTTAACATTTCCTATCTTTTGAGTAAAAGGCAATGATGAATGACGTGTTAGCATTCCAATGTTGAACACAATGATGGTGGAGAAATTGCAATTTTAAATACATTTACAACATTCGCTGCTCTTCTCTGGTCTTTGTGAGAATATCAAGTAACCAAAAGCTGACAAGTCATAATCATGAAGCCATTACTGTTTCTGATTTATAGAGGAAATTATGTGTGCTCACATAAGCATGGAAATCAATGAGCTCCCACCATAAATAAACTTCTTTTTGTACTTAGCATCATCATTGTATCATCAGTGTGCGCTGTTAATGCCCGTGCAACTGATTAAAGATTGCGCTACATTATACCTACCTTCGTGTGAACACGCTAAATTGGTATGAATTATGTGAGCACTGCATGCCCCATTTGACTGCCTCAGATAATTTCTCTTCAATTGTCTCGACCACCCAGCGCTCCCTACGTCTGTTCCAGTTCATTGTCACTCACATGAATTGCTGCTCTGATGACGCCTGTCGATATGGACGTTTTTTTTTCTAAAACACGAAACGTATACAATGCATATAATTGGGTTTGGTTGATAATGTTGCAGGTTTAGTGGTTGTTTTTTATGTATAATACATCCTTTGTAAGCTGTTTACTGTCTGAAGCAGGCAGTGCCAGGCTAGAATTAATATATATATTTAATTTTGACTTAAAGCTATCGTGACTACAGGAATTAATATTCTTTGGGTCTTTCGGTGAAGTCACGTAGATAGCTTCAAAGAAAATAACAAAAAACTACAATGCTACGATCGCAACACAAGCCGTCGTCATCAGGAAAAGGGGGTTAGCCTCTCAAGGCAAACTGTTTATAAAGGTTTAAAATGGGCGTAGCCCAAGTGTCAGCAGAATGCTGAGTTTGTACCCATCTTCTCGGTTGAAATTGTGTCTATGTCTGTATGTATGGTTGGCTTCATAAACGAATCTTTGTTGATAGTCAGTGGGTTTGCAAAGTACCTTCGTCTTAGAGAAATCAATTTCGTGTGAGCCCACCGCATTAAAACAATGATCAGCCACGGCTGGGTACAAACTTCATTGGAAGGACATTATCAATCAGTTTAAGTCATGACTGGCTGTGATGTTCCGATCCTACCACCTTCCGATGTTAGTTATTTTCGGCTTTCCGATTTTACATTAACAGGTTACAGCCACCTTCGCACGCCGACCTAGAGGTGGCGGCAGCTCTGCGATCTCCCATTAACATGCTAATCTCTCACATTAACATGCTAATCTCTCACATTAACATGCTAATCTCTCCCATTAACATGCTAATCTCTCACATTAACATAGCCACCTCAGCACGCTCGCCGTGGAGGCCGCTCACCGATCTCCCATTAACATGCTAATCTCTCACATTAACATGCTAATCTCTCACATTAACATGCTAATCTCTCCCATTAACATGCTAATCTCTCACATTAACATAGCCACCTCAGCACGCTCGCCGTGGAGGCCGCTCACCGATCTCCCATTAACATGCTAATCTCTCACATTAACATGCTAATCTCTCACATTAACATGCTAATCTCTCCCATTAACATGCTAATCTCTCACATTAACATAGCCACCTCAGCACGCTCGCCGTAGAGGCCGCTCACCGATCTCCCATTAACATGCTAATCTCTCACATTGACATGCTAATCTCTCACATTAACATGCTAATCTCTCCCATTAACATGCTAATCTCTCACATTAACATAGCCACCTCAGCACGCTCGCCGTGGAGGCCGCTCACTGATCTCACATTAACATGCTAATCTCTCACATTAACATGCAAATCTCTCACATTAACATGCTAATCTCTCACATTAACATGCTAATCTCTCACATTAACATAGCCACCTCAGCGCGCTCGCCGTGGAAGCCGCTCTCCGATCTTACATTGACATGCAAATGTTTTACCTGGCAGCCCTTTAATTGGTGGAAACCAACTACCAGCGCCGCCATGGACCACCACTTACATTAACAACAGCTGCCCCGCCCATTCTGCTGACACTCACTTGGGCTACGCCCATTTTAAACCTTTATAAAGGTTTGCCTTGAGAGGCTAACCCCCTTTTTCCTGATGATGACCACTTGTGTTGTGGTCGAAACGTCGTAGTTTTTGAAAAAAAATATTTGAACCTATCTACGTGCATTTACCGAAAGACCCAAATAATATATGTTTAATTGTTGCTTTGTCGGATGTAGTTTCCAGATTAATGGGCATCGGAAGTTTGAGGCTCATTGTGAAGGAAGATTCGGAATGTTATACCACATCACTTCTTCAAATACCGTGCAACACTTAAACCTCAGACAATCTGAATGCTACTGCCTGACTTATCACTCGCCCCTCAAAATTAAACCACGAAACCACAGTAATCCAATCCCTCCACAGACTCCCAATGCAATCACGGATCGGTTTCAGGATCACACTCACAATCTTCATCGTCATCCTTCATGGACTCACATCTGCCTCTCTCCTCTCATCTCGCTAATACTTCACTGCTGCCAACCTTTGCTCAGTGGGAGGTTGCTCATTCCCCTCTGCTGCCCCAAAATGTCTGGGATTTCTCTTCCCAACCGTCCGTAATGTTGACTCCCTGTTCATATTCAAGTCCAGGCTCAAGGCCTCCAACTTTTCAATGTGCCTGTGAATGACTGCCCCTCTCGAAAAAAGCCCCCCGTTTATATGCATTATCTTGAGATGTGGTTCCATTCAGTAGTTGAATATACATCAAAATTATGCTGTATGTTATTGAGAGTTTTGGATGAAACTAGTCCAAGGTATGAAGAAAGTAGCACATTAATTATCCAACCCCCTGTATTGATTCATTATCACATTTATTTTTACTGGCAAAATAAAATTGGCAATTAAATATTCAACCCTAGTAACATAAGTGTGGCATTTCTTAAAGATATCACATTTGCAACAGCAACAAAAGCATTGATGCTGCATAGAATGTAACATGGGAACATTTTTTTAAAATTTAGTTTAAAACCTGTCAAACGAACGTGGGCTGAACCTAAAACTAATGGGGTAGACGTCTTATTTCAAAAAATACAAATGCATTGTCAGTTGTGTAGCAAATACAGCACATATGTTTTGAATTATAATCATTTACCAAGGAAAGCCTCACTGAGCATTGTGGACTATTTTCCAGGAGGTTTTGACCAGCTCCGTGCAACTATGATCGCACAAATGATGTGAAACTCCCCTTGTCGTGGGGGGCATCGAGGATGTGCCCTAGCACGGCTCGCCAGGAGAAGGCAGTACAGCAAAGTGGACTCATCGTCATCTGTTTCCCTTTGTGCAGGGATAGAGTGTTGCCCCCTCGCCCGGGTAGGTTTTGTCTGGGTGCTCCAGTTTTCTTCACACGTGTACGGACACTCATTCATGGGCTGAAAACATCTTCAGAGAAAATCCGAATGTAAGACCCTCCTTTAAGAGGGTCTTTGTACGTATGCATGTTGAACTTCTTTCGCACTGTCGGTGGCCCGCCATGCTAATCAGAGGTGCCTCATCGTGGCTTTCCTGGATGAATACGTACATTATTATGATGAAAACAAGTGATGTCTGATTGACAGAATTAGTGAAACCATAAAATAACAGTGTTGCTGTTAGGTTATGTGTTTATTTTACTGGTTACACGTGTGTATTGTATCAGTGAGCCTGCATATACTGTTGAAGAAAAGTTTATTTTAGGTTTGCAATATTAATAAAACGAATTCCAGTTTCGTCCCAGATGAAGTAAGTAATCGGCATTAGCCAGGCTCCTTCAGACACCAACAGCTACTGGACATCTGTGAAAAATAGCTTGATAGCTCATCGGATTCCTCCGGTATGAATACATTTTCTGATTCTGTGCTGCCGGCGATGCCATCGGAGAGCAGAAGAACAGGAAGTGCCCAATTCAGCTCCTGAATAAGCTCCCAGCACATGGAGCGAAACGTCGGACATCACGCCGGGTAACACTTGGCACAACCCCAAAACACACTAGAGAACTAAACACAATTCAATTTGTACTCCGTACACATAATTGAGTAATTGCTGTCCATAAAAATTGTATGTAAAAAATATTTAATTACACTTCTTTAAATTGCCCTCTTCTGCTAATTGATAATAAGCTATCATTGTAATTATGGATCGCCTTTTAAGGGGCATATTATGCACTTGGATTATGTACGTTTGAATTAAACGAGGAATATGCGGTGCGTTCATTTCATCATTCTGTAAAGCACATTGGATTCCCTTTTATTTGCTGCTGTCATGCTGCACTTTGTTATCTGGATTTAATTTTCTTTGTTGGCGCTGCGAGGAGCATAATGCTCGGGCAGAAATTTATCGCTCTCAAACTGATTAAAGGCAAAATAAATGAGGCAGCTCCAATGACCAAGAGCATTAGCCACAGTCAATAGCCACTCGCAAAGAAGCTGCTATTGTCACCGTCGTGATAATCGATAGAGTTAGGGACCAGCCAGCGACTTTATTTTTTTTAACCTCTCACTGCTCAGCGGTACTGTTTACATAAAGCGTTCTCTGCACGCAGGTTCACGTGCACAGAATACATATATGCAGGTGAACAGTGTAAGCAAATAATGTAATTAAGTTGTACAACTTAGCTTATGAGCAAAAAATGCAGTGGAGCAAAATAATAAATTTTAAGACATCTCATTTTAAAATATTGAATTTACAGTAGTAGGAAGTTTCTGGCGACAGCATGATAGAACAGACACTGTAAATAAATAAATACAATTATTTTTCTCCGGGCATGAAGTTCGTGTTAAACAAAAGATCCTTTATGTGACAGATTGTTTTTTCCCTTTGTTCTCAATGTCTCAGACACCAATAGCCTCTCTGGGGATTAGCGTCGTAAATTACTGAAACGTGCAGCATGTGTTAGGCACATGAAAATGCAACTGTGGCAGGCGCAGGATCTTGATAATGATGTTTTTTTCTTGCTTTCTGCCTTCAGTGTTATGTCGTCGTTCCTTTGCGGTCATTTAGCAGACATTTTCTCCCTAATGGCAGAGCTAACATAAAAGGATTCACGTGTCATCTGAAATGTAACAGCATGTCAGTCAGCTCCCTGATTCTGCTACATTAGCCAATTTTATTGTCAAAGTCAATGAACTGGTAAATGCTTTGCGGTTTACGTATTTTCTAGAAGAAATACAAAGCATTGCATTTTGCATAATTTTCGTTAGGATTATTGCATGAAATATTAAGAAATTGCTTTTTCAGGTTATTATGCATTGCCTCTTGCTCGCGCACCGTATAAACGCAGTTGTTTGCACGCCACGGTCCACGGTGCTGTATGGCCTTCAACCTGAATGCACCACAATGTGGGGATGACAAAGAAAAGGCTGGGTCAAATGTACAGTGCAAATGGTTATATTCACTCCACTCCATCCGAATAGAGACGTCGACAAATGAGTCTAATTGACGTCTAGTCCTGTATTACTGGACACGATTGATGTTCTTATTGTACTCTGAAACCTTCGGAGGATAAATTATTACCATCCATGCATAGTTAGTGTTTGTTTAACCTCTTTTCAATACACCATCGTTTTGTTCAAAGGAACATTTTACAAATATTTGAAAATTAGGCTTTTTTGTAGCCCGAGTAGGCTCATAAATATTTGTCATTTACCTTGACTTTTGAATTGAAGGCACCTTCGGCAGAATTGCTAGTCATCGCTGACGTCATCGTTCCTATTTATGACCTCGTGACGATTGAGCCAATGGCTGAACGGGCAGAAAAGTAGGTCTGACGCTAACGCAGAGTGACAGGTTTTCTTCATTTACGCGCCCTACAACTGCAATGGGCACTGTGTATTCAAGCGTGCGTGCGTGAATAGGGAAAGAGCGGTGAGCTCTGCAAGCCTTTGTGTTGCCATATGGACCCAGCTGCTGCACTGCGGTCACTGCTCTCAGATGACCACTTCAGATAATGGTTATTGCGGAACATAGCCCGATATTAGTTTTAAAAGACATCTGGGTTTTCATTTGTAAGCCATTGATTTTCTTATTAATTCTGTCATCTGCTGCGGGCGTAATTATGTGTTGGTGTGACCGGGTAATACGGCTTAAAAGGAAAAAAAGTAAAGATTGAAAGATGACCAATGTGATATCAAATCAGTTACAAAACTGATGTGCAACTTATCATGAATTATACTGACAAAGAAGCGTTTAAATGGACCCCATAACGTCATCTAAATGATGTTTTTCTTATTATTATATATGTCACATCGTACCAGTATATAAACAAAGCTCATGTGCAGAATTAAAAACATTTGAAATATTTAACATAATTGATCTTAAATACATGACTGAAATACACAGGTAGGCTCTGCAATTTACTGTTGTGTTGTAGAGGGTCTTCACCACGCAGATTTCATCAGATAATTGTGTGGCCTGACCCAAAAATCAATGATGAATCGGAATATTGGCTGCGAAAAACCTACAGCCGTGCGTACACTGCGCAATGCCAAGCACACACAGTTGAGCCGGATTTTGAAGCTGAGATCAAACTCAGATTCCTGTTTAGATAAGGACTCACGTAGAGGCAGGAGAGCAGCTGTTCATTAGGGATCTATGTGTGGTCTGATGTTCGGAGCCAGGTATATATATATAGCCCATTGACATTGAAAGTTCTGCTCCCCTGGATCTCCGAGCCAAGGAGAGAATGTCACTAGCGGAGGGATTTTGTGATGATGAGGAGAGGTTCAGCTTGGTTGTGTGGCAGCAGTTGGCTTGATCTTCGGTGGACTGCGGGCCTTCTGCCTTGCCGTCTCAATTTGATTTTGCAGCTTGGTCGTCAAGTTGCTGCAGCATCGTGAGGATATCGAGCTTCATGAAGTGAATCGGTGACCTTTGAGGACGATCTGTCCACTCCCTCCGTTAAGCCGATGTAAACCACACAGCATTGTCAGTGTTTTTTTCTTATTGTAGGGATTGTTTTATTTTATAGCCTCCAAGATGTCAGAAGAATATCTCCCTTCGTTTATCTCGGAAAGCTTCACTTGAATCTCTTTTTCAGAATGGTCCTGCATTGGGATTTTTTTGGGGGGGAAATTCCATTATTTTGCGTTTGGGATGTGGCACGAAGCGTAGAGTACTCGGAAGAAGAAAACAAAGAAAACAATAGAAGCTCCACATAGATGGATTCGATCCACTTCCACTGCTATCCCCTAGCTGCCTCCACGGCCGAGTGGGGGCTTTACAAATGAGTGCGACCCACCAACCCTCACCTCCAGAGTGGTGGATTATCAGAATCATAATCTTTATTTCGACCGGAGGAATCAAATTAGTTACTCCGCTCTTTTTTCCACAGAAGTCCAGTCTATTAAAGGCATGTGCCACTACGAGAGGTGTAAGTCTATGCATTCGTGTCTAATGGCATTTCAAGATCTCTAATGTTTTCGTGAAAATACACAGGCGTTGCAGAGTCTCACATGGGCCCACATGCAATGGAACTCTGGGTCGCCTTTCAAGCGCTTACTCGGGTTTGCACTGTTTGGCACTAGGACGAGATGAGAGCGACACTTACAGGATCACCGGTAACCTGTGGCATTTACTTTAGAACATAGATGATCCGAGTGGCTTATTGCACTGTCGTCTTTCAGGCACATCACAAGACCCAATAAATACTCTTTTTCATATAAAGCCCCGCAGAATGTCAGAGAAAGCAGCAAAGCGAAAATCAACAATGAACATCAAACCATTCAACACACCGCGAGTATACTCGGATAGATATATCGTGCCATAGAGCACGACCTCCATACTATCTTGCCTTATTTGCGCAGTGACTTGTGATGCGCTGACGAATCAAAGCCACGGTTTAAATACATTACCATGCTTAATGACACATACATCGAATCGCACACATTATAATACATTATTTACGACTCATGCCATTGATTTGTAAATGGCTTGCTCACAGTACATTGAAAAACAATGCAAATGAGACAATACAAATTAGATACAATACATGACTGAATATTAAATCTAATTGGGACCCCCAAATTGTAAAAATCATTGAATCGCTGGTGGTGCTAAGTATAGCTCGCTTCGTGCTTGTGTCCATGGAAGTTACTTTAGAACCTTTAACTGGTGATGAGAATGGCGTGTGAAAGTAACTACTGCACTACGGATGCAAGGACACTGTGAAAGTGAGAAACCGCTTCTCACAGAAAGGACACTTCTTAGGGACGAATTACGAACGTGATGTTTCAGGCATTCATCAAATGCAGCAAGAGCATACCAGCCTGTCAACTAAAAACTAATTATCAAGACAGCAAAATAATACTTAAAGATTTTCAAACGTGACTTTAATTTATAACACAACCATTATCTCTCCTTTTTTTTACTTTGAAGTAATCAAATATAATGGACTTTCTTTAAGAAGTTAGAAAAAAGCATAGTGCGAGAGTAATTGCTCTGCAATTTATTTTTTAAAGGTTCCATTCTGCAGTGCCGTGTGCTGGCTGAGGCAGTGAATATATTCCATTAATCATTCAGGCATTGCACCTCTGTACAAGAAAAGGAATGCATTCATGCCAAGAAGCAGGTTATCGCTCTTGCTTTTATTAATTAAAATAAAGCGGCCACTTGCTTCTGTAGGAGAACTAAATTTACGTCTTTGGAAACTGCAAGACTTGATGTCTTCACTCTTCAGCATTCCACACGCAGTTTCCCTGGAACGTAATGCCTGGATCAATATACAGGATATACTCTGTGGTATTACGAATACATCTTGTTAATGCGCATGTGCTGCAGCCAACTGATCATAGTAAAACTAGATTTTGAATTTTATAATTGTATTTTCAAGCATTACCCAGTAGCTCAGCGGCAGAGTGAGTGACTCGAAATTTAGAATCAGGATCGTTATTTAGACTGGAGGAATCCGATGAGCTATGAAGCTCTTTTTCACAGATGTTCAGTAAAACTTGGAAAGGGTGCGAGTTCAATTCCTGGTTTGGTCATGGCTCTGCCTCCTTGTGCCCCTCTAAAGTTAAAAAATGAGCACCACTTTGTCTGGAAGTCAACAGTGGTCAACCTATGGATATACCTGTCCCCATCAAAGGAATGTGGAATTGACTCATGGCTCAGGGCAGCGAACAGGTGTTGAGCACCACTCTCAATACTCATTTGAGCAGAAAATATTTATATTATTTGGTAAAGCCACGTAGATAGGAAAGAAGAACAAAAATCAAAATCACGAAGTTTCGATCGCAACACAAGCAATCGTCTTCAGGTGAAAGATGATTGTCTTCAGGTGAAAGACGATTGCTTGTGTTGCGATCGAAACGTCGTGACTTTAATTTGTATAATTTTTTATATCTACGTGGCTTCACCGAAAGACCCAAAAATATGAATTCCTGCAGTCACGAAAGCTTTAAGTCAAGAGAAAAGATTTAGTTTTATAGGTTTTGTTGCACACGTGATCATATAGTCCTGAGTGGCACACACGATCATATAGCTGTGAAGCAACTTAATAAATCAGAGTAGTTTGTAGTATTTGCAGGCGTTGATATTTATTTACCTAAGCAGGGTTTGTAAACAAGTATTACTCTATTTGTGTTATGTACAAACATTACGAGGGTATGACAGATGTGATCACGTGGGTTTTATTTTTTAAACCAAATAATCGATAATGGAAAACTGACAATCGCACCACTACACAGTGTGTTTGATTGGTTTATTAAAAGAGAAAGCAACAACACATAGAGACACACATTCATGATCAATAATCTCACATGTGACTGCATGTCATCTGAATATAAGAGCGTGCTTTACCCCTAAGCGACCTAGTCCTACATGACAATAGGCATGTGTCAATGTTCTGGATTCCATATATGAAATAAACCTGACCTCGGGTCAGACCTACAATGGGGCCATTATTAGCTTTGTAGTGATGACATCCACCACAAAGTCAGACCTGCTACGATTTTATAGCCATATTTGCTGCACTTTGTGTGCATAGGCCATTTATGAGCTGTGTTCAGAAGCGATCTTGTCTATCATACAGAAACAAAGAAAAAGTGCCTTCTGATTTTAAAACAATGTTTACTTTGTTAATGTTGAAAAAAATGCAGAACGCAACATTACAGGTGAAAAAAAAACAATTAAAAAGCAATCCCTATAATATTCCAGAACATTCACCACACATACACCCCACTTCAATCATTGTATTTACATCATTAATCCAAAAGAAATATGTTTTAGCCACTGTGCGGTAGATGGCATAAACGATGCATTTACTTTCATGCTCTTGTTCTTGAACATTTGCGTTTGTTTACAGTTCATCGTCGAGCCTGTTATTTATATATTGTGGCCTTTTTCATGCAGGGATTGTTTCCGTGCTTTTGCACAATTCCATCATTGATCAGAAATTCTGCCCAAATGATTCCACTGCATTCATGTCACAGTTTTTTTTTATATATACCTTTATAAATATCAAAAAATAATGCCAATCATTTTCTCAGGAAAACCTGAGTCTCATATTTTTTTTCTCGAGGGTCCTGTATTGCAACGTGTCGTCAATTCCGATAATGAATGTTTATTTTGTGTGGAGTATATAAGAGTACCCGGAGAATCATTATGTGAACTGAGCCTATTGCTGTACTGCTATCTCCTAATCACATCGAAGCCTATAACACTCACGCACCCAAGCACTGACCAGGCTGAGCGTTGCTGAGCTTCCACGATCTGACAGGATTGGGCATATGCTGGGTAATTTGGCCATCGGCAAAACGTATGGTCCACGTGATATTTTTTTTCAACGGCGTGATCCCATTTACTGAATGTTTTAATGGAATTTCAACATGGAAGCATTTGCACGGATGGTGTGCATTGAACTATATTGCGACTAACATGTCAGCTGCAATGCAATTGAAATATTTTTTTTTTATCATGACATTTAATTCTTATTTAACTGTCATTTGTACCCAGAATCTGGTGATTTTCTTTTCTTGATAAGCAACAATAGAGTGCACGCATCGTGACCTTTATATATTTTTCATCATTATACTATGATTATTTCATAGTCGATTTCATCACGAACGAAGCTCACAATGATGTTTCAGGAGTTAATAATGGTTGGGGGGGGGGGATGGACGGGGATGGAGTATAGGTGCTTCGCAACCGTGTTGCATATTAATGTCATTCCTGCATTCATGAAATTTCAGAGAGAAAGAAAGGGTTAAGCCTGACAATTGCGGGATCATGTCGATAGCAATGTGTGCTTGGTTGCACACAGCGTGGATGATTGTGTAACGGTTCACGCACTGTTACTTGTAATCCCAGAGGTCACTCGTTCGATCCTTCGGTGCGGCATTTTAAATAATTTGTCTCTCAAACCTCCCTGCCTCTGTCCACCCAGCGGTGGTATACGTGAGCGCAATCACGGTGTGTGTTGATCGCGTGTGGTGGGCTGAAGCGTGGGCAGCTCCCGCTTCTTCCAAGATTATCAAGCCCGCGTGGAAGTGTAGGCCAAATACCCTCTAGAGGGGCTCTCTAGAGCCGCTCATCTCGTGCAGGCCCTTCCACCGGCAGTGATATGAGAAAGCAATTGCAGGGCTGCACTTTTATCTGTTGTACGACATGTACGAACTTCGTAGTTGTATTCCTGGTTCTTTTGGAAAAGTCACGTAAGAATAAAAAAAAATCTAAGCAAAAAAACCCACGACGTTTCGATCGCAACACGAGCGGTCTTCATCAGGCGGAGATGAAGACCGCTCGTGTTGCGATCGAAACGTCGTGGGTGTTTTGCTTTGATTTTGGACTTTTGGTTTTCGACTTGCGTGACTTTACCGAAAAAAAACCAAGAATATGAATTCCTGCAGTCACAAAAGTTGTTTAAACTTCATAGTTGTGTTTCAAGTCGTTCTTTTTTAACTTTTCACATTAATTGTATAATCACTCACAAAGTAGGATTACGGCACTTTCAACAAAATAGGCTCAACATTGAGCGATACACTATTAACGTTGTGTCCCTGTATCGTTTCTTTGGCTGGAGCAGCTGCATAATGTTTGCTGAAGGGAATGAAAAGCATAAGTGGCACCTGTGAGAGGAATGAAACACACCTCTTCTTAATCTGTTCCATCAGCTCAGATATGGTTGCATCCAACAAACGGGTCATGCTTTTTGATTGGTCAACCCCTCGCCGGCTATTTATAAGCTAATCCTGCACAATACAGTTATGGGATTGTTTAATGTTTTATTATGCTCGTTATTACTCACGCTCCCCTCTGAGCAAAGTGCGAGAGGGGTGGGAGGGATGGCAATCGGCTGCACAGAATAACACTCAAATTAGCATACACTTCTGCAGCAGTTAATGGAAATATCTGCTCAAAAGGTAAGCATTCGGTCAAAGTGAACATAAACATTACATGAATGGATGACACGTGCGAGTAATTCTCACAAGCGGTGAGGAGAAAAGCAACGTAACAACTGTTGTCATCACAGCAGACGTATTTGTGCTTTAGGTGTGTATTTTTTGTTTGCCTATACACAGTTGCTGAGCACAGGGCCCCAAAGACTGGGTGGTCAACAGGAGCGCTGGTGTAGGTAGCATTGACAGATGACTTCAGTCTTTTGTGTGTTGACCCGCAGTCCCATCCTCCTGTATGCATTTACAGCAGCTAAAGGGGCAGCCCGCGGGGCTTCTGGTGTGTGCGCTACAAGGGCACAGTTATCCGCATACTGTAACTCCAGGATATGCTCAGGATGATACCTTCATTTTTTGCCTGAAGCCTTCTGATATTAAAAAAAGGTTTGCATCCAGTCTGAAGTCAACTTTACACGACTCTGGCCATTGATGTCCAGTGGCAATCAACAAATAGCACCATCAAATTTGTAATACGTAAGCGAGATTAAACACGTTTCTTAAATTGAGCAACGTTATTATAAGAGGTTGTGGATAAACAATGAGACATTGGGATGGAATTAGAAGTTGAGGAGTGCAAGGGACGAAGCAGAAAGAGAAGTGCTGTGACCTACAGACTGGTGGTGACCTATGATCTGTGCGCGGTCACAGGCTGTTGTGATGCATCGAGTCCAGTAGTGCAATAGTTAGAGACAAGATGCGTGCTGACTTGCCATCTGCTTGCAAACCTCTCGCTTACAGCCTGTGGTGAACAGGGAAGTGGCCACTTGCACAAGTCTTCCCTTGCCAGTACACAGCCTCTCCTTCGCCAAGACTCCTGCCGGGCCTCCTCGTGGCTACACACGGTAACTGGGTTTCTTCATGACCTCAGTCCAATCGGCAGGGGATCTTGGAGCTGCAGTGGTCCCCAGAGGTTTGATCCGCAGGACCACTCTGAGTGGACATGCCCTGGCATCGCCCAACTACTGCCCCGCTGCTTTGTGGGTAAGTCTGGGAAGACAAACGCTAGGGAAGCACACCCTGAGAGAAAAGCGAGTGCTGGCAGCGGACTGTAGTCGGTCCTCCGATAGGCTAGGGCTCCGGCAGCGTTCTGCAGCTGTGTGAAGGCTTCTGGTCGTCCTGAGTTTCCTCTTGCCATCAGAGCTAACTTCCTCACAGTGCAGAATGTGGTACTTGGGACAGCGCACCCCCAGCGCTGCTCCAAAAAATTATCCTTACGCAGGTATCTTCTTCTGCAAAGGGCGAATCCCTAATTGAACCCTTAAAGTCTGACGGCGATGGGAAGTTTGGTGACGGGAGCAGGAAAGAATGCTCTGGGAGCTCCTAGCCCGACCCCTGAATGTCAGCGGCATGGGCTAAAAGTCGACAACATCTGGGACGAGTAGCAGCTGCTCCTGGCAGACCCCTGTGCGACTGAGCAGCCCTGTTTAGGAGCCACACTGCTCACCCCACACGGGGAGAGGCCTAGAAATAGGTGGCCCCAAATATTTCCTTCTAAAAAACTCCTGGAAAGGTTACCGCACCTTTCGGGACATTCCACTTAGCGGTCGAAACAAGCATCACAAAACTAAGATTCGCAACATGTAATGTAAGATCATTACTGAATACCACCCGAGGATCTGACCAGCCCTAGCGTAGGCCGTTCTTGTAGCTGCTGAACTGAAGTGCTCAATATTGACATCACAGCGTTTAAGTGAGACCAGGTTGCTTGGCGAGGGGTCACTTAATGGAGTTGGAGAGGGTTATACTTTCTTTTGGAGAGGATATCCCCCTGAAGGACAGCACTTATGTGGAGTGGGATTTGCTGTGAAGAATACCCTCCTGCCCAATATTGCAGAAGCACCTGTTGGCATAAGTGAGAGACTTATGTCACTCTGTATCCCCTTGGCGAAGAAACAACATGCCACCCTACTAAGCGTATATTCTCCGACACTATTATCAGAGAACAGTGTCAACAGTTTTACCAGTCACTCGACGTAGCCTTGACCAGCATCCGCATAAAATGTAAAATCGTCCGAATGGATGATTTTAATGCCAGAGTTGGGGAAGAACACATTACCCTGGGAGGCATTGGGAAGCACAGTGTCGGAAGTGTTAACGCCAACCGCATAAGGCTCTTAAAGCCTCTGTCTCGAGCATGATCCGATAATCACAAACACACACTTTTTAACAGAAAAAGCATTAAAAGACATCCTGGATGAATCCAAGGTCCAAACATTTTTCACTTTTAATCAACTACATAATTGCGAGACAAAATGACACCAAAGAAGTACTACACACGCATGGTGCAATAAGAGGAGCTGAGTGCTGGACGGACCATCTCGCATTATTGTCATCAAACCGTGCATGGAAGTGGAGTGTTATCATTTGCAGAGACACTAGTTGGAGGCAACAACTTTCATTCACACAACGTTACACCGTTACACACGGGACTAAATCACCTAACTCACTAGGATGGTTATGTACACCTATCCTCTCCGCATGAGATAACTATATATCTGGTTAGAGTAGTCACTTACTGTTGACCCACTTCGTACGGACAACTGTCTCTGGTCAGAGCAGCCCTCGAGCTGTTGACCCACGATGTCGGAGAGCGCGGACCCAGGCGATGAGCAGGATTCTTCCATCCACCGAACAGCCTCGAACCTCGCTCGAGACTTGCCTTATATCCTCTACCCCCCGCTGTCCCCACTCCTCCCTCCGCCACCCCTCCCCTCGGCCCATCCCGCCAATTCCACGTGCTTAAGACGAGCCGGGATGACTTGTCCTCACGTGTCCCTATACCTCACCCCAGCCCGTTACGTGCATGACACTGTACCCTGCCAGTTATCTCCACCACACACACACACACATAACCAAGTGCCATAGTGATCCGAATAACGTCACTACATCAGAACGCCCTGCCATCCGCCATCGAAGATCCGCTAAGAAGAGACTCCACTGTGCCCGGCTCAAGAGCGAGGATGCTAGAAACAACATTTGCCAACTCACTAGCCGAGAAACTAGTCGACGCAGAATCTCTTATTTGTGCTCAGGGTACAGCTGAAGAGAAGTAGACCTCGCTCAGCAACAATCTGTGTGAGGCAGCAGCTCAAACTATCGGCTACAGTGGTATAAAACACTAGGACTGGTTCGATGAGAACTCAGTATATTCGCACTATGCTGGACAACATGCATAAGGCTCACAATGCAGCACTTAACAACCCACACTCAAGATCCCTCAGAAGCCAGTGGCAAGTACAGCATAGGGAGATACAGGCCACTCTGTGAACACTCCAGAATACATGGTGGACAATGACAACCCATTCAATATAAGCATATGTAGTCATGAACGACATGCATAATTTCCACTATGCAGTCAACACCATTTATGGCCCAATAAGTTGTTTGCTCCCTCCCCTCCTATCTAAAGATGGAACAACTCTTTTCAAGGATCAGCACCAGATCACCCAGAGATGGGCTGAGCATTTTGAGGCACCTGCTCAAACAACCCAATGAGGTTGACTGTACAGTGTTGGTGGAACTGCTGAGTCGGCCCGTCATCATGACCTTGACCTTCCACTAACCTTCTCTAAGGTCGCTCAAGCCATCAAATCACTCAAAAGCAACAAGACACCCAGACTAGATGGCACCCCCGATAAATTCATCAAGGGGGGAGGCCATTTGTGCTCCAGATCACTTCATCTCTACATCGCAGAAATCTGGAAACAAGAGACCATCCTCCAACAATGGAAGGATGCAAACATTGTGGCAATATTAAAAAAATAAAGGCAACAAATCTGTCTGTGGCAACAGCAGAGATATCTCGCTGCTCTCAGTTACAGGGGATGCTCTACGGGTTAATCCACTACATCTCAGAGGTCCTACGGCCAGCATCCCAGCGTGGCTTTCGTAAGAACCGTAGCGCTGTGGATAGGATTTTCACTACCTGGCAACTGCAGGAAAAAATGCAAAGAGTATCACCAACACCTCTTCGTGGCCTTTGTGGATCTGCCCAAGGCCTTCAACACGGTCAACATAGAACTGCTTTGGGAAGTCCTGTGCAAGTACGGTTGTCCGCCCAAATTCGTCAACATCCTACGGCAGTTCCACGAGGGGATGATGGCTCACGTGATTGTTGGAGGACGGAATTCCCAGCCTTTCAAGGTCTGCAAAGAGGTGTGACAAGGCTTTGTGCTTGCACTAGTTCTTTTTTTACATATTTCTAATCTCTGTTACATCACTGCTGCGCAAAGACATCAAAAGGCCAGAGTCGTGTAAAGTTGACTTCAAACTGGATGCAAACCTTTTTTAAATGTCAGAAGGCTTCAGGCAGAAAATGAAGGTATCATCTGAGCACATCCTGGAGTTACAGTATGCGGATGATTGTGCCCTTGTAGCGCGCACACTAGAAGCCCCGTAGGCTGCCCTCTCAGCTGCTGTAAATGCATACAGGAGGATATGACTGTGGGTCAACACACAAAAGACTGAAAACATCTGTCAATGGTACACCAGCGCTCCTCGTGATCACCCAGTCTTTGCCATCACTGGAAATGAGCTCTTCACAGTTCCATCTTTTAAATGCATGGGAAGCATTCCTCTCCCACAGATGCACCATCAATGCTGAGGTCGAACACTGTCTGCGACAAGCCTCAGCCTCCTTTGGTCGGCTAAGAGGTTCTTTCAAAACAATGACCTGAACGTCAGCACAACAAACAGCTGTCTACAAGGCAGTGTGCCTATCAACCCTCCTCTTTGGCTGCAAAGCATGGACAATATACAGCCGGCAATAAAACTGTCACATGCCTTTCACATAAAATGCCTACAATGCATCCTTGGAGTCAGATGGCAAGACCATGTGACACACACTAAAATACTGGAAAGAATGAGCTGCCAATATATGGAAACCATCATCACCCAGCGTCAACTTTGCTGGCTCGGACATGTCACACGAATGGCAGGACAACGCCTTCCCAAGATGATCTTACATGGCCAGCTACACCATGGCAAGCGCTCTGCAAGTGGACAGAAACAGTGCAACAAGGACCAGTTAAAGTAGCCATGAAAAAGTGCAGCATCAAATCGGCGAACCCAGAAGACCTTACTGCAGAGTGGTCTACTTAAAGCCGACACTGTGAGGAGGGCCTGAAAAACCTGGAGGCAAAGATCATGGAAATAAGCCGTGAAAAACGTGAATAAAATACACGTGCGTCTTACGGCACTCCAACACCAAACCTACCTAGCTTATTTGTGTTCGGACTGTGGCAAACAGTGCACGTCACAAATTGCACTTCACAGCCATCAAACGATTAATCGCTAAAGTAGAAGACGAAGTCATCTTCGTACACGATGAGCTACCATAAGCAAGGTGGTTTAAACGCGGTATAAATGAGATGATAGAGTCAGTCTGGTGGACCGAGTTCTCAACATGTCTAAGGGAATCAACACCTGAAGTTCACATCAACAATGACCATTGTAGTTGCGACAGAATAGCGAAAGAAGGGAGAGTATGACTGATGGGCATGCAAGTGATCCGGAGTCAATCGGTGAGCATCTGATCATCAATGAACCCGACTGCTTTGCATTGAATTACATCAGGGGCAGTGGGAGGTAGGACTCGTTTTTGTGTTTAGTTTGTTGTCCTTCTGCACGCACCTCTGGTTAGCACGGTTGGCTTTGTACGGTGCGAAAGACGTTCTACATACATACATACACGAACTGAGTGCGTCACCCCATATATGACAACGGTATTCGAGCTGAGCCTGAAGTATTAATTGCTTGGAGTTAAGGCTGTACCATGGAATAAGAAACCCAAACTTATTTGATGCCTCCTTAGCCAGATTTGTAATATAGAGATTCCATGAGATGGCAGATGATTTTATGCCAAGCAGATTACATGGTTTACTGTGAATAAAAATGTCAGTGTTAAATATTATGGGAGGAACTGTGGAATGCCCAGGTTTATACATTATATCATCATCAGTGTCGGGGGATTTTATTTATCTGAACATGACCAGGTTTTGTCGCCTCAATCAATAATTTTATTCAAGTTATTCTACTTTTCTGTGCTTGTGTACAGCAATATGTTCCGAAGATCAATGCCAATGTCGAGGTATGCTTGCCACTAGAGGGCTTCAGGAGAGAGTTCGTCTAATTCTGATATCCATTGAATGAGCACAGACAATGGTGGTTTATTCTATGGTCCATCGTTTGGCTTGCATGGCCACAATCCCATCACTGTAGCTCGTTTTTAGTTTTCCATTCGTGAAGGAGATGTGTGCATCGACCTGTTGATGTTCTGAATGCAGTTGAGGAGGAATGTCAAAGCCAGGAGGTGCGATGTTTGGGTCTCGGATGAGGTGGTTATTCTGGATGGCCATGTTGTTCCAGTCTGTTCCCCAGCGTTCTTCCAGCGGATCTGGATAAGATTCTAGGATGGTGATAGAACGAACCAAAAACGGGGATCCGTAATCGAGTTAGCAGTGAGGTACATTGTTGAGGTCTTGGTTCTATGTGTGTTGAACTCATTTTGCAATGTATGTAGCCAACCATGTTAATTGGAGGTGCGAGGAAAGGACAACAAACTAAGCACAAAACAATTGTGGTTTTAATTTTTAATAAAAACGTGTAAATGCCTTCACAGTTTGCAGGTCTATGAAGATATTTGGTGGCAGAATGTTCCCCAGTGGTTTGGTATTGGTTTCGATATTCCAGTTTTGATGCACATTGTCTTATTTAATTCTGCATCTACTCGTTTTGTGTACGAGCTCCCAGGCCAAGCTGAACCACAAAACTCTGCCACTGAGTCGATCAGAGAGTGGGTGGAAATTCGCAGCACATCAGTTGAAGCGCGCCCAGGTCATTCGAGCAAGTTTCTGGAGCCCGGAGATTCTTGATTTGGTCTCATCACATATTAATTTCATGCACGGCTTGAAGGTCAGGCTTCTGTCCATGGTAACCTCATAGATATCTTAGTGTGGGATCATAGTGCACTGGGCACCACAGATGGACACATCAAGCATGGTATCTGCTGCGTGATTTTTCAAGTAGAAAGCACTTCTGGTGGTTTTGGAAGGGTTGGGCCGAAGTCTCCAGCTACAGAGATATGCCTCCATTAAAAAGAGACCCGCTGTTTGAGTATTGTAAATGGCCTTGAGGTTTGTGCCCTATGCAGCAAGGGCTATGTCAACTGCGTATATGAACTTGTGAGATGATGTACATGGCAGGTCACTTATATATGTGCTAAATAGTGATGGTGCTAGTTCTGAGCATTGAGGGAAACCATTCGTACATCATTCTCTTGCGGCTGTGTTTAACAGCGAGGTGTACCATGAAAATGGGGTTGCTGAACATCACGTCCATTTGGTGAAAAGTAAGAGAGCACATCATGATTTTTGCCAACTTCAGCAGGAGGTCATGATGCCAAAACAGTGTCATGGGCAAGAGCAGAGAGGTCATTCATTGCGGTACCAGCCTCCTGTTGATGCTGGAAGACCAACTTCAATCAGGGTGGTGAAGGCGACGATCTGTGCGTAGCAGCTACGACCGGTTTGAAATTCGGCTTAATCGGAAGGCAGTCGGGGCGCGAAATGGGGGCAAGTCTGGCAAGCGTGGCTCGTTCCATCAGCTTGAATGTGGGGGACGAGAGATATTGGCCCTGCAGCTAGAGGGCACATTGCGGTTGTCCAGGTTGTTCGAGTGGTGATTAACAGTGAAGTATCTGCACGTTGAGCAGTTACATTCATGTTACTTTCTGCTGCGATTCATTAAACGAATAAGATGCATGAAGTGTATGGTCACCTGCAAAGAAGTTTTGAGTGAAAGATCGGAAGTCATTAATAAATAGACAAAAATATGTTGGAGACAAAACAGATACTTGTGGAATTCCACAGCTAATAGTGACGGAATTAGATTTGCTACCATCAACAACCTCTGAGTTAGAAAGTTAGAAATCAAAGCTCGCAGATTAGAGCGGATGCCAAATGATGGTAGCTTGGCAATTAGTGTGGGATGCAACACACGATGAAATGCTTCAGAAATGTCAGGTGTTCCTGAAGCCAGACACTTAGTTTGAGCACGACGTGATATAACCGAGGTCAGTCGCTGTGGAATGTCGTCTGAAGGCATGACATACCTGGGGATTCACGTAATTGGAGTCTTACTCTTGCAAATTGTTCGAGCATTTATTATAATGTATTCTTTGTGTTGCATATTTTGACTTTTTTTTACACTTAATTTCTGCGAAATTATTGAATGTTAGGTTATTTTTCGTCTTAATTCAAAGTATGTATTTTATGTATATTCATATTGTCACTTATTTTAACTCATTTGCAATTTTATATCATGGTCCAGTCTACCGTTGCTATAAAAAATTATAAATTAAAAGTGTGATAGCTAAGGTGTGGGGAATTGTATACATATGCTGGATAAAGCAGAAATATTAATATTAACCGTGCTTTAATGGTTTGAACACTGGACTTGCATACCTGTCGATTCATACGGTTTACCCGTATTCTTGTACAGGAAAATTTTGTTTAAAAAAATGTTGTCTATTTGTTTGTGTTTCTCCCTTGTGATGGGACTTCCTAGGATGAACGTTGGAATTTATAAGGGCACGGGGTGACCAATAAGGTCTGAATTGGTCTGTAACAAGGTAGGCACTGATAAGGGGGTTGACAGGTATGGACTTGGCATCTCGAAGTTACCGGTTTCATTCAATCTCCCGACATGGTAGTTAAATCCCCCCTCCCTACCTCTGTCCACTCACCAGTATAAATGGGTTCACCGCAGTTATTCAATCAACAGATCGCATGTGGTGTTGTAAAGTGTGTGAACTCCCACATCCTCCAACAATGTGTGGCCAGCGTGGAAGAGTAGGCCAAATACCCTCCAGAGGAGCTCTCTAGAGCTGAATATGGTTAGAACCCTGCTACCAACAGTGTCGTGAGCAAATAGTTGCAGGGCTGCCCTAGATCCATTAAATTTACATTTTAATTCATTGTTTGTTCTCAGATCCAGCGAACATTAAATGATCAATGCAACGTATGTTTCAAAGGCGGGTAGCGCAGAGATCAAATATCTGAATGCTTAGCCAGCACCACTGAGACCCGGGTTTAATTGCCAGCAGCCGTGTGTGATTAAACCAGATTTTCTAGTGTAGCGTGTTCATGGTCTCAGCCTCGACACCAGCGACTGCACAAAACACCATCACTTTCCCTTTGTTTCGGCTCATAATTTGGCTACAATGTTGGTTTGACTGTCAGGTGACACATATTACTCTCCGATGCAGGGCAGGGAAGGAAAGGGCTGACGATTCTATACTATGTATTATGCTGAACTTCTTTCGCACCATATGTAACCAGTCGTACTAATCGAAGGTGTGGGGAAGGTCAACAAACAAAACACAAAAAGCAGTTCTAAAAAAAAAATAGTTTTCAATCGAGATTTAAAAGTGCATAGCTGCCAGTGGCTTCCTAATATCGGAAAAAGAGCGTTCCAGACGGCCGCAGAAGTGCATCTAAAAGCGCGCGATGCAGTGACCGTCATTGTTAGATGGCCAGCCAAAAGCTGCTGCGAGGATGACCCGAGTTTGTGTGATGGTTTATGCTCCTTGACAAGATCAGCAATGTATCGTGGTTCATTTGTGGCAAGCACTTTGTGTTTAATGAGTGCGACCTTACACTGTATTTGTTCGGCAACACGAAGCCAATGCAACACAGCATGCACCGGGCGGATCTTGCAGTACCCGTCACGACACGTGCCAAAGGAATGTTTTACATGCTGCAGCTTTCTTAGGTTTTTTTTTTTGCCAGACATCACGTAGAGTAGTGAGTTGCAATAATCCAGCCTTGTCGGTACTATGCTACACGCCACCGTGTTGGATATGTCAGGACACAGCCAAGGGGATTCACTGCTCTGCGAGAGATCTCAATGGATTCATCTCATTACATGACACCGATGGCACGTTTATGATAAAACTTGGGGGAATAAAAATACTAAATAAAAGCACTTTTTATCACAATCTATATTGCACAATCAACCACCCTTTAATGCTGTATTAACATTAGTCCTAATTAGTCCGTGGACTATAACGTCAGAACAAATTATTCGTAAAAATGTGATAACGGTCAACTCTCTGCCTCTTGATGCTAGCCAGTTATAAAGCTGATCAGGAGAGTGCCAGTTAGTGAACAATGGGTTTGGGTCCATTTGTCACATGATTGCATACATGTCTAAATGCAATGTCTGGCCGCTCTTACCCTAGAACACTGGTAAATGCCAGGCTAAAAGATTATTTTGGTACTGTGCTTGCAGTGTTGGGGATGCATGGGGAGTTGGGGGCGGCTCATGTTAGCTCCAGCATGAGGTGACTGGATATAAATTCAAGCTTATGGAATGGGTAATTCAATTGCAAAATTAAATGTGTTAATTACGGGTGAAACAATTATTTGATTTGTTTATTAATATCAATCAATATCACAAAACATGGGTTATAATAATACGTATTAATACATATTTCCCAATGTATATATGTTGTATGTGGTTCGTTCACAATGTACGAAACCAAGAGACACTCCCATTCACCGCTTTATATATAAAAACTATTAACTCTAGATTTAAAGTATTCTTGACTGCAAGGATCCATACTCTTTGGTTCTTTCGGTAAAGTCAATTAGATGCAAAATAAAAAAAATAATGACAATAATGAAAATAGTTAAAATAAAAATGTTATTTTCATTGTATTATTTTCATTATTATTTTTTATTATATTTTCCATCTACGTGACTTTACCGAAAAAACTATTAAATCTGGAATTGAAGTGTGTCCACGGATGGCCAACAATTGATGGAATCCCCAGGTAAGCAGGAGGGGGCGAAGGTAGCATAGGGGCGGGGCTGTGGGATTGGTTGACTCACTCACCCACTGCCCCAACCCCCACGGTAATAATGCTCGCTACCAGGGCTGGGAATGACTCCAGTTCCCAGAATTGTATCCTTTTATTATTATTATTTAATGAAGCATGTTGTAGCATACTGCAGCTAACGGTACAGAAAAGAATGATCGCGCCAACAGTAAGCTCCGTATGGCGTTCCCACGAACGTGTCTGTTTTTACATGCAGGATGCAATAGACAGTGGTTGAGCAACTAAAATGTCGCGAGGGTGCTTGTGAGTCTGTCGGGGGGCGGCCGTGGGGGGTAATGCACGTGTGTGGGTACTGAGTCGGCGCCTGTTGCGATGCTGGGTTGAAACCCCAGAGTGGACAAACTTTTTGTCGCAATCTCTCGAGCCCAGAGAGCCCTCTCTCATGCGTGGAGAGTTCGATGTCTCCGGCGCACTCGCCCAGCCGCAGATGACTCCAACAACAACAAAAAACACGAATCCTGCCCTCCCAGGGTGCAGGCAGATACCCAACTGAGAAGCGAGTGACTCAGAATCTGACTTGTGTGAAGAGTTATACGATTCAGCTGCCACTCCGCGATTGGTATTAATCTTGGCGTGGCAGCCAGGGCCAACTAAATAAAAAAATTTGTCAAGTATTGCGAGCGATTTATTTCCACATGCTTTGAGCTATTGTATTTACCCACAGTATAACTGCTTTAAAGTAGGTGGATTTCATCAGGATGGCAATACTGTGCAGTGTTAAAATGTATAAATTTCAGAACATCAACCCACGAGCTTCCTGGACTGATGTTTCCCAGTAGCATTTGTTCCCAACAGCTAAAACTCTAGAGCATAAAAGCACATCATATGTAATGCATTACATACTGGTTCTTGTGTATCGCGAATCATTTGGGCTCTGCTTTGTGATCTAATAGTGGGTTATTAAATAAGAGAGCTATGCAGTCCATGTAAATGTGACACATTAGGAATGGACCGCTCTTTTAATTATTTCCTCGTGCAGCAATGGAGTAAAGTGTGGTTTTGTGAAGGTCCTTATGTGCTGTGCATTACATGAATGCACGTGTGTACACCAGCATGCGATACTGAGTCGAGCCTGTAGATGGCTAGCAGGGTTATTGAGTAGCCTGACCTGCCACGTGGTTAATGGCGACTCGGTTGAGAACTGCTGTGTGTGACCCACGTGCTGTTGCATTTTACATGAAAAGGACCCAAATGTTTTTTTTATAGTTATAGAAATGTTATAGTCTTTAAGCTTGGTTTTGATTTGGTAGTTTGTGATATTGGTACTGTCAATTGTAAAGGGTGATGTACTGTAGTAAATACTGGTAATTCTCTAATCCTAACCATGCCCATGCACCCAGAGTATGACTACTTGCAATGCTCTTAAGAATAGAACACATGTACAGTAGTAAGTTGTACAATGGTGATAAGTATAGCACGTATACAGTACAGATAATGGGTGTAAGATACCAGTCTAAGTGTATGGTATAGATAGACATACAGCTTAGGATTCAAGTAATATTCGAATAGTGAAGTGGAAAGGTTATAATTAAAGACAAAGATGGTTTATCAGGAGTGGCAATGTGTTTAAGGGAAACTTTTATTGAGTAACCTGAACTGTACACCAGTCACGTGGTTAATGGCGACTCGGTTGAGAATTGCTGTGTGATACACGTGCTGTTGCATTTTACAGATTATCACAGTAAATGTGTTTGCCCTCGATTTGGAGCACTTGCCCACGTCCTTCATTTCGAGTGTGCAACAAACACAAACCCATATGAAACAGTATGTTAAATTCAAGGATATGCCATCAATATTCTTATAATCATAGCCTAAATCCTTCTTTAACCATATTTCCATGAAACTATCGTCGCAATAATCCACAAATTAATCAAATAGTGTTGATTCTTAATCTCACAATCCAAGCGTACATGTACGAATCAATTTTTTTCTCATGTGTATGTAGACTGAGGTCAACTCATAGGCTGAGGTCAACTCAGTCTATGCAATTCAGTCGGGCCACTAAAAACACTTATTCACTGCAATGTTCATCACATCGCTGGGTTGAATTGATATACCCCTGCTATATTGCATGGTAACAATAATATACGATTTTATTATAGAAACCAATGCAAATCCATCGCTAGATGTAGGCCTCCCCATGACTCCTGTCATTGGCGTTGTTTTACCATACTTCACCATGCTGGTCGGGTAGTGAAGTGGGGAAATCTAACCCAAGTCGCTGGTTCATCGCCCACTGTGTTCACCATCGCAACACTGTTCTCCGTGCTGCTGCGATACTGTATTAATATGCAAAATTATTTTTATTCTGAGTCGACCGCCTAAAGCCTTCAGTGGGGACACTTATTCAAACGTGGGCTAAAGTGTAATTGGAGTATTTTAATAACGGAAACATTTTACGTAGCCTATGACAAAGTCACCCGGAATGCACCTTTGAGATCTTGGAAGTTAAACAATTTAAATTACTCGCTGCTGTTCAGTATATAAACAAAACTAAAACTAAACTATTTTGTTATTTTACCAGTTAAGGCCCACTGAGCTCTTTTTCAGAAGCCACTTGGCCACAAATGATAGCTCAATGAAGTGGCCTTTAACATGTGGAAATTTAAAGCAGGCAAATACTCCAAACGATGCTGATTTTAAATGTGGAGGGAAACCCCGGGGAAAAATCCACGCGACCACAAGGAGAGAAACACGCAAACTCCAAATATACAGGCGTCAGGGTCAGGATCGAACCCACGACCTCCTGTATACAAGGGATGGTAGTTAACATCTCGCCACTGTGGCGCCCAAGCAGGATTGAGCCTGGATAATGCCTGGATGATTTGCCACCAAGCATAAAAACACATGCTCTTGGTTGCTGAGGGATTGGGTTTTAATAAAGGAATGCAGCACAATCTAATGTACTACTGCAGCGTGGTGAAGTATGGTAAAAAAATATGCCTTAATGCACATGGTGCGGGTTGGCCATCAATCAGAAGTGGATTAAAATCAAAAGGAACGTTACATGTGCATATAAACTGTATACTGTTTCAAGCAATATGTGTATGCGTGGCCATATGTTTCAGACTTTTTTGAAATGTCAAATGTGATATTAAAAAAAAACATGCATTCAATGTTGCATTTCATTTTTTTTAAGCCAGCTTTGCACAATAAGAAAAAAAAGAGAATATTCATGATGTCCATTACATGTAGCATCAGAAGAACATCTGTATTTTTGTGTTGGCACATCTGTGGGCATCAGTTATTCGACCACCGCCATTGGTGTCTAGGGATCTCATCATTCTTCTCTTCCGTGGATATAATGTGGAATGACAGCGATGATGAATCCTGATAGGCTCTGACTGCTCGTTCGTGCGCATGTGGCAGGGATGCGATTCATACTCACACGAAGCTGTGCAACGAGGCTTCACTGGCATATCCATTGTCTGCCAAGCAGAGAAGTGTGGTGCAATGAATGCATGTTAATGGACCGAACAGATGGCTTTTGGATGAGCAACAACTCTGTTTGCAACTGTTGGGCATTTTATCTACAGGAAAAAGACTGTACGATGGAATTCGGTGTCCATCATTTGCTGATTTCTCTGTCTCTCCATATGGCTATTTGAGGCTGGCAAAACTCAAAACCTCTTCATAATCCAATTGGAATGAATTTCACTGCCAAACCTACAGGGTGGTTTCTGGAATATCCGAACATGAATGAGTTTGATCTGTATATTATTATACAAAATATGCACAAGCTGCCACCATTCTGTATAAACCAGCAGGTTGTAAGGGATGGGAGCGGTGGCACAGTGGTTAGTGCACGTCACTATGAATCCAGTGACAATAGTTCAATTCCTGGCTACGGCCAACATCGGTGCAGAGTGATATGTGAACTAGGACGTGGGCCCCACTTTCACCAACTCACTATTATAGCACGGTGATGTATGGGGACAGCTCGAGGAGGCCTTCATGCAGCAGTATATTGATATCAGAATATGTATTTATACTCGAGGATTCCAATGAGCTATACAACTCTTTCTCACAGATGTACAGCAGTTTCGCAGATGTCCATATCGGGTTTAAAATAATGATAACACGTAACCACCTTGTAGTAAATATGAAATTAGATAGTTTAGGAAAGTTTAATAAGTAATATAACAAAATGTACTTGCTTGAACATGATTGGTATCGTTCTCATACGCTTTTAAATAAGTTATGTCTGAAGTGGGAGGAATAACCAAATAAAAAAAACTTGTTATAAACAGACATTAGATGAAAGAACATTTATAAAGCATTTTATTAGCATTCATAGCTGCAGACTTGGCATTCACCAAGGCAATTAATTCATAGAATCAAGCCATTATTTGCACTCTGCTGGGTATTTGAGCTGTCACTCATGCTGACGTGCAGTTAAATGAAAAGGCCTCTGCTGCTTGCAAAGTGATAATTAGTGAGTGCTAACCAGCCTGGAACTTAAGATACTAAATTACAATATCATTTACGGCTTCCTGTCTTGCCTTCACACTTTCTCATTTAAATCCATTAACAAGGCAATAATGAGGCCATGGCGTTCTCTGGAAGAAAATAATTATATTTTTATGGAGATTCCATATTGAAATAAAAAATGTGTTGAACAAGAAATAAATAACTGAATACAATTGTAATTGGTGCAAATGTTTAAACGTGCAGCATATTGAGACGTGTACCAGTCAAAATAACACGATTGTATTGTATGCATTGGATAATGTGCCGTTACTTAAATCCTAACAATGCATTTTTTATTGGCATTTTACATATTTAATCATGTAATATATAGATATACAGAGTAATTTAAATTAAAAAAAAAATAATTCATCTCGTTCGCTCCCAAAGAGTTATAAACATTTTTTTTTATTTAAGTAGTAAGCTAATTTGTTATTCCCAACAGTAGTAGTGTTCTATCACGCATGTTGACGCCGCAGTGTTTGACAATGTAATCTGGTAAGGTCCTTGCAAATTACCTATGCCAGGTGTGTCCAATAAAGGTAATTGACAGAGTCGCTGCAATCAGAATGATTGTCAATCTGAAAAGAATGCCACTTCAATTACCATTATTGAACATACACCTGGTGTGGATAATTTACAAAAGAACATGCTTACATCACTGCGCAGCGGCTAAAGTGAGGCTTAAAAAACCCCACAAGCCGTAAGAGTAATTATTATTGTAGCTCGCTGTTTGCGTATGCTTTTTTTTCTGAAAAGTTGCGGCAAGCACGGCTAAAGTTGTTTTTTGTTGCTGAATTATTAGCAAGGCTGCGTCGTGTAATGTGCCCGAATGCTATCACGCATATGGTGGTCTACATTAACGACGTTGTTTGTGAGAGGAACGCGTGTTACTATTAAATGTGCGTTGCTGTACATGAATGCCCATTGGGTAATTATGAATGCGGCATTCACACAAGTTTTATATCAAATAATATAGCGAATAAATAAATACAGGATATGAATGAGTATAGTTCTTGTTGTGTCTAGTTTGTTATCCTTCCCCCCTCCCTCCCGCGCCTCCGATTAGCACGGTTGTTATGAAAGAAGTTCAGCATAAATACATGGTCGAGTACTGTAACATGGTAAACCAAGCTATGAACCCAGTAACCTGAGTTTGATTATTTCCCTTCCGCCACCGTCTCTTTAACAAACCATACTGGCATAAATGACATATCACGTTCAGACGTACACCTCCCACCACCCCGTGACTGACTCAGCCACGAGGAGGCTTTCATCCAGCAGTGGATTGACAGAGGGATGAAAATAATACGAACCACGGGGATAAGCTGATAAGAAAAAGATAACCCACTTTTAAGAAGGCTGGATTGACGCAAGGCTTGCCAACTGACAAGTTTGCCCATATGACAAATTCAACATCCCGCCTGTAACATTTACCAATTAACCAATGCACTCAGTACACAATAGTACGTACTTCATATATGATTAATATAGAGTGCTCAACCAAACTCTGGCATTGAGAATATAGTAACTCGTTTGAGGCGCATGTGCTAAAGATACACGTTGCAACTTTACTGAAGTAATGTTGTTCATACAAGTGTGTTTATGTATGAATTTGTTTGCAATATAAAGAGAGAAATACTTTACAGTGGATTTTCAATAACGTTGTTCAATAGTTTAGATGTTTTGTTTTCTAGTTTTATCTTATTGAGTCATTGTAAGCAGTCCCCTGTGCAATTGTTCCACCTGAATACATCGTTTTGATACTTGTAGACAGTGTATATGAATTATTAAGGTGTTGGATTGTGAAAGCCTGCATGTCTTCATCAGTTTTCACTGAATCAATGCTTTTGAAAGTTTACAAAAGCGAGGCATGATAGTATTTGATACTGATTAGTCTTTCAGAGAATCTGATCATGTATATGTAGCATAGTAAACAGGTATTATATATATAAAAACTGTTTCAAAATCCCTCCACCGAAGGATCGTGACCTTATCATGGTGGTGGGTTTTGTGCGTTCCAACGACCCTCAGAGCTATTTTGTCTGGAGTCTTGTACTCCTGGTAGGGTCTCCTTTGGCGAACTGGTCTGGAGGGAGGTTCCAGACAAATAACGGTCCAAAAAAATCAGAGAACCTCGTCCGGACAAGGGATACAGGGACACGCCTCTGGAGCCAGGCCTGGGGGTGATGTTTGCTGGAGCCTCAAATTCAGGAGGAACAATGTCGATTCCGTCATGGTCATGGAACAATGGACCAGCTCTCTTCCCTCTCACTGATATTTCAGGGGTCATAGGAGTATGCTTCTCCGATCTACTTCTGCTTTGTAGGCTTGGTGAAAGCATATGGCTGTGTTCCCCACCATGTCTTGTGCGAGGTGCTGCGGGAGTATGATGTTCCGGTGCCGTTTTTGTGTATTATCCGGTTCTTTTATTTCCGGAGTGAGAGCTGTATTCTTGGTGTTAAATAAAAGTCGTTCACTGTGGGTGTTGGACTCCACCAAGGGTGCGTCTTGTCTCCATTCCTGTTTGTGATATTCATGGACAAGATATCAAGGCGCAACAGAGGTATGGAGAGGATCCATGGAGGTGTGGTCACTGCTTTTTGGAGATGACGTTGTCCTCTTTCCCTTGTCAGTCTGTGATCTCCAGCGTGCACTTGATGGTTTGATGCCAAGTGCGAAGCAGCTGTAATGAGGGTCAGCACCTCCAAATCTGTGGTCATGATTCACTCCTGGGAGACGGTGGATTGTTATTTCCAGGTGAAGGGGGAACAGCTGCTCTTATTGGAGGAGTTTAAGGACCTCGGGTCTCTTTCACAAGTGATGGTAATTGGGAGCAGGAGATCGGCCGGTGGGTTTGTGCATCGTCCACAGTGTTTCTAGCGCTGTACCGTTCTGTGGTAGTGACGTGAGAGCTGAGTTCTTGAACACAGCTCTCGGTTTACAGGTCGATCTACATTCCCACCCTCACATATGGTCATGAGCTTTGGGTAAGGATCGAAAGGATGAGATCGCGGGTACAAGGGATCGTAATGAGATGGTGCCGATGATGGCAGCCTCGGCCGGTTGGTGCGCCCTGTTTTGTCCGGTTTTGTCTTGTTTTGCGTGATCACCTGTGCTGGTGAGAGAGGGAGAGGCCTGCTGTTTAGCACACCCGTGCTGGTGAGAGAGGGAGAGGCCTGCTGTTTAGCACACCTGTGCTGGTGAGAGGGGCCTGCTGTTCAGTACACCCGTGCTGGTGAGAGGGGCCTGCTGTGAGGGGACTGATGTTCAGCACACCCGTGCTGGTGAGAGAGGCCTGCTGTTCAGCACATCCGTGCTGGTGAGAGGGGCCTGCTGTTCAGCACACCCGTGCTGGTGAGAGGGGCCTGCTGTTCATCACAACAGCACTGGTGAGAGAGGCTTGCTGTTCAGCACACCTGTGCTGGTGAGAGGGGCCTGCTGTTCAGCACAACGACACTGGTGAGAGAGGCTTGCTGTTCAGCACACCCATGCTGGTGATAGGGGCCTGCTGTTCAGCTCACCCGTGTCGGTGAGAGGGGCCTGCAGTTCAGCACACCTGTGCTGGTTAGGGAGGCCTACTGTTCAGCACACCTGTGCTGGTGAGAGGGGCCTACTGTTCATCACACCAGTGCTGGTGAGAGAGGCCTGCTGTTCAGCACACCCGTGCTGGTGAGAAGATGGCGCCGATGATGGTAGCCTCAGCCAGTCGGTGCGCCCTGTTTTGTCTGTTAATTCAGTGTTTTGCAGAGATTTTCGGAATTCCCTAACAAGAGACGAACCTTTAAATGTCAGGGAAACAACTCCTGTGGATTTAATTCCTACTTGTCTGCTTCCAGCGGCAGAATTAGTGGGCATTCTAGTCAAAGCCACGCTAGGCTTTGCTCAAGCAGCGAAACGCCACCCAAGGGGTAAACGGTCGGGGGCTCTCGTACGGCTACGCAGACGCGGGATCCGAACAGTGCTTCCGAGCTTTTTCCTCTCCAACGTACGTTCACTGTGCAGCAAAATGGACGAACTTCAGCTACTGATGGTGAAAAACAGAGACTTTCTTTCATCTTCTGTTTTGTGCTTCACCAAGACATGGCTGTGTGATTTGATTCTGGAAACTGCGCTACAATTAGCAGGATTCCATCTTGTAAAATCGGATCGTGACATAGCACTCTCCGGCAAGACGAAAGGCGGTGGTATTTGTTTTTTCATTAACAGTGGCAAGTGTGTAGATGTCACAGTGATTCTGCAACATTGTTCTCCGCTTTTTGAATCAATATTTATAACCTGTAAACGTTTATACTCGCCTCGCGAGTTCACGTCGCTCATTTTGGTCGGAGTTTATTTGCCGCCGTGTCCTCAGGTTAAAGAGGCCCAACGCATGCTCGCCGACCAGATTCTGAGTGTGGAGCGAGTAAATCCAGATTCGTTGGTTATCGTACTTGGCGACTTTAACAAAGGTAATCTCAGCCACGAACTCCCCAAATACATACACTTCATGAATTCATTAAATGCCCAACCAGAGAAGGGAACACTCTGCATCACTACTACACTACAGTCAGTAGAGCCTACCACGCCGTCCCCCGAGCAGCACTGGGACACTCTGACCATGCCATGGTCCACCTGATTCCTGCATACAGGCAGAAACTTAAACTCGGTAAACCTGCTGTGAGGACATCTAAACAGTGGACCAGTGAGGCTGTGGAAGATTTGCGGGCGTGCTTGGACTGTACTGACTGGGATATGTTCACGACTGCTACCAATAGTCTGGATGAACTCACAGAGGCTGTGACGACCTACATCAGCTTCTGTGAGGACTGCTGTATCCCAACACGTACCAGGGTGAACTTCAACAACAACAAGCCCTGGTTCTCAACAAAGCCGAGAAGGCTGAGGTTGGAGAAGGAGGAAGCGTTAGGAGTGGGGATAGAAACAGATTCAAGGAGTCGAAGAACAGGTTTACAGTGAGGGAAAAAAGTATTTGATCCCCTGCTGATTTTGTACGTTTGCCCACAGACAAAGATATTATCAGTCTATAATTTTAATGGTAGGTTTATTTGAACAGTGAGAGACAGAATAACAACAATAAAATCTAGAAAAACGCATGTCAAAAATGTTATAAATTGATTGGCATTTTAATGAGGGAAATAAGTATTTGACCCCCTCTCAATCAGACATTTTTCTGGCTCCTAGGTGTCTTTTATACAGGTAACGAGCTGAGATTAGGAGCACACTCTTAAAGGGAGTGCTCCTAATCTCAGCTTGTTATCTGTATAAAATACACCTGTCCACAGAAGCAATCAATCAGATTCCAAACTCTCCACCATGGCCAAGACCAAAGAGCTCTCTAAGGATGTCAGGGACAATATTGTATACCTACACAAGGCCGGAATGGGCTAAAAGACCATTGCCAAGCAGCTTGGTGAGAAGGTGACAACAGTTGGTGAGAAGGTGACAACAGTTGGTGCGATTATTCGCAAATGGAAGAAACACAAAAGAACTGTCAATCTCCCTCGGCCTGGGGCTCCAAGCAAGATCTCACCTCGTAGAGTTGCAGTGATCATGAGAACGGTGAGGAATCAGCCCAGAACTGCACGGGAGGATCTTGTCAATGATCTCAAGGCAGCTGGGAGCATAGTCACCAAGAAAACAATTGGTAACACACTACGCCGTGACGGACTGAAATCCTGCAGCGCCCGCAAGGTCGCCCTGCTCAAGAAAGCACATATACATGCCCATCTGAAGTTTGCTGATGAACATCTGAATGATTCAGAGGACAATTGGGTGAAAGTGTTGTGGTCAGATGAGACCAAAATGGAGCTCTTTGGCATCAACTCAACTCGCCGTGTTTGGAGGAGGAGGAATGCTGCCTATGACCCCAAGAACACCATCTCCACCGTCAAACATGGAGGTGGAAACATTATGCTTTGGGGGTGTTTTTCTGCTAAAGGAACAGGATAACTTCACTGCATCAAAGGGACGATGGACGGGGCCATGTACCGTCAAATCTTAGGTGAAAACCTCCTTCCCTCAGCCAGGGCATTGAAAATGGGTCGTGGATGGGTATTCCAGCATGACAATGACCCAAAACACATGGCAAAGGCAACAAAGGAGTGGCTCAATAAGAAGCACATTAAGGTCCTGCAGTGGCCTAGCCAGTCTCCAGACCTTAATCCCATAGAAAATCTGTGGAGGGAGCTGAAGGTTCGAGTTGCCAAACGTCAGCCTCGAAACCTTAATGGCTTGGAGAAGATCTGCAAAGAGGAGTGGGACAAAATCCCTCTTGAGATGTGTGCAAACCTGGTGGCCAACTAAAAGAAACGTCTGACCTCTGTGATTGCCAACAAGGGTGTTGCCACCAAGTACTAAGTGATGTTTTGCAGAGCGGTCAAATACTTATTTCCCTCATTAAAATGCAAATCAATTTATAACATTTTTGAAATGCGTTTTTCTGCATTTTGTTGTTATTCTGTCTTTCACTGTTCAAATAAACCTTCCATTAAAATTATAGACTGATAATTTATTTGTCAGTGGGCAAACGTACAAAATCAGCGGGGATCAAATACTTTTTTCCCTCACTGTAGCAAGGCGGTGAGAGAGGCTAAACGACTGTACTCAGAGAAACTAAAACATCAGTTATCTGCTAACGACTCTGCTTCTGTCTGGAGAGGGCTCAGGCAGATCACCAACTACAAACCCAGAGCCCCCCACACCACTAACGACTCCCGCCTAGCCAACGACCTGAACGAGTTCTACTGCAGATTTGAAAAACAATAGGACTGTCCAGAACTACCCCTTCCAACCCAAAAAGCCCCATCACCCACCCATACTACAGAGACGACTCTCTCCTTTCAGGAGGGAGAAGTTAATAGACTTTTTAAGAGGCAGAATCCACGCAAAGCAGCTGGGCTGGACTCTGTCTCTCCAGCCACCCTCAGGCACTGCGCTGACCAGCTGTCACCGGTGTTCACCAACATCTTTAACACCTCTCTGGAGACATGCCATGTACCAGCCTGTCTCAAGTCCTCCACCATCATCCCTGTGCCCAAAAAGCTAAGGCCAACAGGACTAAATGATTACAGACCGGTCGCCCTTACATCTGTGGTAATGAAGTCTTTTGAGCACCTGGTCCTGGCACACCTCAAAGCCATCACAGACCCTTTCCTGGACCCCCTTCAGTTTGCCTACAGAGCCAACAGGTCTGTGGATGACGCAGTTATCATGGCCCTCCACTTCACCCTACAGCATCTAGACTCCCTAGCATCCTACGCAAGGATCCTGTTTGTTGACTTCAGCTCTGCCTTCAACACCATCATCCCTGCCCTGCTTCAGGACAAGCTCTTCCAGCTGAACGTGCCCGACTCCACCTGCAGGTGGATCACAGACTTCTTGTCTGACAGGAAGCAGTGCGTTAAGCTGGGAACACAAGTCTCTGACTCCAGGTCCATCAGCACCGGAACTCCTCAGGGCTGCGTCCTTTCTCCACTGCTCTTCTCCCTGTATACCAACAGCTGCACCTCCAATCATCTGTCCGTCAAACTCTTGAAGTTTGCGGACGACACCACCCTCATTGGGCTGATCTCTGGTGGGGATGAGTCTGACTATAGGTGGGAAGCTGACAACTTGGTGACCTGGTGTAGCCAGAACAACTTAGAGCTAAACGCTCTAAAGACAGTTGAGATGGTTGTGGACTTCAGGAAGAATACAGCCCCACTCACCCCCATCACCCTGTGCGACTCCCCAGTCAAAACTGTAGAGTCCTTCCGCTTCCTGGGCACTATTCTCTCCCAGGATCTCAAGTGGGAACTGAACATCAGCTCCCTCACCAAGAGAGCACAACAGAGGATGTACTTCCTACGACAGCTGAAGAAATTCAACCTGCCAAAGACAATGATGGTGCAATTCTATACAGCAATCATTTAATCCATCCTCACCTCCTCCATAACCGTCTGGTACACTGCTGCCACTGCCAAGGACAAGAGCAGACTGCAGCGTATCATCCACACTGCTGAGAAGGTGATTGCCTGCAATCTACCATCCCTCGAGGACCTGCACACCACGAGGACCATGAGGCGAGCGAGGAAGATTGTGGCCGATTCCTCCCACCCTGGACACTCTCTGTTTCAGCTACTCCCCTCCGGTAGAAGGCTGCAGTCCATCAGGACCAAAACCTCACGGCACAAAAACAGTTTCTTCCCATCCGCTGCTGGCCTCTTCAACAAGGCCAAGGGCTTACACTGACTTTAACATTTTATCTACAAAATGGCACCTTGCCAATATTAACTATATTACCCTATTTGTATATTTTTCTAGATTGTATCTTATAGCTTTTTTATATTCGATATTTATTAAATTTTATATACTTTAGCCCCTTGGTGTTAGTTAGACTTTGAACCCTTATTATAGTAAGACTTGTTTACCACTTATTTGAGATTTTAGATTCCTATATCTTGAATGTATGCACCATCCTGCCAAAGTAAATTCCGTGTCTGTGTGAACTTTCATGGCGAATAAAACCCATTATGATTCTGATTCTTCCTGATTCTGATGAGGTTTTACTCTTTGGTTCTTTCGGTAAAGTCACCGGGCTCACTCTCCATGATCGGGTGAGGAGCTTGGTAATCTAGTAAAGCCTCAGAGTCGAGCCTCTGCTCCTCCGGATCTCGAGGAGCCAGTTGAGGTGGTTCTGGCACCCCGTAAGGACGTCCCCCCGGTAGACTCCCCCTGGAACTCTACCGGGTAGCACGTCCCACTGGCGGGACTATGTTGCTCAGCTGGCCTAGGAATGCCTGGGAATTCCCCAGGAAGAGCCACAGTTTGTCACCAGGGAAAGGGAGGATTGGACCACCCGACGCAACATGCTGCCGCCATGACCCTCACCAGGACAAGCGGACTGAGAAACGAACAAACAGTTTCAAAATCAGATTCTCTGATCAGTTGTAATGACTCCTGCAAATGATTGACACACAGAAGGGGCTGCAAAGTGGGATTTGAAGATAAATATGAACAAATAGCTAATTACATAAAAGTAGATTTTACAAAAATGAAATGAGAAGAGGCATAACAGACTAGAAAAAATATGTGTATATATATTTTGGATCTGTCGGTAAAGTCGCGTAGATAGGTTAAAAGAAAAAAAAACTATGACGTTTAGATCGCAACACAAGCGGTCGTCATCAGGAAAACGGGGTTAGCTTCTAAAGGCAAACTGTTTATCAAGGTTTGAAATGGGAGTAACCCAAATGTCAGCAGCATGGGCGGGGCAGCTAATGTTAATGTAAGTGGTGGGTAAATTATCAAAAGGCGGTTAAAATAATTGCAGGGGTGCTTTTGTAAAATGTTTACTTGATAACGAGAAGCAACATTCCAGCCGGGGATGGTGGTGACTATACGTGCATACGTAATCCAGCACTGTGGAAGCGAGGGTTAGTGGATTCCACACACACTGCCAAGCACCCTTCCCCTAGACAAAGAGGTACCGCCATAATCCTGGTTATGGCCACATGTGGCTCCTGTGCAGTTCAAGTGATGTTTGATACTTTTGCGGCAATTGAAACTCTTCAACATAACTTCATTGGAAATAGGAACAAGTTGAGAAAGAGCGAGAGCGGCTTGAGGCACTTGCCCCCATGGCAACAGAGGCAGACACAAGTACTCCCAGGGCCCTCCTGCAGCTATACGAGTAGGATTTCAAAGTCGACTTCGGCAAGTGAAGAGGCCGCATGACCACCCCATGTGACTACCTCATGTGGAGTCGTGCTTGTCTTGTCGCTCCCAGCCATATGAAGCTGTTTGTACGTGGCTCCAAGGGTCGGGAGAACGTCTGAGATCACTGGACAGGTGGAGTTGCATACACACCCAAGCGGAGACTGCGATGGAAGTCATTGCAAGAGCTTCTTAACGTGACAAGGTTGTACAACATCACCACTGTTAATGATATGAAGTGTCTCCGTCGTTGCAGACATTATATTGTGGGGTTTGCTGAGGCTTGTAATTTTTTGCTACAATTTTTTAACGCGGGATGTTACACACTATTTGAAGAGAGTAACACAGTTCCGTGAAGGAAAGCAGTACCATTGATATAGACAAACATAGGCCTGATTTTGAAAATAGTTCGAAGTGATTATGGGTTTGTACTATCTGGGTATATTCTGTCAAATTATTTGCCGAGTGTGCCAAGAGTAGCCAGAAAGGTTACCTAATTACAAAATTACAGCCGCGAATTCAAGGCTCAGCAGATTTGTATGTTTGTTGGAAAAGTAAAATATGAATTGTAAAGGTTAAGTCAAGATCATGAGGTTGTTGTGGCCAATATCTTGAATGCTTCCACACCTCTCCAATATATCCTACCCCACAGCTTACATAAATGCTGCACGTGACAAAATGTTCACTCATTTTACATGTGCAATGACCAACACTCGGAGTGGAATGGTGCATTGACCTATCAATTAATTTCCGTTCTTATTCTTGACGGCACACGCATTGAAAATGTGTAAGTATCAACATTTTTCTATTTTGTTTACGTTAAATGTAATGGGTTTGCACGGCCCCCTGCAGCCACTATTCATCGCAACATTGAAAGAAAAGGAATCACCTTAATCCTCAAAATGAATTGCAGCTATGAATCGCCCAATTCATCCAATCGCCAGTGGGTGAATCATTACACCCCGATATGACACTGCCACCGTTCACAATTTTACAATCCCTTTCGTTTGAATGAGTACTGCAAGATCCGACCATGTCTGTCCAGTGCTCGCTGAGCTGCATTGGCTTCTGGTTGCCGAACGAATACATTATGAGGTCGCATTCATTACACACAAAGTGCTGCTGGGCATCTCCTAGGTCGACTCAGCCTCACATTAGTACCTGGTGCGGTGTTTTAACATCGCCACTGGCGAGACAAAGGCGGCCGGGCGTGGTGCTGCCCCCCCCCCCTAACCCTCGTGTACCATGCCGGCCTTCATAGGTGCTCGCTAACAGCACTTGCCCCAACAGCTCATCAAGGCTATACGGGGGATCTTTGTGCTTGCATCTGTGAAACAATACGGTAAGCCCCTCTTGGGAGAACGCACAGAGGGATTAATGGAGGTGAGATTCCCCGCAGGATTGAACGCAAGGGACAGAGCTCGACCAAATTACGAGCCGAGGCATTTCTGTTTCTTTAGTCACAGTCGGTTTAGTACATTCAGGGCGGCACAATGCAGCGCTAAGATTACTGACCTTGTGCCTTAGCCGTTGCTTTGGAGACAACATAGCACAGCAAAATATAGAAAACCTATAATGCAACAGTCACCTCGGCAGTGCATAATATCAGTGGATGGCAATTTGACAACGGTGTTTCCTTTCCATTAGGCTTTGTATTTCGACAATGCACTTGGCTGACATGACAGCAAGCAGCCATGAGCTATACGTTCCCTCCTTTGTCGGAAAGGCTCCTTATATCATCAAGAGAACAAGTATCCAAGTTTCAATGGGTATAGCATGATTTCATGTTTTTTTTTTTATTAGCATTGCAGTTATAATGCTTTCTCAGTCAATCATTTAACCGACATTTTTTGGTAATTTATTTAACATTGTTCAATATGAAGGTGTTTGAGTTATATCGCATAAGTATAAACGTTTCGTTAACTCACTTGAACCAGACACAGCCAATTAGTAAGGTTAATCACGTGAAAAAACGTGCCAATGCAATACTACTTGAGCACACCGGTGTGTTGGAGAGTAAACCCACAATTTGATCCTTATGGCGCTACCCCGGGGTACCAAATAAAACAAAATGGCCGAGGCAATAAAATATTTTATTCCTGAGACACTAATTTTTCCAGGGGTGTTACTTAATTCCGCGACTGGGGTACCAATCAATCCGAAATCGGTGCTACTCCGCGATGTCGAAACGCAGCGAGGACGATCGCGCCGAAATCCTGAACGCTCGCGGTACGCACCGTGGCGGTGCATCGTGTACAGCTCGTCGAGACGAGTCGATTGCCGCATCGCCGACCATCAACAGACTAACAATGACTGCATCACGGACATTATGCGAGAGCCTGGGTACTATGGTACCATATTACCCCGGGGTACCGCCATGAGGTTCATTTACAAGTTGAGAATTCGAAAAAAAATTCCTGATGAAGATGGTTGTTGTAATCACCAGCGAAACGTCGTACTCAAATGGTAAATGTTGTGGGGTTTCTCTCTAACACACAACCTGTGCGTTGAAGTTTGTACTAATTAGCACTTTTTGTTCAAATTACAAACCTTACTAATTGGCTGTAGGGTGCAGGTGGGTTAACGACACATTTATATTTACGCGATATAACCCAAAACCCTTTATTGTGAATAATATTGATCGCGAAAGCGTACGTGCTAAATTTATTTCGCATTGATCTGGGGCATGGAGCAGTGACGACAGTTGTTGTACGTGCACTGCGCTATGAACTCGGCGACCTGAATTCAATTCCCAGCCACGGCTAACATCAGTGGTGCGTGACGTGTGAACCGATCCAGCACCCCCTCTAACCCCCGCTCCCTCCACCTCAATTCACCTCTCCATATTGACTAACTTCACGAAGTATGGTCAAGTAAGGCCCATGACCGACATGGTGTCAGGGTTACATTTTATGTTGATTACTAGAATTAAACATTCTATTTTGAGTCGTAAGATGTGATTTCCTGTTGTGCGTGCTTTGTTTCTTTGAAAGACATGAACAAATGTTGTTTTCCGCCACATTTGGGGGCATAATTGGAGACTATATATTTTACCCTCATTCATCCACAGCAATGACTCATCACTTCCGCTCGGCTATCTTCAGATGAATGCGGATATCATAATTAATTTGCCGTCATGGCAGGGCGACGCCTCTCATCCACTGATAAACAGAGATAAAACAATTAATTTTACACCACTGTCCAGGTGACTTCTCTTATCTGCAGATAAGCCCGGATAATAGGCTGAATTAAGAGCTTCCAGAAACCACTTTCGGATGACTCATCTACAGATAAGCGGGAGTTAATAAGAATCACTTGCCAGGACTTCTGAATAGTATCAGAAATTGATACATGGTTAAGAGGATTTTACGTGGATTTTTTGTTTAAAAATCGAAACATGCATTTACACTGGAGGAATCCGATGAGCTATGAAGGTCATTTTTTTGCGCGTTATCCGTAGGCACGAATAATCGATAGGTTATTCACCGCACAGCGCACAGGCTGGGGAACTGCAACCCGTTGTGTGTGGGGTGACCCAGATCGTAACTACACGTCGCCACGTAAATGTCTCCCCGGCTTGGAGATGGCTCACACATTACATGTACAATGTCCGTCACTGTAAGCAAACCACATCGGTGTTTCTACCTAGTTCATAGCTCATAGTTCCATTTATTTTGGTATAGCCCTGTGAGCCATTCGGCTCTTGAATCGGGTGCAACCGCAACAAACAAAAAACAAAAAAACATCAACAAGAAAACATCTTAAAGTGACTATGTGTGACTGTGCAAACTGAAAATACAGGAAAAAAAAACAGCAAAATATTCCTGAAATAGCACCGTACACCAACGCTGTGTGCAAAAATCCCAGTGGGATGCAAGTCAAACAACAACAACAACAACCACAAGACAACTAAGTTTTAGATGTCTACCTGAGAAGCTTGAGCCCACACCACCGTCGCCACGTTAGCGCGAGGCGCCGTCAAGGGACTAGCGTCGCGTTCGTTCGATGGTGGTGAGACATCGTGATATTTTTTTTCCGCGGGATTTATTGTACAACGTTCAGGTTGTGCGTAAGTGTGCAGACGATCGAAATAATTTACAAGTTCCCACCACTCGTTGCTGAACTAAAAGGAACATATCATTTATCTTACCAAGTAAGGTCGACTGAGCTGCATAGCTATTTTTCTAGAAGCGACCTGACCACAAATTATTGTTCGACGACGTGGCTTATCATGTGGAAATTTAAAGCAGCCAACTACCCCAAACGCATGTTGATTCTTAATGTTGAAGGGAAAACCCCGGAGATAAACCTACGCCACTACGAGGAGAATACGCAAACTCCAAATATACAGCAGGCGTCAACGTCGGGATCAAACCCACGACCTCCTGCATACCAGGCGAGGTAGTTAACATCTTGCCGCCGCGATTTCCCATAGGCAAGAAGTAAAGGTGCAGCTCGTAAATGTCTGTTGGCAGAAGGGCCTTCACTAAAAGCAGCTCAAGTGAGTCTCTATATAGGTTATTTGGCCTGCTATTCCACGCTGGGCAGACGTCTTGATAAGAGGTGGGAGTATACCCACGCTTCAGCCGGCCGAACGTGACCTGCCGATCAACACACCCGTGCTGTAACACATGTGTAACTGCTGGGAGGACAGAGACAATGGCGGTTTAATAAACCTGCACCATTGTTTAGTACTGCATCGCATGATAAACGAACCAGCGGCCTCTGCATAGCGAGCCCAGCGTGCGCGATCCATTATACAGCGGCTGCATCTCTACAGTATTGTTTATAAAAGTCTACTTAACTATATTTTACAAATCAACCAATGTCATCAAGCAAACAATTAACGACTTTCGTAGCTTAATTTGAGGCTTTTAAAAGTCGTCGTCCGAGACAGCTGTCTGTTAAAAGCAGTGCGAATGAATAATTTAACCGAATACATTTCAGCTTCGCAATCCTCTGCTTTGAATTTGAGTGCTGACCAGGTGCGCCGTATTCCCAGTTAATTAAAACTCCTCGCTGTTGACGGGGCAATCCGAGCGAGGTGTTGGCTGTGTTTATTAGTGCATCCTCTGAGTCCACCTCACCCAGGGCACTGTCAAGCAGTGTCATACCCTGCTCCAAGTGCCTTTGGCACTTAAATTATTATTTTTTTACCCCCTCACTCATTGACTTAAGAGTGCCTTACATTGGCTAAGTATAACTTATGATGTTATGGCTGTATAGATTTTTTTCTTAAGGCTGTTAAGGAAACATCTCATACAGAGACCTTCATAAATTTTAGTTAAAAGACTGTCCATGCCATGCACATATCGCATTCCTTTTTGACCACATGGATGATTCCTTTTGATGTGCCTCACGTGATCACATATTATTTTATATAAAATTCTGTATATCATTATCTCCGTGAGAAAATTTACAGCTCTTTATTTTGAAGTGCCAAAAAATATTTACTTGGTTTGATATCCCGGTCTTTTCTCTTCTGAATGAAACCTAAAAGATGTTAGCTTTGTTTAATGAGACTTGGTTGAAGGATAATTTAGCGAGTAGCTCAGTACAAGCACATTACATTTACAGGTAAAAAAATGAAAACCGTACAAAGAATCATGGAGATTAGCATGCTCAGAATTATATTGAGATGCAGAAAGAGGAACACATGAATTAGAGACCATATACAGGTTAATGGCATAATTCGACCTGTTAGGTAAAGGGAACGGGCTTGCACAGGACCTGTTCGAAAGGATGATGGATGATGGTCATGAATAATGATGAAGTGGCAGCCAAAGAATGGAACTTATCTGAGAGGAAATGGAGCAATGTAATAACAATGTAAGTTCATGTTCAGGTGCTGGGTGGATTATTACATCTCGGGATAGTGAGTGATAAGAGAAGCTTGGGAAGTCCTTCATGCAGCAGTGGATTGACAACGGCTGCTGATGTTAGCCATTAGTATGAATCAAACTCAGGTTGCCAGGGTGTAATGTGCTAATACGACTGCTCTCCCTTGTGCACAACAACAGCAACTGCCATCTACAACCAAGTGTCGGTGGCATCACCGTGGCACTTGTGCCAGGGTAGGTGCACTTTGAGGCCACGTGAAGTGTCGAAAGCTCACTGGCAGGAGGTGACAGAACAGACCCAGGTGCCACAGGTTAACTGAGATGCCTACCAGATGCATTAACTGTGCTCCCCACTGTACCAAATGTCTGTGTTTTAGCCACCAGGTGCTCCGCTTTTGTTATAAGCATCGCCCCTCTACCCTCTGGATGGCAACTGCTTCCAACTGGCCATAAACGTAGTTACGGACCTCCTCCACAGAGGCAAATCTTGACACCGCTGGTACTAATCATCGGCAAGTCCAATCAGCTGCTCCCCATCCTTCTGTATCACAGAAGTCCATCCCTTCTTAAGCCTGTGTCAGGCCCATATAGCCAAATCTATCTGGGCATGTGGGTTACGTGACCCAGCCAACGCAGCCTTGCCTGCCGGAGTAGCTAACTGATGAGACTGTGTCTAGAGATCGCTAAAGAATGTGTGAGCTCCTCATACAATTCAGTTTGTTAAACCCAGGATGGATTATAGGCAGTCTAGGATGAACGTTTCAAACTGGCACACATGTTCCTTATGCCGAGGAGAAATGGGTGAGTGTCAGGACTATGACTTGTGCGGCTGCCATTGCAGCATTGGGTGTATGGTCCAAACTCCCCGAAGACCCTGGCTGTGTTTCAGCTATTTGAAAGAAAGCAGCAAGCCCACTCCCACAGTCTACAACACCCCATGTCCGAGAATGAGGAGGCTTACCATAGCCTACACTCGGAGGTTCGTAGAGCCATGCAGATCTGTAAGTATGAGTGGTGTCCATGGGTTGCTGAGGAAATAGAAACTGCCTCAGTAGCAAACAATGACAAATCACTCTTTAAAGCCATCAAAAAAGTAACTTGCAATGCCACACCTATGGCCATCCTTGAGGAAAAGAATGGTGATGTGAGCTCCCACCGCCAAGAACAGATTCTCAGTTTTTTTGCAATTCTGTGAGGTCTTGGGGGATGGCAAATTTCTCAGCTCAAACAACGTTTTGGGACAAAGGTGAGGTTGACCCTGCTGGGGCTGCAGTACTTCAAATATTTGAGGAAGTAGCCACTCCCTGTGACCGGTTTGCTAATGTTCCATCTGTTGAGGAAGTGTGAAGAGCAATCCGGAGCTTGACACCAGGTAAAGCGTTGGGTAGAGATTAGCTCTTAAATTAACTGCTGAGGGAGGGTGGTGTTTGTGTGTAGACTGCCTATGTGACACCATTTAAACCGTATGGTCTACAGAACAGGTTCAGCCAGATTGGAAGGATTCCTGGTAGTCCCCATTTAAAAAAGGGGGGTCGCACTAATTGCAACAACTACTGGGGCATCTCCCTCCTCAGTTCTGGCGAGGATTATTCAACATTACATTGCCAGATATGCTGAGTAAAGGTTCCAATGTGGTTTCAGACTTTGCTGTTCCTGCACGGACGCCGTTTTCCCTGTCTGTATGTTCCAGCAGGGGTATAGTGAATTTCAACAGGCCGTACATCTCTGCTTTATTCACCTGGTCAAGGCCTATATGATGCCCCTGCATGCCCACACACAAACACGTAGTGCAGGTATGCGAGAAGGAATGGGACCCGATTGGTCAGTTCTGGTGCTGCATGGCAACTGCACGATGATGTCATTGCCATCTCGCAGAATTTCCTCGCCCGATTGGTCAGATTTTGAGAAATGGACTTGCAATCCACCCATGAATTCAGGTAAGGTTAACATTCCAGCCTGCGCATGAATGGTAAAAAAGTCACTATAGCAGATTATTCTCCAGTGATGGAATTTTCCACGACCGTAAAATTTGCCTCGTAAATGAATTTCACCCCAGGTTTGAGAGTATAAATGATTACCTGGATTTGTATTTTCCAGCACTTAGCAATGTGGTGTGTATGCTTCGGTTGTGAAATATGAATTCTCACTGGAAGTGCCATTTTATTACAAATGAGGTTTTTTTTTTTACATTATGTATAAATAAATCTAATGTTACCAGTTTTCAAGAATAAATGTAAAAAAATATATGGATTCACATATTTTCAAAGCTAATTAGATATTGTGAAAATGGAATGGCTTTTGTTGTATTATATATATAATGTATATTCAATTATGAAACACACTATGAGGTTCTCCGTGGAATTAATATATATTTTGATGCATATATACCCTAAATGATTTCCGTTTGTGTCACTGTCCATGAATCACCACTCAACTCGTGCTAGCATGCCTTATATTGCAGCAAATATTGCTATTAAGTGCCAAAAAGAGAAAAATATATAATATAGACAATGAAAACAGACAGCTCAAATATGTTTTGCATTAACTAAATTATTACCAATCTGAAAGCTATTGCTGCTACGATGACTGCATTTGTAATGCTATGCTGTCATGAAATCAGAAATAAGTTGTGCTCTTGCAAGACTTAAAAATGTGAAGGACAACAAAATAGCGTTTTCACCACAGGCATAATAAGAGCTGCTGGTAATGTATTTTACTTGTGTTGCATGTGATGCAAATGGAAAATGTTTTATGTACGTAATCGTTTCTTAATACAAATTAGAGTTACAATAAATTCAACCGCGCTTTGCCTGAACATGAAATAAGATATATCATCATCATCATCAGCAGCAGCAGCAGCAAAAACAAATTACAGGTTCAGGTTGATATTGTGGGCATTTGAAAGCAAAGATCGATAAACAATTTAACAAAATTATCAACCATCAATGTCGCTGAGAGTGAACAGAGACAGAGCTGACATCTTGAGCTCCTGTTGGTAATCTGTGCAAGAAATAAAAAAGGCTTTACAGGTGTGACTGAAATTTTGCAAGGAATGGCTTCAACTTTCAAATTTATGTTTGCCATTTGAAAACGAAGTGAGCTATTCATGAATAACCGAAAATATATAAGTACAATTTGGATGTTATGGGTTATAAAAGAAGTAGTATGTCGACAATTATCTTCAAATTCTGGTAGATATTATTTGCAATATTCATCCTCAAACAGGTACATCGTCTGGAATGGCATGTGCTGTTTTTTTTTAATGTGTGTGATTTTCATCAATTGTCTCATTTTTGTGTGTATCACCATTTAGTAATACAGGACACATCGTAAACCGCTGGCTGTAAAGGATATTTAAAAAAAATAAAATTATTAGTTTCATGGACAGAGAAAATATTAATCACAAATATTATGACATTAATAAATGAAACGTAAACTTTGGTAAAAAAACAAATAAAAGCCATTTAAAAAGTGTATTGATTTAATTAGTCAAGGTACTGCGAAATAAATATTTGAAACGATTAAAATGAGGACAGACCTGGTGCAATATATGATTATGTTAAACTAAAACTATAAACTATGTTTATTTTACCTGGTAAGGCTAACTGAGGAGTGTAGCTCGTTTTCAGGAGCTACCTGGCCACAAATGATAGCTCAACGAAGTGGTTTATCACGTGGAAAGTTATTGCAGCCTAACGCTCTAAATGCATGTTTTATTCTAAATGTAGAGGAAATAAACTGGAAGACCCGGATAAAAATCCACACGACCACGAGCAGACCATGCTAATTCCAAAATTTACAGCCGGCGTCAGGGTCGGTATCGAACCCACGACCTCCTGTATACCAGGCGAGGTAGTTAACATCTCGCCACCGTGATCCTGTGTGGCCCCTTTTAAAATACCCTGAGTCAGAGGCAAGCTCCTCGCAACAGGCCAAACTGGCTTTGCCATGCACAATATGCCCCTTGCCCCACCCACGCCGACCGAAAATCTCTACATCTCCCCCTCACGCTAACCCTATTTAGCATCGGATTAAAGCAAAGATGTCAGGGACTGTTACCTCAAGATGCACTGGCTGTCAACATTGGCAGGTAGGGCTCTGTTGGCTGATTGATGTATGGAAAGTGTTGTCTGCTATTGGCCAATACCCAATTTTCCAAATGTGCTCAGTGCTGCAAAATAACATTTAACGCCCCAAACAAGAAATCAGCTGAAGTCACTCCATTCATGCTCATTAACTCTTGAATAACGTACATTGTATAAACACGTAATCTGGACTGTCATATCGTCATCACTCTGCCATTTGATTTACCCAATTCGTTTCGTTTTCCAAGATATTCAGACTAAAAACTTCAAAGGTCAGATAGCATTGCCTATTGGACACATGGAAAATCAGATATTCTGATATAAATCACATATGGCAGAAGAGAAAATCAGAATGATATATATATTGGATAGTACATGCTTCGGAGGTCATACGTATATTACATACCTGCAAAAAATATTACCTACTTTCGTGCTACAAAATTACCAAAAAATACTGAAGACTACATTGTTTATTTAGTATGCATATTTTTTTTATAAAGCGATACTCACAAACGGATGATTTAACATTCTTTATATGCTTTATTATTATTAGCGATTGTGCTACTCACCAACAATCCCTAGCGGGATGCATCGCCGAGGCTATTTGCATCTTGTCAACATTGTTTTCCGTCCAGAAGACTGCGAGTAAAAAATATAAATTAACATAAATTTTTGCTCACAATATCTTAACCCGTGTCCCTACGGAATAAAGGTCATGCAGCTGTGGTGAATGTTGTGGCTTTCTGAGGGGGAAGGTGGGGAGAAACATATTCTGTACCTTTTTAATGCGCGGGCCTACCCTTGCTTAATGTAGGCGACATCTCAGCACCACATCGCATCACAATTAGGTTGATTCGTGGCAGTTTATTTCGCAGATTGATAAGCGAAGGCCTTTTTTTCGAATACTAAAGAAGGGATAGCTAACTGTAGGTGGTTACAGAAGGCGGTAATGATGAACGAGAGTGAGCGGATTTATAAAAGTGGGGTGACTTCATGGGTCATTATCAAAACTTTAAAGTATTGCGCCAATTTGTAACAAATCCCAACACCTGATCACCTGGCAGTGGCGTAACGAAACATCGCACCTGCTCATAATAACGTCCATTTTCCACCGTCATCTAAAGATGTCGACATTTGAATCATTCTTTGATCTTTTCTTCTGCAAGTGGAATGCAATTGGGCGCTTCTGTAATTGTACATATCCAGTTCTGCACACACAGTAAACCAACGGTAACAAAATTATTTTCATAAGTATTAGACTAAAATGGACTTAATGTGTACAGGTTAAAACATCCTAAAGTAAAATCCACACACATTTAAGTGCGCTCGAAAATTAATAAGTGCCTGCAGAAGCGATGCCATAGTACTGGAAGATCGTGCGAATGCTTGTTTAATATTAATTTGCACAAACTGCATTGTGTATGTCGCAATGGCTGGGGACCGGTCAACTATTGTACAAACTTATCCTACCCATGTACATGCTGGCTGGGAGGGGGGGGGTCCAATTAGTTGTTCCCTCGAGGAATTGCAAAACCCCTGCTGCTCCTTCCGCCTTCTGCATTCGTTCATGCTGTTTGCTATTTGCGTTGCCCGAGTTGCAGCCGGCTGCCTATTTTAACCAAGCCAATTGCTCTTCCTCTGGGTGAAGATCAACATGTGCCTCGCGATAGGTTATGAATTCTCATCTCGCCACATACACCGATAGTCCAGCACATCGCCGCTCGACCCACACTGCGGTATATTCGAGTTAATGCTGCAAGGGCTGAGAAATCCACATGGCAGGCCCCCTGCTGCCACTGCCGACGGAGCATGCTATTACTCTCACAATATCAAGACTCCACAGGTTTTTTTGTTGTTCATTTTGCCGTGCCATTTTGCTTATTTGCATGTCATTGCTTGATGTCTGCCCCAGCATAACAAGCTAAGATCGCTACTTTTTTTTATAAAGGCTGACGACCTATCAACCTTCTGCGGTCGATAAAGTCAGTTCTTCTTTTGTGGGGAAGTAAAGTTGTTGTCACATGGATAAGCTCACCCCCCCCCCCACCCCGCCATGTGAATGAGGAATTTCGACCAATAGCTACGTACAGGCTGTAAGCAGGAGATTAGCGCTGCCTCAATGCTCATTTTAGCACCGAATCACTCTGTCTTTTTTGAAAACACGAATTATTGACTTTCGAACACCTATTATTAGAGGTATTCGATCGATGCCGGAATAACTGTAAGCCTGCTTCATACTTGATTACCCCAAAGATTTTCATTATCCACCTCCCATACCTGACCATCTGTGCTCATTCTTTGACGTCTGAAGGGAAGGCGGACTGACGTAAGAGTCAACAGTGGAAGAGAATAATACGAATATGTGCAACAAACATTTATATATGTGAAATCATCACGGTGTGGCATTCCATCCTGTTGCTGTCTCTATATGCTTACTAGTAAATCAGACTGCAAAATAACAGTAATAGTTTGAATGGTTATAATGTCTAATTGTCTATGAATCTCAAGATGCTGCACAGGCCATACATATAAGTATAAGCAGTGCGTTCACACGAATACTAAAACTAAGTTAAGAACACAGGAAGATTGAACAGCATTGCAGCAACCACGTCAGCCATCTCAAATGCCATTACCACACAGATGGCGAATTGCACAGCGAAAATTTATGATCGGGATGCTGCCGTGGTATAACGGTTAGCAAACTTGAGGTGTCATCTTGAGGTCACCAGTTCAGCTTCATCTCCTGGTACGGCAGTTCAAACGCTAGGGATTGTTTCTTAACCCCCCCACCTCTCTCCACCCAGGAGCATAAATGTGTACAACCACAGTTTATAGATAATTATCAGGGTTGGGTGTTTTGAGGTATAGTGAGCGTACCCCCTACCTCTTCAAATACGTCTGTCCAGCATAGAAGAGTAGGCCAACATTTTCTGCAGAGGTGCTCTCCAGAGCTCCTTCAAGTGGAGGCTTTTCTCCCAGCACTGCTGTGAGCAAGGCATTGCTGGACTTCACCTTTGCATTGGGCAAGAAACTCACCCCTGTCTCTACGATTGTAAACGATGCATCCAGACGCCTTCATGGGGGCGTGCGGGGAATGCAGCCATGGTAAGGAAGATTAGTCGCAATCATGCCCCATGATAATGGCACCTGGCTGCCACGGGCTCATCAAACATTTGGAGAACACGCTGATAGCAGTCACCCGTTGACCTAGCAAAACAAAAAGGCACCGGTAACTAAGAGACGCGTGCGTGAGTGGCTTACAGCACAACGCACCCAACGAGAGTAAATGCATCTCTCGGCACTTACTTGTTTACATAATTTCCTTGGGATATGCAACGTTCGGTCAGTGCGTGTGGACCTGTGTGTGTGTGTGTGTGGGGAAACGAAGACTTTGTATTACAACCTAACTTGTATTTTGGTGCTGAGAAAGGTCTGAAGAGCATTCATGCATGCGATGCGTGGAAAATATGTTTACCTGTGACAGAATGATATTTGGGAAGCGGAGTCTCGCTGGGTAGAATTATGAGCTCAATAAAATCAGGTGCACTGCCGTATTGGGACAGCACTTTCATCTCTGCATTAATGTTGACACTGTTTGCAGAGTGTGAAGCTGAATGTGCTTCTGGAGACATCTTTTGCCACCTCTCTCTCCTCGTGTATACAAATAACACCTCCTGCTTGCTGTTTGACAAACATCGCCTCCGTAGCCCTTTGCCTCGGATGAACTGCTCTACATGTGCAATATTTAAATTCCCCATATAAAAATCACGTAAAACAACCTGATTCTCAACATTTTAACAATTGTTGACATTCAAATGTTTTCCACGTGCTATATTGCATGTTGTGAAATATTACCTATTTTTTCAAAAACAACAATTAGAATACAATAAACATTTTATTTAAGTTTACATTGTTTTTCCTTTTTGCCCGCAAGGATATTCCAATTGTGCCCCAAGTGATGGTTGTCGAACATCAAGCAGGAGGTATTATTTGTATATGTGAGAAATTGGCACTGGCAAACTGGAGCCAACAGTGCATCATCATCATTATCATCCTGTGTCAGAGAACAACCTTGGAAGAAAGTGTCACAAAACTACTCCTGAGGTCAAATCAACATAGATCCTTTTATCCGCAAATATGTTCCAAGCGCATGCCAATCACACCGAGTAATGTTTAGTCTCAGATCTGAAAAAAAAACTTGTGATAATCCTAATTTCATGTGTTTATTTATTGTGCGGCTATCAGTGACCAGAATGAGACCGCTACAATTGAGAACCCAGTGTCATCGTGGGTGTCTGCCCAGATTTAAAACCACGATCTCAGTGCTGTCGGCACAACGTTCTGACCCATGAACTATCTGGACACTTTAAGCATTTTAAATGTTACGTAATAAAAAAATATACATATCCACCTCCTGCCCATTATCAATTATGAAGTAATTTACTAACAACCTCATCTTCTTGGTTCTTTCGGTAAAGTCACGTAGAAGGGAAACAATAACATAATAAAAATATTAAACAATAATTATTGTTTTATACTTTTTATTATTTTATTGTTTCCCATTCTACGTGACTTTACCGAAAGAACCAAGAATATGAATCCCTGCAGTCACGAAAGCTTTAAATCAAAACAACCTCATCCATAAAATTATGTATGCACGCCTATTGAACTGCCCATTATATTCACAAATAGTGACAATTTCTATTTTTTCGATCTCACGCAAACACACAGAGTACACAAGGTTACATTATTGTTGAATCATGGCCCTTCTCGATTAATATTTTGCTATTTGGCAATGAACCAGCGATGACAAGAGGTTGTATGTCCACACATTGGTAAAAACAGGCTTTCACAAGCACCTGTCTGCATCCTGCCTGGCCGTGATATAAGCAGAGTATTCACAGAGCTCTCGCAGCCTCACGACCCTTGAGGCCTATGCATTTATGAAAGATTAATAGATATGGAAATGCTTCCTAATGGATGAAGGATATCTCCATATATATAAAAGGCAAAGTTGTGATTATGTGTGTCTGTTCAAAATGTTTAGTGTACTTCCCGACATGCAATAAACTTGAAATTTGCCATGTGGGTACTTTTCAGATTGTACGCCATGCAAAAATTATAAAAATACACTTTTGATTTTTTTTGGGGGGGGCTCAATAATGACTTTGTTTTTTGCACGGCAAGTGAGCTGTGACATCAAATCCGTCACGTGACCCGCGCATGTGGAAGCGTAACGCATTGTAGTGTAGTGGTTAACGCGCTGCGCTACGAACCCGGCGATCCGAGTTCGATTCCCGCTCACGGCCACCACCGGTGACGATTATTTGAACTGGCCCTGGGCCTCCCCTAGGTCGACTCAGCCTCAAACGCGAAACTGGTGTGGTGTGTGAACATCGCCATGGGGGAGACAAAGGCGGCCGGGCGTGGTGAATCCAAGTCCCGGGCGAAGCCGGGTAGTTAAGCTAGTTTATTATATAATTTGAATATACACAGCGTCTAAATGCGGTGCCACATTTCAAGTCGCTGTACAAAAACACTGAGAAAATGTATTCTGTAGATAGAGGCAGCCACTCATAGGTAGAGGAAAAAGGGAGGTGTTCAACCTGGACTGAAACAGGTCCAGGGAGCCGACAGCGCAGACGACTGGGGGTAGTTCTCGGTTGTGGTGGCCGCAGAAGAGAATGGATCCCTCGCTACTGGATGTAGGTTGAACTTCTTTCGCACCGTAGGTAGCCAACGGTGCTAATCGGAGGTGCGGGGGAAGGAGAACAAACTGCGGCAGCCCCTCAAACCCCCTCCTCGGATTAGCCGAGGTCACCCCACCCCTACCCTCTCTGCGATTACATTGACTTGCAAATTCCATCCCTAGTCCCGCCCAATTACCCTTGGGTTGTACCCACCACAAACATATATATCACCTTTGATTGCAGTAGCTCTCTCGCTACATTTCCTCCTCAGCAGTCCACCTGCTGTATTGTTTCACCTGAAGACGATGGCTTGTGTTGCTATCGAAACGTCGTGATTTATTAGTTATTTTTTTCTATCTACGTGACTTTACCGAAAGAACCAAAGAGTATGAATTCCTGCAGTCACGAAAGCTTCAATTCAAGATTAAACACAAAAAGTAGTTCTAAAAAAATTTGTTTTCAATCTATATTTAAAAGTCCATAGCTGCAGTGGCTTCCTAATATCCTAATATTGAAAGTAAGAGCATTACGGATCCATAATAGGGGTTTTGGGTTAGATCGCGTAAAAATATAAATGTGTCGTTAAAACCCGCCACCACCCGGCATTCTGGATGGCCGCTGAAGAGCATCTGAAAGCAGACATGCTGGAGTGAAGAGTGCATGGAGGGGAATATTGTACGGTGTAATAACGGTTCATTCAGATCTTGGAATTGATACAGAACTGGTTTGGGAGCCAGTGGTGGCAGTCAGGGTTCAGACGGAGTATTGGGTCGTGTGCTCCAGTTTATAAGTCGTAACTTTGATTGTAATTATATATGTATGTATGTTGAACTTCTTTTGCAATGAACGTAGCCAACCGTGCTAATCGGAGGTGCGGCATGTTTGCTTGAGCCGTTGTGATCTATAATTCATCTCGCCAGGTGGCTCAGTGGTTGGCGCGCAGCAGAGGAGAGTAAAAGTGCAAATCCTGATTGGAAGTCAACTAAGCCCATTGTAGTTCCAGATTTAGAAAAAAAATAGTCCCTTGCATAGTTGGTTTGTAGTTGGTGGAAATCTCACCTTCCTAAAAAAAAGATCAACAAACACCAAAACCA